>NC_138165.1:113655795-114121756 GCF_964165515.1 Mesoplodon bidens | reverse complement strand
ATAGGTGGCTTCATTTCAGTTTGCATTTCCCAAATTTAGGGGATTTCTGGCAGGCTTGATACAAGGTATTACAAACTTCCATTTTGGCTTCAGGACATCCCTGGTGTACAATGGTATTCACGGTTTGTTCAACAGTTAAAAGTTCTGTGTGATATGAGTTTCATCGGGAGTAATCCAGGTTAGTTTCTGTGATATTTGTTACAAAAATGAACGTTAAAAACATTCTTAGTGAAAAAAGCCATACAGAAAAGGCCCCCTAGATCCCATACTCATCTTGTCTGCTTCAAATCCATCAAGGTTGTCCAAATGAGGGAGAAACTCAGTCATGGTTCCAGAAAAAGAAAACTGGATCAGGATGGAAAAAGACATTTTCATACCGTTCGGACAGTAGGTGAAGGTTGAAGTGGGGCTGAGTATTAAATTATAACGTGGACATCAGGATTTCTTCATTTAGGGGTTATGTGCTGGTGCCTTGGGCAAAACACACTGAGCATTTTGTGTCAAGTGGCAAATGTGAGTACTTTTTGACATTATTGCAACTTTTCTGTACATTTTAAATTGCTGGAAAGTAAATTACTTTTCTAGACAACCATGTCAGGATCATGCCAGAAAATGAGAGAAGACAGACATCAAATTTTTCTTACAGGGGCCAAGACTTACCCAGACCACGTTCAACCAAAGTTGTGATACTTATTTCCCTTGTAGGAGTCCGCATGGGATTAAGAGGCACCGTGGGAAGAGTATATTAGTAGCTACCATGTCGTGGGTCCTGTGGATCACCTGGGGGGCAGTAGAAACGGTGAGATTTTAGTATTGCAATTTTTCACATTACTTCAAAAAATATGTTAAAAAATAAATTCAGTAAAGTTGCAAAATATGCACTCAATATACACACATCAGTTTCGTTTCTAGACACTAATAATGAACCACCAGCAAGAAACATTAAGAAAACAATCCCATTTACTATTCCATCCAAAAGAACGAACTATTTAGCAATGAACTTAACCAAGGACACGAAAGACCTATACTCAGAAAACTATAAAGCACTGGTAAAGAAACTGAAGACACAATAGGAAACAATATTCATTGCTCATGCGTCAGAAAAATTACTATTATTAAAATGTTTGGGAGAGGGGGAAGATGGCGGAAGAGTAAGACACGCAGATCACCTTCCTCTCCACAGGTACATCAGAAATACAGCTACACGGGGAACCACCCCTACAGAACACCTACTGAACGCTGGCAGAAGACCTCAGACCTCCCAAAAGGCAAGAAACTCCCCACGGGGCTTCCCTGGTGGCGCAGTGGTTGAGAGTCCGCCTGCCGATGCAGGGGACACGGGTTCGTGCCCCGGGCCGGGAAGATCATCCCACATGCCGCGGAGCGGCTAGGCCCGAGAGCCATGGCCGCTGAGCCTGCGCGTCCGGAGCCTGTGCTCCGCCACGGGAGAGGCCACAACAGTGAGAGGCCCGCGTACCGAAAAAGAAAAAAAAAAAAAAAAGAAAGAAAGAAACTCCCCACGTACCTGGGTAGGGCAAAAGAAAACAGAATAAACGGAGACAAAAGGATAGGGCCGGGACCTGCACCAGTGGGAGGGAGCCGTGAAGGAGAAACGGTTTCCACACACTAGGAGCCCCTTCGCGGGCGGAGACTGCGGGTGGCGGAGGGGGAAAGCTTCGGAGCCGCGGAGGAGACCGCAGCCACAGGGGTACGGAGGGCCAAGCAGAGAGATTCCCGCACAGAGGACCGGTGCCGACCGCCACTCACCAGCCCGAGAGGCTTGTCTCCTCACCCGCCGGGGCGGGCGGGGCTGGGAGCTGAGGCTCGGGCTTCAGTCAGAGCGCGCTGGCGGCGTGAACACAGCCTGAAGGGAGTTAGTGCGCCACGGCCGGCCGGGAGCGAGTCCGGGGAAAAGTCTGGAGCTGCCGAAGAGGCAAGAGACTTTTCCTTCCCTCTTTGTTTCCTGGTGCGTGAGGAGAGGGGATTCAGAGCGCTGCTGAAAGGAGCTCCAGAGACGGGCGCGAGGCGCGGCTGAAAGCGCGGACCCCAGAGACGGGCGTGGGACGCTGGGGCTGCTGCTGCCGCCACCAAGAAGCCCGTGTGCGACCGCAGGTCACTCTCCACACCTCCCCTCCCGGGAGCCTGTGCTGCCCGCCACCGCCACCGCCACCGCCACGGTCCCGGGCTCCACAGACAACATCCCCGGGAGAACGCACGGGCGCGCCTCGGGCTGACGCAACGTCACGCCGGCCTCCGCCGACGCACGCTCGCCCCGCCTCCGTGCCCCTCCCTCCCCCGCGGCCTGAGGGAGCCAGAGCGCCCGAATCAGCGGCTCCTTTAACCCCGTCCTGTCTGAGCGAAGAACAGACGTCCTCCGGCGACCTACACGCAGAGGCGGGGCCGAATCCAAAGCTGAGCCCCGGGAGCTGTGCGAACGAAGAAGGCAAAGGGGAATCTCTCCCAGCAGCCTCAGAAGCAGCGGATTAAAGCTCCGCAATCAACTTGATGTACCCTGCGTCTGTGGAATACCTGAATAGACAACGAATCATCCCAAATTGAGGAGGTGGACTTTGAGAGCAAGATTTATGATTTTTTTCCCCTTTCCCTCTTTTTGTGAGTGTGTACGTGTATGCTTCTGTGTGAGATTTTGTCTGTATACCTTTGCTTTCACCATTTGTCCTAGGGTTCTATCCGTCCGTTTTTGGGGGGTTTTTGTTTTTTTTACTTAAAAAATTTTTTTCTTAATAATTCTTTATTTTAATAACTTTATTTTATTTGACCTTACTTTATTTTCTTTTATCCTCTTTCTTTCTTCCATTCTTTCTTTCTTTCTCCTTTTTCTCCCTTTTATTCTGAGCCGTGTGGATGAAAGGCTCTTGGTGCTGCAGCCAGGAGTCAGTGCTGTGCCTCTGAGGTGGGAGAGCCAACTTCAGGACACGGGTCCAAAGGAGACCTCCGAGCTCCACGCAATATCCAACGGCGAAAATCTCCCAGAGATCTCCATCTCAACACCAACACCCAGCTTATCTCAATGACCAGCAAGCTACAGTGCTGGACTCCCTATGCCAAACAACTAGCAAGACAGGAACACAACCCCACCCATTAGCAGAGAGGCTGCCTAAAATCATAATAAGTCCAAGACACCCCAAAACACACCACCAGACGTGGACCTGCCCACCAGAAAGAAAAGATCCAGCCTCATCCACCGGAACACAGGCACCCTCCACCAGGAAGCCTACACAACCCACTGAACCAACTTTAGCCACTGGGGACAGACACCCAAAACGACGGGAACTACGAACCTGCAGCCTGCAAAAAGGAGACCCCCCCCCCAAACACAGTAAGAGAAGCAAAATGAGAAGACAGAAAAACACACAGCAGATGAAGGAGCAAGATGAAAACCCACCAGACCTAACAAATGAAGAGGAAATAGGCAGTCTCCCTGAAAAAGAATTCAGAATAATGATAGTAAAGATGATCCAACATCTTGGAAATAGAATAGAGAAAATGCAAGAAACATTTAACAAGGACCTAGAAGAACTAAAGATGAAACAAGCAACGATGAACACCACAATAAATGAAATTAAAAATACTCTAGAAGGGATCAATAGCAGAATAACTGAGGCAGAAGAACGGGTAAGTGACCTGGAAGATAAAATAGTGGAAATAACTACTTCAGAGCAGAATAGAGAAAAAAGAATGAAAAGAACTGAGGACAGTCTCAGAGACCTCTGGGACAACATTAAACGCACCAACATTCGAATTATAGGGGTTCCAGAAGAAGAAGAGAAAAAGAAAGGGACTGAGAAAATATTTGAAGAGATTATAGTTGAAAACTTCCCTAATATGGGAAAGGAAATAGTTAATCAAGTCCAGGAAGCACAGAGAGTACCATACAGGATAAAGCCAAGGAGAAACATGCCAAGACACATATTAATCAATCTGTCAAAAATTAAATGCAAAGAAAACATATTAAAAGCAGCAAGGGAAAAACAACCAATAACACACAAGGGAATCCCCATAAGGTTAACAGCTGATCTTTCAGCAGAAACTCTGCAAGCCAGAAGGGACTGGCAGGACATATTTAAAGTGATGAAGGAGAACAACCTACAGCCAAGATTACTCTACCCAGCAAGGATCTCATTCAGATTGGATGGAGAAATTAAAACCTTCACAGACAAGCAAAAGCTGAGAGAGTTCAGCACCACCAAACCAGCTTTACAACAAATGCTAAAGGATCTTCTCTAGGCAAGAAACACAAGAGAAGGAAAAGACCTATAATAACCAACCCACGCACATATGGTCACCTTATCTTTGATAAAGTGGCAGGAATGTACAGTGGAGAAAGGACAGCCTCTTCAATAAGTGGTGCTGGGAAAACTGGACAGACAGGTACATGTAAAAGTAGGAGATTAGATCACTCCCTAACACCATACACAAAAATAAGCTCAAAATGGACTAAAGACCTAAATGTAAGGCCAGACACTATCAAACTCTTAGGGGAAAAACATAGGCAGAACACTCTATGACATAAATCACATCAAGATCCTTTCTGACCCACCGCCTAGAGAAATGGAAATAAAAACAAAAACAAACAAATGGGACCTGATGAAACTTCAAAGCTTTTGCACAGCAAAAGGAAACCATAAACAAGATGAAAAGACAACCCTCAGAATGGGAGAAAATATTTGCAAATGAAGCAACTGTCAAAGGATTAATCTCCAAAATTTACAAGCAGCTCATGCAGCTCAGTAACAAAAAAACAAACAACCCAATCCAGTAATGGGCAGAAGACCTAGACATTTCACCAAAGAAGATATACAGACTGCCAACAAACACATGAAAGAATGCTCAACATCATTAATCATTAGAGAAATGCAAATCAAAACTAGAGTGAGGTATCACCTCACACCAGTCAGAATGGCCATCATCAAAAAATCTAGAAACAGTAAATGTTGGAGAGGATGTGGAGAAAAATGAACACTCTCGCACTGCTGGTGGGAATGTGAATTGGTACAGCCACTATGGCGAGCAGTATGGAGGTTCCTTAAATAACTACAAATACAACTACCATAGGACCCAGCAATCCAACTACTGGGCATATACCCTGAGAAAACCATAATTCAAAAAGAGTCATGTACCAAAATGTTCACTGCAGCTCTATTTACAATAGCCCGGAGATGGAAACAACCTAAGTGTCCATCATCGGATGAATGGATAAAGAAGACGTGGCACATATATACAATGGAATATTACTCAGCCACAAAAAGAAACGAAATTGAGCTATTTGTAATGAGGTGGATGGAGCTAGAGTCTGTCATACAGAGTGAAGTCAGTCAGAAAGAGAAAGACAAATACCGTATGCTGACACATATATATGGAATTTAACGGAAAAAATGTCATGAAGAACCTAGGGTTAAGACAGGAATAAAGACACAGACCTACTAGAGAATGGACTTGAGGATATGGGGAGGGGGAAGGGTAAGCTGTGACAAAGTGAGAGAGTGGCTTGGACATATATACACTACCAAACGTAAAATAGATAGCTAGTGGGAAGCAGCCGCGTAGCACAGGGAGATCAGCTTGGTGCTTTGTGACCACCTAGAGGGGTGGGATAGGGAGGGTGGGAGCGAGGGAGACGCAAGAGGGAAGAGATATGGGGACATATGTATACGTATAACTGATTCACTTTGTTATAAAGCAGAAACTAACACACCATTGTAAAGCAATTAGACTCCAATAAAGATGTTAAAAAAAAAAATGATTCTTTGGCAAAATCCTGCACCTTGTTGCTACTTGTTCATTCCTCATTGCTTTCAATTCCTAGAAAGTATCTTTGCAAGGCAACATGGACATTCACACCTGGATGACGCTGTTGCTACAGAAGGCCCTGACACTGCCCCTAAGTAACGGCCTGACACTGGTCCCAAGTATGGACCTGGTCCTGTCCATAACTAAGGCCCTGAAGATGTCCCTCATGAAGTCTCTGACACTGCCCTTAATAAGCCCCTGACACTGTCCCTAGCTAATGGCCTAAGCTATAACTTACAAAGTCCCTAACACTATCCCCAGCACGCTGACACCCTCCCTGAGGCTTTGATGCTGTCCTTTAGTGCCTAAGCGGTGACAAAATAACACCCTGATTCTATTACTAAGGCCCTGAATATACCCCCAAGAAAGTCACTGAAGTGTCCCTAACTAACGGCCTGAACTGTCTCTTACGAAGGCCCTCAAGTGATCTCTGAGGGCCTGACAACACTGTCCCTAACTAAGGCCCCGTTGCTGGCCCTAACGAACGTCCTGATGCTGAACCTAACTGAGGCCCTGATGCCCATTCTACCTGAGGCCCTAAAACTGGCTGTAACTACTGACCTCTTTTCCTAACTAACACCCTCATTTTGTCCCTCATTAATGCCCTGACACTGGTCGACACCACAGCCCTGATGCTGGCCCAGTCTAAGGCCTTGACGATGTCCCTAATAGTCTTAGATGTCCCTCACCGTTGTCCTGACCCTGTCCCTCACCAAGGCCCTGACCCTCTTCCTAACTAAGGCCCGGATGCCGTCTCTACCTCAGAATCTGAAATTCTCATGTCCCGACTCTCCCTAACATCCTGACGCTGCCCCTAAGTGAGGCCCTGACACTCTTCTTAACTAAGGACTTGCCGCTGTCCCTACCTAAAACCCTGACGCTGTCCGTAACTAATGACCTCTTTCCCTAACTAACACCGCAGTTTTGGCCCTACCTAACGCCCCCACACTGGTTCTAATTATGGCCACGATGCTGGCTCTAAGGCCCTGAAGAGATCCCTAAGTAACAGCCAGAACTGTGTCTAGCTAAGGCTCTCACGTTATCTCTAACTGAAGCACTGACACTGTCCCTAACTTAGGCCCTGATGCTCTCCCCTATAGTCTCAGCTGTCACTAAATAATGCCCTGATCCTGTCCACAACTAAGGCCCTGAATATGTCCCTAAGTGCATCTCTGACGATGTCCTTAACAGCCTGAACTCTCTTCAAGTTATCTCTGAGGCTCTGACACTGGCCCTTCCTAAGGCCTCACCCCGGGGTTGTCCCAGGCTGCTGGGCAGTTTTCTCTTGTCCGCATCTCTGGCCAGCGGCCTGCCATTGGCCACTCTAAGATTCTGCGATGCAGTGGTCCCACGTGGGATGTGCCTGTGTAGGCTCACCTGTGGGAGGAGAGTCATGGCCACTCCGCCCTCCAGGGGACTGCGGCTCAGGGTAGGAATCTCTCAGCCAGTGTCTGGAGAACGGGTTCTGTGTCCTTGTTTGTTGTAAATCCCTTGGAGTTACCTCTAACATTTTTTAAATGGATATCCCCCTCAGGATAATTTGATAATAATTTGATTATATCAATAATCAAATTACTGATAAATAATATAAATTACTTACCACATAAAAATTCAGGAATGACATTATGAGAATGAGCAGGAAAACACTGGATGCCCCCCACCCCCAATGATCTATTACTTGGAGGGGTTAAAATTCTAATGAGAAAACACTCACTCTCCTCACCCCCTTGGGTGTCAGCACAAGGCAGAAATCAGCTGCATCCTTTATTTATCCCTCTGATTTTCCAGAACCTTTCCTTCAAGGAGAAATCTCTGGGCTCTGCGGGAGCTGTGAGTGGTGACCATCCGGTAAATCTGACACTGAAAAGCAAGAGGAAAAGAGATAGAGGAGGAGATGAGAATCGGTGATGGGGAGAAGCAGGGGCATCCCCGTTCAATCGCAGGCCGAGGGTCTGGGTTAATCTCCAACGAAGCTAAGGACCACCAGGATCTGGCCCCACTGGCCTTGTCACCTGGTGTGGGGACTGGGGACAGCCAAACCACCATGGCCACTCTCAGAGAAATAAAGAAGGTGGGAGGGCACCCCGAGAGCCAGACTGAAAATGGTCATGCTGTGAGATAGTAAGATGCCCTTTTCAGAAAAGTGAAGACTGTTCTCTTGGCTCTCAAAGACTTGCAAATACTCTGTGTCCTTCTGGAGGCATGCTGAAGGCTTCAGCCTTTGAGGGCAGTAATGGGAGTGCATCGGGGCTCAACACCATCCAGCACTCACTCACTCCTTGAGGGTGCCGAGGATGACCAGTGACCACCCCTCGGGTGCCGTGGGGCCTGAAATTCCCTGATCACCGAGGACGGGAGGGGCCGCACAGACACTCCACTGGACCACCGGGGGCTTGGCCGGTGGGCTACATACAGTCCTTTATCAGATACATGGTTTGCAAACATCCTGCGCCATTTTGGATGGTGGATTATCTTATTCCTTGCTCCTTTTACACACAACTCCTTTTCATTTTGAGGAAGTCTAATTCATCTATTTTGTCCCTTGTTGCTTGTGCTCTCGGTAGATCTAAGATATCATGACCAAATCCAAGGTCGTGAAGATTTACTCTCATGTTTTCTTCTACGAGTTTTATAATTTTGGCTCTTGCACCTAGGCCTTTGGTCCATTTTGTGTTGATTTTGTATGTGGGGTGGGGGGAGGTAAGGGTCCAACTTTACTCTTCTGCATGTGGGTATCCAGTTGTTCCACTACCTGTGCTAACTGTTCGGGAGAAAATACCTGCAAATGATGCGACCAACAAGGTCTTAATTCTGAAATATACAAACGGCTCATACAGCTCAAAAAAGAAAAAAAAATCAAAAAATAAGCAGAAGGTCTAAACAGACATTTCTCCAAAGACATACAGAGAGCCAACAGGCACATGAAAAGATGTTCCACATCGCTAATTATTAGAGAACGCAAATCAAAACTACAGCGAGTTATCACCTCATAGTGGTCAGAATGGCCATCATTAAAATGTCTAGAAAGAAATGCTGGAAGGGGTGTGGAGAAAAGGGAACCCTACTACACTACTGGTGGGAATGTAAATTGATGCAGCCACTATGGAAAACAGTATGGAGGTTCCTCAAAAACTAAAACTAGAATTACCATATGACCCAGCAATCCCACTCCTGGGCACATATCCAGACAAAACTATAATTCGAAAAGATACACGCACCCCAGCATTCACAGCAGCACTATTCACAATAGCCAAGACGTGGAAGCAACCTGAATGTCCCTCAGCAGATGAATGGATATAGAAGATGTGGTACATATATACAACGGAACATTACTCAGCCATAAAACAGAATGAAATAATGCCATTTGCAGCTACATTCATGGACCTAGAGATTATCATACAAAGTGAAGTCAGTCAGACAGAGAACAACAAATACCATATGATATCACTTATATGTGGATTATAAAATGAGACCCAAATGAACCTATCTACAGAACAAACACAGACTCACAAATATAGAAAACAGACTTGTGGTTGTCAAGGGGAAGACAGGGGAGAGGGATGGATTGGGAGTTTGGTATTAGTAGATGCAAATTATTAGATATAGGATGGATACGTAAGGTCTTCCTGTACAGCACAGGGAACTGTATTCAATACCCTGTAATGAACCATAATGGAAAAGAATATGAAGAATATGTATATATGTATGTACGTATATATGAATCACTTTGCTGTGCAGCAGAAATTAACACAACATTGTAGGTTAACTATACTTCAGTATCAATTAGTTTGAAGGCACTTTTATAAATTAGGTCTTCGTTCTCTTGTCCTTTCATCCTGGAACAAATGTATCACAGAAACTAACCTGGATTACTCCCGGATGAACTCATATCACACAGAACTTTAACTGTTGAACAAACCGTGAATACCAGTTACACCAGGGGATGTCCTGATCCAATATGAAGTTTGTAAACCTTGTAACAAGCCTGCAGAATCCACTAAATTTGGAAATTCAAACTGAAATGAAGCCACCTATCCCATGACTTCTCCACAACTAGTTATACAACATCAATTGGAAACCATAAACGATCAAATGAATGTAGACAGAAACAACTATAGCCTTCCTTTTTTTCCCTTTTAGATGAAGACGGTACTTAAGGTGATGTCT
The DNA here is from genome assembly GCF_964165515.1 of Mesoplodon bidens. Classification (NCBI taxonomy): domain Eukaryota; kingdom Metazoa; phylum Chordata; class Mammalia; order Artiodactyla; family Ziphiidae; genus Mesoplodon; species Mesoplodon bidens. The sequence continues at coordinate 114,111,778 of NC_138165.1, read as the reverse complement.
TGGGCCGTTTCAGGGTGTTACTCCATTTCCTGGGTATCTGCCATGCACACAGGAGGTACACATGTTAGTTAACTTGTTTGTGCAACTAAATGAAGGTAGTTAATACCACAAAACTGTATACATAAAGTGAATTAAATGCTAAAGTCGTGTTTTGTATTTTTAATGACAATGAAAAAAAAAACTGTAGCGCTGATATTTGTTACAAAAATGAACGTTAAAAACATTCTTAGTGAAAAAAGCCATACAGAAAAGGCCCCCTAGATCCCATACTCATCTTGTCTGCTTCAAATCCATCAAGGTTGTCCAAATGAGGGAGAAACTCAGTCATGGTTCCAGAAAAAGAAAACTGGATCAGGATGGAAAAAGACATTTTCATACCGTTCGGACAGTAGGTGAAGGTTGAAGTAGGGCTGAGTATTAAATTATAACGTGGACATCAGGATTTCTTCATTTAGGGGTTATGTGCTGGTGCCTTGGGCAAAACACACTGAGCATTTTGTGTCAAGTGGCAAATGTGAGTACTTTTTGACATTATTGCAACTTTTCTGTACATTTTAAATTGCTGGAAAGTAAATTACTTTTCTAGACAACCATGTCAGGATCATGCCAGAAAATCAGAGAAGACAGACATCAAATTTTTCTTACAGAGGCCAAGACTTACCCAGACCACGTTCAACCAAAGTTGTGATACTTATTTCCCTTGTAGGAGTCCGCATGGGATTAAGAGGCACCGTGGGAAGAGTGTCTTAGTAGCTACCATGTCGTGGGTCCTGTGGATCACCTGGGGGGCAGTAGAAACGGTGAGATTTTAGTATTGCAATTTTTCACATTACTTCAAAAAATATGTTAAAAAATAAATTCAGTAAAGTTGCAAAATATGCACTCAATATACACACATCAGTTTCGTTTCTAGACACTAATAATGAACCACCAGCAAGAAACATTAAGAAAACAATCCCATTTACTATTCCATCCAAAAGAACGAACTATTTAGCAATGAACTTAACCAAGGACACGAAAGACCTATACTCAGAAAACTATAAAGCACTGGTAAAGAAACTGAAGACACAATAGGAAACAATATTCATTGCTCATGCGTCAGAAAAATTACTATTATTAAAATGTTTGGGAGAGGGGGAAGATGGCGGAAGAGTAAGACACGCAGATCACCTTCCTCTCCACAGGTACATCAGAAATACAGCTACACGGGGAACCACCCCTACAGAACACCTACTGAACGCTGGCAGAAGACCTCAGACCTCCCAAAAGGCAAGAAACTCCCCACGGGGCTTCCCTGGTGGCGCAGTGGTTCAGAGTCCGCCTGCCGATGCAGGGGACACGGGTTCGTGCCCCGGGCCGGGAAGATCCCACATGCCGCGGAGCGGCTAGGCCCGTGAGCCATGGCCGCTGAGCCTGCGCGTCCGGAGCCTGTGCTCCGCCACGGGAGAGGCCACAACAGTGAGAGGCCCGCGCACCGAAAAATAAAAAAAAAAGAAAAGAAAAGAAACTCCCCACGTACCTGGGTAGGGCAAAAGAAAACAGAATAAACGGAGACAAAAGGATAGGGCCGGGACCTGCACCAGTGGGAGGGAGCCGTGAAGGAGAAACGGTTTCCACACACTAGGAGCCCCTTCGCGGGCGGAGACTGCGGGTGGCGGAGGGGGAAAGCTTCGGAGCCGCGGAGGAGACCGCAGCCACAGGGGTACGGAGGGCCAAGCAGAGAGATTCCCGCACAGAGGACCGGTGCCGACCGCCACTCACCAGCCCGAGAGGCTTGTCTCCTCACCCGCCGGGGCGGGCGGGGCTGGGAGCTGAGGCTCGGGCTTCAGTCAGAGCGCGCTGGCGGCGTGAACACAGCCTGAAGGGAGTTAGTGCGCCACGGCCGGCCGGGAGCGAGTCCGGGGAAAAGTCTGGAGCTGCCGAAGAGGCAAGAGACTTTTCCTTCCCTCTTTGTTTCCTGGTGCGTGAGGAGAGGGGATTCAGAGCGCTGCTGAAAGGAGGCTCCAGAGACGGGCGCGAGGCGCGCCTGAAAGCGCGGACCCCAGAGACGGGCGTGGGACGCTGGGGCTGCTGCTGCCGCCACCAAGAAGCCCGTGTGCGACCGCAGGTCACTCTCCACACCTCCCCTCCCGGGAGCCTGTGCTGCCCGCCACCGCCACCGCCACCGCCACGGTCCCGGGCTCCACAGACAACATCCCCGGGAGAACGCACGGGCGCGCCTCGGGCTGACGCAACGTCACGCCGGCCTCCGCCGACGCACGCTCGCCCCGCCTCCGTGCCCCTCCCTCCCCCGCGGCCTGAGGGAGCCAGAGCGCCCGAATCAGCGGCTCCTTTAACCCCGTCCTGTCTGAGCGAAGAACAGACGTCCTCCGGCGACCTACACGCAGAGGCGGGGCCGAATCCAAAGCTGAGCCCCGGGAGCTGTGCGAACGAAGAAGGCAAAGGGGAATCTCTCCCAGCAGCCTCAGAAGCAGCGGATTAAAGCTCCGCAATCAACTTGATGTACCCTGCGTCTGTGGAATACCTGAATAGACAACGAATCATCCCAAATTGAGGAGGTGGACTTTGAGAGCAAGATTTATGATTTTTTTCCCCTTTCCCTCTTTTTGTGAGTGTGTACGTGTATGCTTCTGTGTGAGATTTTGTCTGTATACCTTTGCTTTCACCATTTGTCCTAGGGTTCTATCCGTCCGTTTTTGGGGGGTTTTTGTTTTTTTTACTTAAAAAATTTTTTTCTTAATAATTCTTTATTTTAATAACTTTATTTTATTTGACCTTACTTTATTTTCTTTTATCCTCTTTCTTTCTTCCATTCTTTCTTTCTTTCTCCTTTTTCTCCCTTTTATTCTGAGCCGTGTGGATGAAAGGCTCTTGGTGCTGCAGCCAGGAGTCAGTGCTGTGCCTCTGAGGTGGGAGAGCCAACTTCAGGACACGGGTCCAAAGGAGACCTCCGAGCTCCACGCAATATCCAACGGCGAAAATCTCCCAGAGATCTCCATCTCAACACCAACACCCAGCTTATCTCAATGACCAGCAAGCTACAGTGCTGGACTCCCTATGCCAAACAACTAGCAAGACAGGAACACAACCCCACCCATTAGCAGAGAGGCTGCCTAAAATCATAATAAGTCCAAGACACCCCAAAACACACCACCAGACGTGGACCTGCCCACCAGAAAGAAAAGATCCAGCCTCATCCACCGGAACACAGGCACCCTCCACCAGGAAGCCTACACAACCCACTGAACCAACTTTAGCCACTGGGGACAGACACCCAAAACGACGGGAACTACGAACCTGCAGCCTGCAAAAAGGAGACCCCCCCCCCAAACACAGTAAGAGAAGCAAAATGAGAAGACAGAAAAACACACAGCAGATGAAGGAGCAAGATGAAAACCCACCAGACCTAACAAATGAAGAGGAAATAGGCAGTCTCCCTGAAAAAGAATTCAGAATAATGATAGTAAAGATGATCCAACATCTTGGAAATAGAATAGAGAAAATGCAAGAAACATTTAACAAGGACCTAGAAGAACTAAAGATGAAACAAGCAACGATGAACACCACAATAAATGAAATTAAAAATACTCTAGAAGGGATCAATAGCAGAATAACTGAGGCAGAAGAACGGGTAAGTGACCTGGAAGATAAAATAGTGGAAATAACTACTTCAGAGCAGAATAGAGAAAAAAGAATGAAAAGAACTGAGGACAGTCTCAGAGACCTCTGGGACAACATTAAACGCACCAACATTCGAATTATAGGGGTTCCAGAAGAAGAAGAGAAAAAGAAAGGGACTGAGAAAATATTTGAAGAGATTATAGTTGAAAACTTCCCTAATATGGGAAAGGAAATAGTTAATCAAGTCCAGGAAGCACAGAGAGTACCATACAGGATAAAGCCAAGGAGAAACATGCCAAGACACATATTAATCAATCTGTCAAAAATTAAATGCAAAGAAAACATATTAAAAGCAGCAAGGGAAAAACAACCAATAACACACAAGGGAATCCCCATAAGGTTAACAGCTGATCTTTCAGCAGAAACTCTGCAAGCCAGAAGGGACTGGCAGGACATATTTAAAGTGATGAAGGAGAACAACCTACAGCCAAGATTACTCTACCCAGCAAGGATCTCATTCAGATTGGATGGAGAAATTAAAACCTTCACAGACAAGCAAAAGCTGAGAGAGTTCAGCACCACCAAACCAGCTTTACAACAAATGCTAAAGGATCTTCTCTAGGCAAGAAACACAAGAGAAGGAAAAGACCTATAATAACCAACCCACGCACATATGGTCACCTTATCTTTGATAAAGTGGCAGGAATGTACAGTGGAGAAAGGACAGCCTCTTCAATAAGTGGTGCTGGGAAAACTGGACAGACAGGTACATGTAAAAGTAGGAGATTAGATCACTCCCTAACACCATACACAAAAATAAGCTCAAAATGGACTAAAGACCTAAATGTAAGGCCAGACACTATCAAACTCTTAGGGGAAAAACATAGGCAGAACACTCTATGACATAAATCACATCAAGATCCTTTCTGACCCACCGCCTAGAGAAATGGAAATAAAAACAAAAACAAACAAATGGGACCTGATGAAACTTCAAAGCTTTTGCACAGCAAAAGGAAACCATAAACAAGATGAAAAGACAACCCTCAGAATGGGAGAAAATATTTGCAAATGAAGCAACTGTCAAAGGATTAATCTCCAAAATTTACAAGCAGCTCATGCAGCTCAGTAACAAAAAAACAAACAACCCAATCCAGTAATGGGCAGAAGACCTAGACATTTCACCAAAGAAGATATACAGACTGCCAACAAACACATGAAAGAATGCTCAACATCATTAATCATTAGAGAAATGCAAATCAAAACTAGAGTGAGGTATCACCTCACACCAGTCAGAATGGCCATCATCAAAAAATCTAGAAACAGTAAATGTTGGAGAGGATGTGGAGAAAAATGAACACTCTCGCACTGCTGGTGGGAATGTGAATTGGTACAGCCACTATGGCGAGCAGTATGGAGGTTCCTTAAATAACTACAAATACAACTACCATAGGACCCAGCAATCCAACTACTGGGCATATACCCTGAGAAAACCATAATTCAAAAAGAGTCATGTACCAAAATGTTCACTGCAGCTCTATTTACAATAGCCCGGAGATGGAAACAACCTAAGTGTCCATCATCGGATGAATGGATAAAGAAGACGTGGCACATATATACAATGGAATATTACTCAGCCACAAAAAGAAACGAAATTGAGCTATTTGTAATGAGGTGGATGGAGCTAGAGTCTGTCATACAGAGTGAAGTCAGTCAGAAAGAGAAAGACAAATACCGTATGCTGACACATATATATGGAATTTAACGGAAAAAATGTCATGAAGAACCTAGGGTTAAGACAGGAATAAAGACACAGACCTACTAGAGAATGGACTTGAGGATATGGGGAGGGGGAAGGGTAAGCTGTGACAAAGTGAGAGAGTGGCTTGGACATATATACACTACCAAACGTAAAATAGATAGCTAGTGGGAAGCAGCCGCGTAGCACAGGGAGATCAGCTTGGTGCTTTGTGACCACCTAGAGGGGTGGGATAGGGAGGGTGGGAGCGAGGGAGACGCAAGAGGGAAGAGATATGGGGACATATGTATACGTATAACTGATTCACTTTGTTATAAAGCAGAAACTAACACACCATTGTAAAGCAATTAGACTCCAATAAAGATGTTAAAAAAAAAAATGATTCTTTGGCAAAATCCTGCACCTTGTTGCTACTTGTTCATTCCTCATTGCTTTCAATTCCTAGAAAGTATCTTTGCAAGGCAACATGGACATTCACACCTGGATGACGCTGTTGCTACAGAAGGCCCTGACACTGCCCCTAAGTAACGGCCTGACACTGGTCCCAAGTATGGACCTGGTCCTGTCCATAACTAAGGCCCTGAAGATGTCCCTCATGAAGTCTCTGACACTGCCCTTAATAAGCCCCTGACACTGTCCCTAGCTAATGGCCTAAGCTATAACTTACAAAGTCCCTAACACTATCCCCAGCACGCTGACACCCTCCCTGAGGCTTTGATGCTGTCCTTTAGTGCCTAAGCGGTGACAAAATAACACCCTGATTCTATTACTAAGGCCCTGAATATACCCCCAAGAAAGTCACTGAAGTGTCCCTAACTAACGGCCTGAACTGTCTCTTACGAAGGCCCTCAAGTGATCTCTGAGGGCCTGACAACACTGTCCCTAACTAAGGCCCCGTTGCTGGCCCTAACGAACGTCCTGATGCTGAACCTAACTGAGGCCCTGATGCCCATTCTACCTGAGGCCCTAAAACTGGCTGTAACTACTGACCTCTTTTCCTAACTAACACCCTCATTTTGTCCCTCATTAATGCCCTGACACTGGTCGACACCACAGCCCTGATGCTGGCCCAGTCTAAGGCCTTGACGATGTCCCTAATAGTCTTAGATGTCCCTCACCGTTGTCCTGACCCTGTCCCTCACCAAGGCCCTGACCCTCTTCCTAACTAAGGCCCGGATGCCGTCTCTACCTCAGAATCTGAAATTCTCATGTCCCGACTCTCCCTAACATCCTGACGCTGCCCCTAAGTGAGGCCCTGACACTCTTCTTAACTAAGGACTTGCCGCTGTCCCTACCTAAAACCCTGACGCTGTCCGTAACTAATGACCTCTTTCCCTAACTAACACCGCAGTTTTGGCCCTACCTAACGCCCCCACACTGGTTCTAATTATGGCCACGATGCTGGCTCTAAGGCCCTGAAGAGATCCCTAAGTAACAGCCAGAACTGTGTCTAGCTAAGGCTCTCACGTTATCTCTAACTGAAGCACTGACACTGTCCCTAACTTAGGCCCTGATGCTCTCCCCTATAGTCTCAGCTGTCACTAAATAATGCCCTGATCCTGTCCACAACTAAGGCCCTGAATATGTCCCTAAGTGCATCTCTGACGATGTCCTTAACAGCCTGAACTCTCTTCAAGTTATCTCTGAGGCTCTGACACTGGCCCTTCCTAAGGCCTCACCCCGGGGTTGTCCCAGGCTGCTGGGCAGTTTTCTCTTGTCCGCATCTCTGGCCAGCGGCCTGCCATTGGCCACTCTAAGATTCTGCGATGCAGTGGTCCCACGTGGGATGTGCCTGTGTAGGCTCACCTGTGGGAGGAGAGTCATGGCCACTCCGCCCTCCAGGGGACTGCGGCTCAGGGTAGGAATCTCTCAGCCAGTGTCTGGAGAACGGGTTCTGTGTCCTTGTTTGTTGTAAATCCCTTGGAGTTACCTCTAACATTTTTTAAATGGATATCCCCCTCAGGATAATTTGATAATAATTTGATTATATCAATAATCAAATTACTGATAAATAATATAAATTACTTACCACATAAAAATTCAGGAATGACATTATGAGAATGAGCAGGAAAACACTGGATGCCCCCCACCCCCAATGATCTATTACTTGGAGGGGTTAAAATTCTAATGAGAAAACACTCACTCTCCTCACCCCCTTGGGTGTCAGCACAAGGCAGAAATCAGCTGCATCCTTTATTTATCCCTCTGATTTTCCAGAACCTTTCCTTCAAGGAGAAATCTCTGGGCTCTGCGGGAGCTGTGAGTGGTGACCATCCGGTAAATCTGACACTGAAAAGCAAGAGGAAAAGAGATAGAGGAGGAGATGAGAATCGGTGATGGGGAGAAGCAGGGGCATCCCCGTTCAATCGCAGGCCGAGGGTCTGGGTTAATCTCCAACGAAGCTAAGGACCACCAGGATCTGGCCCCACTGGCCTTGTCACCTGGTGTGGGGACTGGGGACAGCCAAACCACCATGGCCACTCTCAGAGAAATAAAGAAGGTGGGAGGGCACCCCGAGAGCCAGACTGAAAATGGTCATGCTGTGAGATAGTAAGATGCCCTTTTCAGAAAAGTGAAGACTGTTCTCTTGGCTCTCAAAGACTTGCAAATACTCTGTGTCCTTCTGGAGGCATGCTGAAGGCTTCAGCCTTTGAGGGCAGTAATGGGAGTGCATCGGGGCTCAACACCATCCAGCACTCACTCACTCCTTGAGGGTGCCGAGGATGACCAGTGACCACCCCTCGGGTGCCGTGGGGCCTGAAATTCCCTGATCACCGAGGACGGGAGGGGCCGCACAGACACTCCACTGGACCACCGGGGGCTTGGCCGGTGGGCTACATACAGTCCTTTATCAGATACATGGTTTGCAAACATCCTGCGCCATTTTGGATGGTGGATTATCTTATTCCTTGCTCCTTTTACACACAACTCCTTTTCATTTTGAGGAAGTCTAATTCATCTATTTTGTCCCTTGTTGCTTGTGCTCTCGGTAGATCTAAGATATCATGACCAAATCCAAGGTCGTGAAGATTTACTCTCATGTTTTCTTCTACGAGTTTTATAATTTTGGCTCTTGCACCTAGGCCTTTGGTCCATTTTGTGTTGATTTTGTATGTGGGGTGGGGGGAGGTAAGGGTCCAACTTTACTCTTCTGCATGTGGGTATCCAGTTGTTCCACTACCTGTGCTAACTGTTCGGGAGAAAATACCTGCAAATGATGCGACCAACAAGGTCTTAATTCTGAAATATACAAACGGCTCATACAGCTCAAAAAAGAAAAAAAAATCAAAAAATAAGCAGAAGGTCTAAACAGACATTTCTCCAAAGACATACAGAGAGCCAACAGGCACATGAAAAGATGTTCCACATCGCTAATTATTAGAGAACGCAAATCAAAACTACAGCGAGTTATCACCTCATAGTGGTCAGAATGGCCATCATTAAAATGTCTAGAAAGAAATGCTGGAAGGGGTGTGGAGAAAAGGGAACCCTACTACACTACTGGTGGGAATGTAAATTGATGCAGCCACTATGGAAAACAGTATGGAGGTTCCTCAAAAACTAAAACTAGAATTACCATATGACCCAGCAATCCCACTCCTGGGCACATATCCAGACAAAACTATAATTCGAAAAGATACACGCACCCCAGCATTCACAGCAGCACTATTCACAATAGCCAAGACGTGGAAGCAACCTGAATGTCCCTCAGCAGATGAATGGATATAGAAGATGTGGTACATATATACAACGGAACATTACTCAGCCATAAAACAGAATGAAATAATGCCATTTGCAGCTACATTCATGGACCTAGAGATTATCATACAAAGTGAAGTCAGTCAGACAGAGAACAACAAATACCATATGATATCACTTATATGTGGATTATAAAATGAGACCCAAATGAACCTATCTACAGAACAAACACAGACTCACAAATATAGAAAACAGACTTGTGGTTGTCAAGGGGAAGACAGGGGAGAGGGATGGATTGGGAGTTTGGTATTAGTAGATGCAAATTATTAGATATAGGATGGATACGTAAGGTCTTCCTGTACAGCACAGGGAACTGTATTCAATACCCTGTAATGAACCATAATGGAAAAGAATATGAAGAATATGTATATATGTATGTACGTATATATGAATCACTTTGCTGTGCAGCAGAAATTAACACAACATTGTAGGTTAACTATACTTCAGTATCAATTAGTTTGAAGGCACTTTTATAAATTAGGTCTTCGTTCTCTTGTCCTTTCATCCTGGAACAAATGTATCACAGAAACTAACCTGGATTACTCCCGGATGAACTCATATCACACAGAACTTTAACTGTTGAACAAACCGTGAATACCAGTTACACCAGGGGATGTCCTGATCCAATATGAAGTTTGTAAACCTTGTAACAAGCCTGCAGAATCCACTAAATTTGGAAATTCAAACTGAAATGAAGCCACCTATCCCATGACTTCTCCACAACTAGTTATACAACATCAATTGGAAACCATAAACGATCAAATGAATGTAGACAGAAACAACTATAGCCTTCCTTTTTTTCCCTTTTAGATGAAGACGGTACTTAAGGTGATGTCTTGGGCCGTTTCAGGGTGTTACTCCATTTCCTGGGTATCTGCCATGCACACAGGAGGTACACATGTTAGTTAACTTGTTTGTGCAACTAAATGAAGGTAGTTAATACCACAAAACTGTATACATAAAGTGAATTAAATGCTAAAGTCGTGTTTTGTATTTTTAATGACAATGAAAAAAAAAACTGTAGCGCTGATATTTGTTACAAAAATGAACGTTAAAAACATTCTTAGTGAAAAAAGCCATACAGAAAAGGCCCCCTAGATCCCATACTCATCTTGTCTGCTTCAAATCCATCAAGGTTGTCCAAATGAGGGAGAAACTCAGTCATGGTTCCAGAAAAAGAAAACTGGATCAGGATGGAAAAAGACATTTTCATACCGTTCGGACAGTAGGTGAAGGTTGAAGTGGGGCTGAGTGTTAAATTATAACGTGGACATCAGGATTTCTTCATTTAGGGGTTATGTGCTGGTGCCTTGGGCAAAACACACTGAGCATTTTGTGTCAAGTGGCAAATGTGAGTACTTTTTGACATTATTGCAACTTTTCTGTACATTTTAAATTGCTGGAAAGTAAATTACTTTTCTAGACAACCATGTCAGGATCATGCCAGAAAATCAGAGAAGACAGACATCAAATTTTTCTTACAGAGGCCAAGACTTACCCAGACCACGTTCAACCAAAGTTGTGATACTTATTTCCCTTGTAGGAGTCCGCATGGGATTAAGAGGCACCGTGGGAAGAGTGTCTTAGTAGCTACCATGTCGTGGGTCCTGTGGATCACCTGGGGGGCAGTAGAAACGGTGAGATTTTAGTATTGCAATTTTTCACATTACTTCAAAAAATATGTTAAAAAATAAATTCAGTAAAGTTGCAAAATATGCACTCAATATACACACATCAGTTTCGTTTCTAGACACTAATAATGAACCACCAGCAAGAAACATTAAGAAAACAATCCCATTTACTATTCCATCCAAAAGAACGAACTATTTAGCAATGAACTTAACCAAGGACACGAAAGACCTATACTCAGAAAACTATAAAGCACTGGTAAAGAAACTGAAGACACAATAGGAAACAATATTCATTGCTCATGCGTCAGAAAAATTACTATTATTAAAATGTTTGGGAGAGGGGGAAGATGGCGGAAGAGTAAGACACGCAGATCACCTTCCTCTCCACAGGTACATCAGAAATACAGCTACACGGGGAACCACCCCTACAGAACACCTACTGAACGCTGGCAGAAGACCTCAGACCTCCCAAAAGGCAAGAAACTCCCCACGGGGCTTCCCTGGTGGCGCAGTGGTTCAGAGTCCGCCTGCCGATGCAGGGGACACGGGTTCGTGCCCCGGGCCGGGAAGATCCCACATGCCGCGGAGCGGCTAGGCCCGTGAGCCATGGCCGCTGAGCCTGCGCGTCCGGAGCCTGTGCTCCGCCACGGGAGAGGCCACAACAGTGAGAGGCCCGCGCACCGAAAAATAAAAAAAAAAGAAAAGAAAAGAAACTCCCCACGTACCTGGGTAGGGCAAAAGAAAACAGAATAAACGGAGACAAAAGGATAGGGCCGGGACCTGCACCAGTGGGAGGGAGCCGTGAAGGAGAAACGGTTTCCACACACTAGGAGCCCCTTCGCGGGCGGAGACTGCGGGTGGCGGAGGGGGAAAGCTTCGGAGCCGCGGAGGAGACCGCAGCCACAGGGGTACGGAGGGCCAAGCAGAGAGATTCCCGCACAGAGGACCGGTGCCGACCGCCACTCACCAGCCCGAGAGGCTTGTCTCCTCACCCGCCGGGGCGGGCGGGGCTGGGAGCTGAGGCTCGGGCTTCAGTCAGAGCGCGCTGGCGGCGTGAACACAGCCTGAAGGGAGTTAGTGCGCCACGGCCGGCCGGGAGCGAGTCCGGGGAAAAGTCTGGAGCTGCCGAAGAGGCAAGAGACTTTTCCTTCCCTCTTTGTTTCCTGGTGCGTGAGGAGAGGGGATTCAGAGCGCTGCTGAAAGGAGGCTCCAGAGACGGGCGCGAGGCGCGCCTGAAAGCGCGGACCCCAGAGACGGGCGTGGGACGCTGGGGCTGCTGCTGCCGCCACCAAGAAGCCCGTGTGCGACCGCAGGTCACTCTCCACACCTCCCCTCCCGGGAGCCTGTGCTGCCCGCCACCGCCACCGCCACCGCCACGGTCCCGGGCTCCACAGACAACATCCCCGGGAGAACGCACGGGCGCGCCTCGGGCTGACGCAACGTCACGCCGGCCTCCGCCGACGCACGCTCGCCCCGCCTCCGTGCCCCTCCCTCCCCCGCGGCCTGAGGGAGCCAGAGCGCCCGAATCAGCGGCTCCTTTAACCCCGTCCTGTCTGAGCGAAGAACAGACGTCCTCCGGCGACCTACACGCAGAGGCGGGGCCGAATCCAAAGCTGAGCCCCGGGAGCTGTGCGAATGAAGAAGGCAAAGGGGAATCTCTCCCAGCAGCCTCAGAAGCAGCGGATTAAAGCTCCGCAATCAACTTGATGTACCCTGCGTCTGTGGAATACCTGAATAGACAACGAATCATCCCAAATTGAGGAGGTGGACTTTGAGAGCAAGATTTATGATTTTTTTCCCCTTTCCCTCTTTTTGTGAGTGTGTACATGTATGCTTCTGTGTGAGATTTTGTCTGTATACCTTTGCTTTCACCATTTGTCCTAGGGTTCTATCCGTCCGTTTTTGGGGGGTTTTTGTTTTTTTTACTTAAAAAATTTTTTTCTTAATAATTCTTTATTTTAATAACTTTATTTTATTTGACCTTACTTTATTTTCTTTTATCCTCTTTCTTTCTTCCATTCTTTCTTTCTTTCTCCTTTTTCTCCCTTTTATTCTGAGCCGTGTGGATGAAAGGCTCTTGGTGCTGCAGCCAGGAGTCAGTGCTGTGCCTCTGAGGTGGGAGAGCCAACTTCAGGACACGGGTCCAAAGGAGACCTCCGAGCTCCACGCAATATCCAACGGCGAAAATCTCCCAGAGATCTCCATCTCAACACCAACACCCAGCTTATCTCAATGACCAGCAAGCTACAGTGCTGGACTCCCTATGCCAAACAACTAGCAAGACAGGAACACAACCCCACCCATTAGCAGAGAGGCTGCCTAAAATCATAATAAGTCCAAGACACCCCAAAACACACCACCAGACGTGGACCTGCCCACCAGAAAGAAAAGATCCAGCCTCATCCACCGGAACACAGGCACCCTCCACCAGGAAGCCTACACAACCCACTGAACCAACTTTAGCCACTGGGGACAGACACCCAAAACGACGGGAACTACGAACCTGCAGCCTGCAAAAAGGAGACCCCCCCCCAAACACAGTAAGAGAAGCAAAATGAGAAGACAGAAAAACACACAGCAGATGAAGGAGCAAGATGAAAACCCACCAGACCTAACAAATGAAGAGGAAATAGGCAGTCTCCCTGAAAAAGAATTCAGAATAATGATAGTAAAGATGATCCAACATCTTGGAAATAGAATAGAGAAAATGCAAGAAACATTTAACAAGGACCTAGAAGAACTAAAGATGAAACAAGCAACGATGAACACCACAATAAATGAAATTAAAAATACTCTAGAAGGGATCAATAGCAGAATAACTGAGGCAGAAGAACGGGTAAGTGACCTGGAAGATAAAATAGTGGAAATAACTACTTCAGAGCAGAATAGAGAAAAAAGAATGAAAAGAACTGAGGACAGTCTCAGAGACCTCTGGGACAACATTAAACGCACCAACATTCGAATTATAGGGGTTCCAGAAGAAGAAGAGAAAAAGAAAGGGACTGAGAAAATATTTGAAGAGATTATAGTTGAAAACTTCCCTAATATGGGAAAGGAAATAGTTAATCAAGTCCAGGAAGCACAGAGAGTACCATACAGGATAAAGCCAAGGAGAAACATGCCAAGACACATATTAATCAATCTGTCAAAAATTAAATGCAAAGAAAACATATTAAAAGCAGCAAGGGAAAAACAAGCAATAACACACAAGGGAATCCCCATAAGGTTAACAGCTGATCTTTCAGCAGAAACTCTGCAAGCCAGAAGGGACTGGCAGGACATATTTAAAGTGATGAAGGAGAACAACCTACAGCCAAGATTACTCTACCCAGCAAGGATCTCATTCAGATTGGATGGAGAAATTAAAACCTTCACAGACAAGCAAAAGCTGAGAGAGTTCAGCACCACCAAACCAGCTTTACAACAAATGCTAAAGGATCTTCTCTAGGCAAGAAACACAAGAGAAGGAAAAGACCTATAATAACCAACCCACGCACATATGGTCACCTTATCTTTGATAAAGTGGCAGGAATGTACAGTGGAGAAAGGACAGCCTCTTCAATAAGTGGTGCTGGGAAAACTGGACAGACAGGTACATGTAAAAGTAGGAGATTAGATCACTCCCTAACACCATACACAAAAATAAGCTCAAAATGGACTAAAGACCTAAATGTAAGGCCAGAAACTATCAAACTCTTAGGGGAAAAACATAGGCAGAACACTCTATGACATAAATCACATCAAGATCCTTTCTGACCCACCCCCTAGAGAAATGGAAATAAAAACAAAAACAAACAAATGGGACCTAATGAAACCTCAAAGCTTTTGCACAGCAAAGGAAACCATGAACAAGATGAAAAGACAACCCTCAGAATGGGAGAAAATATTTGCAAATGAAGCAACTGACAAAGGATTAATCTCCAAAATTTACAAGCAGCTCATGCAGCTCAATAACAAAAAAACAAAAAAAAACCCAATCCAAAAATGGGCAGAAGACCTAAATAGACATTTCTCCAAAGAAGATATACAGATTGCCAACAAACACATGAAACAATGCTCAACATCATTAATGATTAGAGAAATGCAAATCAAAACTACAATGAGATATCACCTCACACCAGTCAGAATGGCCATCATCAAAAAATCTAGAAACAATAAATGTTGGAGAGGATGTGGAGAAAAATGAACACTCTTGCACTGCTGGTGGGAATGTGAATTGGTACAGCCACTATGGAGAACGGTATGGAGGTTCCTTAAAAAACTACAAATAGAACTACCATATGACCCAGCAATCCCACTACTGGGCATATACCCTGAGAAAACCATAATTCAAAAAGAGACATGTACCAAAATGTTCATTGCAGCTCTATTCACAATAGCCCGGAGCTGGAAACAACCTAAGTGTCCATCATCGGATGAATGGATAAAGAAGATGTGGCACATATATACAATGGAATATTACTCAGCCATAAAAAGAAACGAAACTGAGCTATTTGTAATGAGGTGGATAGACCTAGAGTCTGTCATACAGAGTGAAGTTAGTCAGAAAGAGAAAGACAAATACCGTATGCTAACACATATATACGGAATTTAAAAAAAAAATGTCATGAAGAACCTAGGGGCAAAACGGGAATGAAGACGCAGACCTACTTGAGAATGGACTTGAGGATATGGGGAGGGGGAAGGGTGGGCTGTGACAAGGCGAAAGAGAGGCATGGA
The DNA here is from genome assembly GCF_964165515.1 of Mesoplodon bidens. NCBI lineage: Eukaryota > Metazoa > Chordata > Mammalia > Artiodactyla > Ziphiidae > Mesoplodon > Mesoplodon bidens. Next base: position 114,096,292 of record NC_138165.1, on the reverse strand, counting down.
CGTGTATACACTACCAAACGTAAGGTAGATAGATAGTGGGAAGCAGCCGCAGAGCACAGGGAGATCAGCTCGGTGCTTTGTGACCGCCTGGAGGGGTGGGATGGGGAGGGTGGGAGGGAGGGAGATGCATGAGGGAAGGGATGTGGGAACAGATGTATATGTATGACTGATTCACTTTGTTATAAAGCAGAAACTAATTAAAAAAATAAATAAATAAACTTAAAAAAAATGGAAAAAAAAAAAAAAATGGATAACCAGTGGACCTACTATATAGCACAGGGGACTCTGCTCAATGTTATGTGGCAGCCTGGATGGGAGGGGAGTTTGGGGGAGAATGGGTACATGCATATGTATAGCCGAGTCCCTTTGCTGTGCATCTGAAACTATCACAACATTGTTAATCGGCTATACTCCAATATAAAATAAAAAGTAAAAAAAAAAAAAAAAAAAAAAAATCTAGAAACAGTGAATGCCGCAGAGGATGTGGAGAAAAGGGAACACTCTCGCACTGCTGGTGGGAATGTGAATTGGCACAGCCACTATGGCGAACAGTATGGAGGTTCCTTAAAAAACTACAGATAGAACTACCATATGACCCAGCAGTCCAACTACTGGGCATATACCCTGAGAAAACCATAATTCAAAAAGAGTCATGTACCAAAATGTTCACTGCAGCTCTATTTACAATAGCCCGGAGATGGAAACAACCTAAGTGTCCATCATCAGATGAATGGATAAAGAAGACGTGGCACATATATACAATGGAATATTACTCAGCCACAAAAAGAAACGAAATTGAGCTATTTGTAAGGAGGTGGATGGAGCTAGAGTCTGTCATACAGAGTGAAGTCAGTCCGAAAGAGAAAGACAAATACCGTATGCTGACACATATATATGGAATTTAAGGGAAAAAAATGTCATGAAGAACCTAGGGTTAAGACAGGAATAAAGACACAGACCTACTAGAGAATGGACTTGAGGATATGGGGAGGGGGAAGGGTAAGCTGTGACAAAGTGAGAGAGTGGCTTGGACATATATACACTACCAAACATAAAACAGATAGCTAGTGGGAAGCAGCCGCGTAGCACAGGGAGATCAGCTTGGTGCTTTGTGACCACCTAGAGGGGTGGGATAGGGAGGGTGGGAGGGAGGGAGACGCAAGAGGGAAGAGATATGGGGACATATGTATACGTATAACTGATTCACTTTGTTATAAAGCAGAAACTAACACACCATTGTAAAGCAATTAGACTCCAATAAAGATGTAAAAAAAAATGTTTATTATACCTAAAGCCATCAACGAACAGTGCCAGGAAAACTATGCACCAGACTCCAAAGAACGACAGTGGTCACCATCTACACTGCATATAAAGCTAACTAAAAGCACACAGTATTCCACATTAAACTCTTTCTCTCCTGAGTCCCCTGAAGATGCACCCTACCCATCCAGCACTCAGCTGCACAGGAAGATTCTCCACACTTGCTCATTTTTTCCTCTTGCGGAGTCTCCTCACCAGTGGTTCCTAAGAAAACCCAGCTCCTGTCAGTGTGGACAATGCCTCATGGTCCAGAAACCTAAGCCCTGACAGGAGACAAGGCTCCTGTCTGCTTGTCACAGAGCAAAGTCTGTGGGCAGGGTGCACCTGTGCCACCAGGGTCAGACAGGTGGGTTCGGCGCCCACTGTGGGACGTGAGAAAAGAGCCGGGAGTGCCGCACTCACAAACCCAGAGGCCTCATCCGGAAGGCAGTTCTGCTATATATACTAAGTTTGGAAATCCAAACTGAAATGGAGCCAAGTATCTCACTGTATCTTCTCAAAACATGGTTAAGGAACAATTAATCAGAAACCATATATAATGAAATGAATGTAGACACAAACTTCACAACTTAAACCAAAATTCACTCAAAATTTCCCACCAACAAATTTAAATTACCAAACTATAAAAATCCTAGGGAAAAAAAGATAATCTATATGACTTTGGGCCTGGTGACCTTATTCAGAAAACCGGAAGACAAAACACAAACTGCAAGAAACTATTTCCAAAACACATATCTGATAAAGGACTTGTACTCAAATTATGCCAACAACGCCATTAAAATTTGGTAAAGATTGAAACACACACCTGGCCCAAGAAGATAAACAGGCAGTAAATAAGCATACAAGAATGTACTCAAGATGCTGGTGGAATGCATGTATAACCAACTTTGGAAGACAGTTTGGCAGTTTTTTCCAAATCTAAAAAGTCTCACCTTAAGATCCAAGAAATGTACCTCTTGTATTTAGACAACTGCTTTGAAAAACTGTGTTCAAACCAAAACTAGCATCAAGCAATGCACAGCAGCTCTATTCATAATGGTTAAAAACTTAAAGATATCAGGATGTCCTTCTGTAGATGAATTCATAAGCCAATTAGGGCACATACATGTCAAGGGGAGAAGCATACACCACCCCAAAATATTCCCATTTGACAAAAGGATTATTTTGGACTGATTAATTTAAGAAACAGTAGACCCAGGAGAATCTTTCAAAACTAAGTAGAGGGCTTCCCTGGTGGTGCAGTGGTTGAGAGTCCGCCTGCCGATGCAGGGGACACTGGTTCGTGCCCCAGTCTGGGAAGATCCCACATGCCGCGGAGCGGCTGGGCCCGTGAGCCATGGCCGCTTAGAGTGCGTGTCCGGAGACTGTGCTCCACAATGGGAGAGGCCACAGCAGTGAGAGGCCCGCGTACTGCAAAAAAAAAAACAAGTAGAAAATGCCCTTTTAGGAGGTAAATTTACATTTATTAAGGATATCTCTCCATTTGTAAGGGTATGTCCCTCTCTGGACCAGGAATTGAATGATGACTAAATATCAAGAAAAGCTTATTGGGACTTCCCTGCTGGTCCAGTGGTTAAGACTCCACGCTCCCAATGCAGGGGACCAGGGTTCAATCCCTGGTCAGGGAACTAGATCCCTCATGCTGCAATTAAGAGCCCGCATGCCGCAACTAAAGATTCCACAGGCCACAACTAAGACCTGGCACAGCCAAATAAATAAATGTTTAAAAAATAAAAAAAAAAAAACGCTTGTCAATGAAATAGGCCTGGATGTAAATCTGTGTAACAACCATACCCTTGTTTACTGGGCTTTGACTAATAACATCCCTTAAATGGCTTCCTCCATTCCCTAACATCTTTCTTTTGTTCTCAGCAGAAGATAGCATTTAAGGTAACAGCTTGGGCCATTTCAGGGAGTGACTCAGATTTCCTGGGTATCTTTCAAGTATACAGGAGGTACGCATGGTATATATTAAACTTCTGATTGTTTTCTCCAGTTTGTCTCTTTTTCATTACAAGGGAGATCTCAATAAAGAACATAGAAGTGTAGAGGGAAAATTATTTTTCCTCTCATATGCATGCAATGCAATAGTATTCAGAGATATAAAGGAATGGATCATCAACCCGTGCAAAAAAAAATGTATATATAGATGCATCTAACACTTACATTGCTAAGTGAAAGAATCCAGTCTGAAGTGCTACGCACTGTATGACCTCATTTATTTGACATTCTAGAAAAGGCAAAACTGACAATGGTAAACAGTTTACGGAATATGTGGTTGAAATAGTCCATGTGATACTTTAGTGGTGAATACCTGTCACTATGCATTTGTCTACACCCACAGATTTTTGCAACACAACAAGTAATTTACAATCTATTCAAACTTAGCTACTTAGGATATGAGAGTGTCAAAGACTGGAATACAGAATGTAACAAAGACTCAAACTGATTCAGAAATGTATGAAAAAACTCACAGTTGGTAGTGGGACAAATGGGCTGACCTAAGTTAACTTTGGAAATATACACAATCTGTAGGCCAAAGACAAAACGTGCCATACATACACAGTGGACTCTAAGTTCTTTCCCATGAGGGGTAGTAGCTAACAGTACTGAAACTACTATATCAGTAATCGAATGAAACAAGCACTGAATTTAATAAATGCCAAATGGTGGAAGCCAGGTTTCTTACCACTGGAGTGGGATGTTACAGTCAAAGGGAGAAGGTTACAATATCCATGTCATAACAGATCCGGTTGGAGACATTGGTATAAACTATCTTTAGCCTACACATAGTTCCACATGGAAATCTTTATAATTATGTGTATATGCATAGGCTGGGATACATGCATGTATTTCTATGTACGGTCAGCTGAGCATATTTAGCTCCCACATGTAAGTTTTTAATACCATTCTCTAATAAAAGGAACAAGGGCTCTTTGAAGAAAGGGCTGATGCTAGGACTGAGACAGTAAATAAATGAAGCAGGATAATCTTAAAATATCAGAAAGTAAAGAAGTACCAAAAATTTTAAAAACCCACAAAAGAAAAATTATGTAAAATGAAAACATGAGCAAATGGAAAAAACTCTCAACAGCCAAAGCAAGAATTAACTAAGCAGTCTAATAATGTAGTGTTGGATTATAACCAAAAGTTTACAATAATTATTCACATGTTCAAACTGGTAAAAATAAATTACATAGTTTTCGATGAATGGTGTTAAATAGAAATCTCCTATGCAGAAAGCTTATGTATATAGGTATATGTATATAGCCACTCAGCTGTCCATCAAGGACATGAAGCTAACCCCTCTCTCCTCAAGTGTGGGTTCTGCATTATGACTTCCTCCTACGTAAGACACACAGGATGGACATGGGAAAAAAATTAACCTCACTGTGGGAAAACTTGACAAACACTACTTCAGCTAGGTGACCAAAGTTAAGAATATAAGTGAGAAGTTTCCTTAAGAGCCTGTCCTCTTGATATATAGCGAAGAGGAAGCACTTCACCTCTGTGATCTGCTTTTTCAAAGCCAAGTCTAAACACGACAAAAACACCAAGCAAATCCCAGTGCCCGGCAGTCTATAAAATACCCGACCAGTCCTCCTCCACACTGTCAAGGTCATGGAAACAAGGAGAGTCTGAGCAACTGTCAAAGCCCAGAAGAGACTAAACAGACATGATGACCCCATGTCTTTTGAGACCCTGGAACAAGGAAAGGTATAACAAAGGGAACGTGAATAGGAACTTCAGTTAATAGTAAAGTATCAGTATTTGTTCATTATTTGTCATGATTCTGTAGAAAATTAGACAGGAAAAAGTAAACATCAAATAAGAGAAACCTACTGTAACAAACTGGAAACCTAGAGGAAAAGGGGGATTTCTTTGTAAAAACACATTACCAAAATGGTCCCTAAATTAAGGAAAACACAAAAAGGTCAATTAATCACTGAGGAACCTCTTCCCCTACTGGTTATCCTATCACTGTTCCAGGCTCTCCCTCTCCCGGGACAGGGAAAGAGCAGGGACAGAGCTGTCTGGCAACTCCCCTAGTACATGACCCCACCCAGTGTCTTCACCTCCCCCAGCCACGCCTACCCAGTGAGGACACCTGAGGAAGGGTCAGGGAGTATTGACTCAGATGTATCAACCAGGACTTTTTCTTTTCCCAGCGACTGGACACACTTACGGAAGTAAAATAAATTAGTATTTATTGTAAGGGTAGAAATACATTAATACTTGCAAGTGACAAGTTGAAGAATGGGTTTGGACCTGACAGGTACAGCGGCTCACACTGTCTCAGTGTGACCTTGCTTCTCTCCAAACCTTTGTCCTGCTCAGTGCCTTTGGGGGACCCCATTCACAGGCACAGGCTCTCTCACTGCCCTTGGGCCAACAGCTATTCTAGGCTGACAACCACTCACCATCCATTTTCCGAGAAAGAGTTTCTCCTTTTCTTGGATTCCAAGAAAGTCATGGTTTTAAATGCCTTTGATCTGGCTTGGGTTGCATTCTCATCCTTGACCCATCACCAGAAGATGAAAAATGGGACTGGCTAGATATGGGCTGTAAACCCATCTTCGAGTGGGGTGGAACATGGGGTCATCCTTATGCAACTGTTTGGACTGGAAGCAGGTGAGATGTAATTCCCAAAGGAAAACTGAGGCACTTGGGCCTGAGAACAGACGCTGGCTGGGAGAAAGCAACAGATTCTAAGTCAATGACAGCTCACTGCACAGCACAGAGTCTAACACAAAAGGAAGAAAGGGGTTCACTTAGGGTCAGGGGCTGCAGCTACTCATCCAGTGCTCTTACTGTCCCTCCCAAGACTGCAAGAAGTTCTTTCACTTGCTGAAAAGTCAGGATCATTGGTGGTGGTAAACTCAAGTCTCTTTCCTTGGGCATCAGGCACTCACATCTCAGAGGCTGGCCCAGAACAGCCCATGTGCCCTCAGAAGACCCACAGACCTAATTCCTGCCCCTGAGAGGTGGGAGCCCGTGAGTTATGCCACCTCCCTGGCCATATTAATTGCCCATCCCTGAAAAACAATACTGCTCCTTTTCCAGTTTCTTCTCTCTATTTTACTAAGAGGAAGAAACCAAATGCTAGGGTGGTAAGGAAACTCTTGTGCAATGAAGTAACGGGAGGCTCAAGAATTATTCCATGCCATGGAACCCATAATTGGCAGGCTTCCAGAGGCCACATGGATGCATATGGCTCTCCAAGACAATGACAGTGTCAGTGTAAACCTCCCACTGGGAGGTCCAGTTGCTCCCATATCTTTGATTCTTAATGAATATGCATGTCAAAAGTTTCTAACGACTGAAAGGACAAAGGATTGCAGGGCCATGGTCTGCTGTATGGGTGTTGTGTCACGGACACACTCCAATGTTTAGAGGATTATTGCTTCTCTTGGCAGCCTATGAGGCTGTGAGCGGGAGGCCTTTTTCTCAGCCACATGTATGTCGGTAGTTGAAACTTCTCAAAGGAATGTCTACACTGCCCAGGTAGCTCTTGAATTGCTCGGCATCATGGTCAGCTCCATAACTGTATATGAGGGCCTGACAATGCCCAGGCTGGACTGAGCTAGAGGACCACAGATGCCTGCCTGGACAGTCAGAGGTCAAAGGCTGTCCTGCCTGAGACTTGATCATCTATTCATGCCCACTCAGATGGAACATAGGATGCTCCAGTGCCAGGAGGGCCCCACCAGCCCTTAAGAAGGCAGCATCTGGGGGCTGGCAGGTCACTGCACCCAGTCCTGTATAAGTCCACACATGTCCACTGAGTGTCCTCCTGTCTTGGCTGTGCTGGAACCTGGGGCTGCCCAGACAGAGTAGGGCCAGCATCACCCTTCCCAGGTAGGAGGGCAGAAGGAAACCATGCATGACTTCTGACACCCTCCCCAATCCTTGACAGAGGTTGACTTGGATAAGAAACAGTCCGAGACAAGAACAGACATTTCATTCTTCTCTCAGAGCCCAGGACTGGGGGAAGGGAGGCCAGAAAAACAGTTATTGACCTCAGCTCCCTGACTCCTGTTTGACCCTGGGCAAGTCCTATCCATTCTGGAGGCTTCAGAGAGAAGGAGAGGGGAGGGCAATGAGGGCCAATTGTGCTTAAACCTAACTCTAACCTTCACCCTAAGAACCCTAACCTCTAACCATAACCCCCTAACAACCCTAGCCCCAGACCCCCAGACCCTCACCCCTGACCCCTAAACTCTAACCCCCGACCCTTTAACCACAACCCTCTACCAGGACTCTCCAACAATGACCCATAATCCTAAACCGTGACCCCTGAACCCTCACACTGACTCAACCCCAGGCCTAAAGCCTGGCCTAGTGAGTACCGAGAGATGACTGTATGAACTCTCAAATAAACCAAGGAATTAAATCTTCCTGACCATGAATTTAGCAATGGTTTCTTAGATTTGACAGTAAAGCATAAGAAATGAAAGAAAAAAATAGATAAATTGGATTTCCTCAAAATTACAAACCTTTGTGCATCAAAAGAGGCTATCTAGAAAGTAAAAAGACAGCCCACAGAATGGAAGACAATATTGGCACATTCTATATCTGATAAGACTCTTTACCTAGAATATACCCAGGACTTTTACAACTCATCAACAAAAAGACAAACAATAAAATTTTTGAAACAGACAAACGGCTGCATGGACTGCTCTCCAGGCAAGACATACAAACGGTCAACAAGGACATGGAAAGATGTCAAACGTCAGTAGTCATGATGAAAACGCAAATGAAAGCCACAGTGTGATGCCCCTTCACACACACGAGAATAAAAATAAACTTTAAAATCAATTTTAAAATATATAAATAAAAATAACAAAGGTTGGCAACAACGCAGAGAAATTGGAACCCTTAAAAGTTACTTGTGGAGATGTACAATGGTGCAGTCTATGTGTACAAACCTTTACCATTTACTCAAAGATATAAAATATACTTACCATGTGGTTCAACAACTCCACTCCTAGATATACCAAAAAAATGGAAAACAGGCGTTCAAACAAAAACTTTTACACCAATTATTCATATCACCACTGTTCACAATAGCCCAGGGTAGAAAAGATTTAAATGTCCATCAGCAGGTAAATGGATAAGCAAAATAAGGTAGATCCATAAGCTACATTATTCTGTCATATAAAGGAATAAAGTAAAATTATACAGCTGCTGTGGAAAACTGTATGGTGGCTCCTCAAAAACATGGAAAATGTGTGATCCCTTGATTCCACTCCAGGGTGTACACCCAGAATATTAGAAAGCAAGGACTGGAACAGACATCTGTACCCCATATTCATAGCAACATTATTCACAATAGCCAAAGGGTGGAAGCAACACAACACATCCTTCAACAGATGAATGGATAAGTACAGTGTAGTATATACACAATGGAATATGAGTCAACCTTTAAAACTAAGGTAATTCTCACACATGCTACAATGTGGATGCACCTTGAAGTCATTATGCTAAGTGAAACCAGCCAGACACAAAAAAGACAAACGTTCTATGATTCCACTAGTATGAGGTATCCAGATAAGTCAAACTCAAAGACAAAGTAGAATAAGGTTGCCAGGGGTTGAGGTGAGTTAGTGTTTAATGGCTACGGTTTCACACAGGAAAAATAAAGTTCTGGAGGTGGATGGTGAGGATATTTTTACAACAATGTGAATGCAGTTAATGCCACAGAACTGTGTACTTACAAATGGTTTAAATGGGGCTTCCCTCGTGGCACAGTGGTTAAGAATCCACCTGCCAATGCAGGGGACAGGGGTTCAAGCGCTGGTCCTGGAAGATCCCTCATGCCACAGAGCAACTAAGCCCGTGAGCCACAGCTACTGAGCCCTCGTGCCACAACCACTGAAACCCGTGAGCCTAGAGCCCACGCTCCGCAACAAGAGAAGCCACCGCAATGAGAAGCCTGCACACGGCAACGAAGAGTAGTCCCACTCGCCGCAACTAGAGAAAGCCTGCGTGCAGCAACAAAGACCCGACACAGGCAAAAAATAGAAAATAAAATAATTTTTTAAAAGCTTTAAAAAAATGGTTTAAATGGTAAATGTTATGTGTTTTTAATCACAATGGAAAAAATGAATGAAATAATGATCAATGTTACAATGTGGATAAACACTGAAAACATCCTAAGTGAAAGAAGCCATACAGAAAAATCACCCAGATCATGCTCATCTTGTACACTTTAAACCCAGCAAGATTTGTTAAGTGAGGAAAAGCCCCAGTGATGGTTCCAAGAAAAGAAAACTGGATTCGAATAGAAAAATACATTTCCACAAAGCTGGGGCAGCTGGTGAAAGTTGAAGCAGGTTTGTGGATAGGATTATAATGTGGAAACCATAATTATTCCTCATTATGGGGTTATGTGCTGGTTCCCTGGGAGAGTGGCCCCCCCACTCTCACAGGGTAAAACAAACTGGAGTATTTTGTGAATGTGGAAAACTTTATACTGCTATTTAAAGTTTTTTATACACTTGAAATTTACTAGAAAATAAAGTACTTATCAAAACAACCATGTCATACCACGCCAGAAATACAGACATCAAACTCTGTTATAGAGGCCAAGCCCTACCCAGATCCATTTCACCCACAATGGTGATGCTAATCACCCTTGTAGGAGTCCACATACTACAAGAAGCACCATAGGAAGATTATATTGGGAGTCACTATGTCTTGCGTGTTGTGGATGACCTAGATGTAGATGAAACAGTGGGATTTCTGAATTCTAGTTTTCCACATTCAACCACCAAAACACTGTTACAACTAAAAAATGAATTCAGTAAAGCTGCAGGATACAAAAGAAAAAGAAAATCAATGCACAAAAATCATTTGTGATTCTATACACTGATAATGAACCATCAGAAAAAGGATTTTTAAAAAAAATCCCACTTACAATTGCATCCAAAAAGATAACAAGGAGTAAATTTAACCAAGGACGTGAAGGACCTGCAGGCTGAAAACTGGGAGACACTGATAAAGGAAACTGAATGGACAAAAATAAATGGAAAGATACCCCGTGCTCATGGGTAAAAACAATATTGTAAAAATATGCATTCTAAGGTGGGACTTCACTGGCCGTCCAGGGGTTGGGACTCTGCGCTCCCACTGCAGGGGGTGCGGGTTCGACCCCTGGTTGGGGAACTAGGATCGTGCATCCTGCATGCCCCATGGTGTGGCCCACAATTTTTTTTATTTAAAAAATAAGCATTTTAGCCAAATTAATGTACACATTCGACGCAATCCCTACCAAACGTCCAATGACATTCTCCATAGAAACAGAACAATCTTAAGTTGTGTGTGGAACCACAAAGGACCCAGAAGAGCCAAAGAGACCCTGAGGAAGGAGAATGGGCTGGAGGCATCTCCCTCCCTGACTTCACACTTCATTACGAAGCTACGGTCCCCAAAAAGTGTGGAATTGGCACAAAAACAGGCACACAGACCAGAGGAACAGAGCAGAGAACCCAGGAATCAACCTACAGGTATGTGGTTGGTGGTTGAATGTGGAAAACTAGAATTCAGAAATCCCACTGTTTCAACTACACCCAGGTCATCCACAGCACCCCAGACATAGTGGCTCCCAATATAATCTTCCCATGGTGTCTCTTGTAGTATGTGGACTCCTACAAGGGTGATTAGCATCACCACTGTGGGTGAACCAACAGGTGTGCATAGCCCAAGGGGCCAATCATAATCTATTCAAATTTAGTTATTTAGGATGTAGGAGTGTTGCAGGATGGAATACATAATGTCACAGAGTCTAACTGTGTTAGAAATATATGGAAACAACTCACTGTAGGGGATGGGGTAAAAGCTGCTGACCTAAGTTACCTTTGGAGATGAATGGAAACTTCAGACTAAAGGCAAAATGGTCCATATATAAACAGTGGGCTTTATTCTATGAAGTTCCTTCCAGGGCGCAGTAGCTAACAATTCTGAAACCTCTGCACATGTAACCTGGAAAGGACCAATGCACAGATAAATGGCAGATGGTGGGAGCCAGGCTCCTTGCTGTGGGCGTGGGAAGTTACAGATAAGCAAGGGGAGAGCCTCTGCCCTCGTAATCCTGGATCTGGGCTTCCTGGGAGGATGCTGACTGGCTGGGGGAAACACACACATCTTCACGCTGGGAAGACCTTGCAGACATAGGAACTTCACACCCCATCTTTCCACCCATACCTGCTGGAAACACTCAGCCCTCCATAATCAGGCAATTGCAGCGTTTAAGACATTCTCACCCCCAGGCAGATAAAGGAACATGAGGGTCTTGCTTACCCCTAAGCTGTCCCAGAACCCAGGCCCTGGGGATGGAGTCAGGATGGGGGTTCCTGGGCCTCTGAATCCAGGCCCTGGGGGTGGAGCCAGGTTGGGGGTTCCTGGGCCTCTGAATCCAGGCCCTAGGGGTGGAGCCAGGTTGGGGGTTCCTGAGCCTCTGACCAGCAGGTGAGAGGAAGGAGGAAGACCGGTCCTGAGGACAGAGGTTCCCTCAAGTCTGTGAGCCCAGGAGCCCCGATGGGGTTCATTCCCAGTGAGGACATGGGCGGGGCCTGCAGTGGTCCTGTGTTCCCCCTGGGCCCTTTGATGAAGCCATGGCAGCACTGGGCCCAGACGTCTCCTGGCGGTGTCTCAAACTCTGACACAGCGGTTTTACAAAGGAACAAGAGAACGGAGCTGAGCCCCTGACGGCCACTCCTTTCTGGCTCTGAGTTGCTTCCAACAGGACCGCAGTCACCTGCACGTAGTCTGCTGTGACCCATCTGCCCCCACTTTGCCTTCCCTCTTCCTCCCTGCGATGATTCCAGTGACATTTCCAGCCTGGACCCCTCCCCCAGGCCAGACACCTCTGTCCAGCCACTGCACCCCCATCTCACCTTGGGGGCTAACAGGGCCCTCAGAGGACTGGAATCCCGCAGTTCCCCACACCCAGGAGCAGCCCCACCTTCCCAGGTTGCTGAGGCCAGGCACCAGGTGTAACCGAGCAGGACCCTACGGGGCCTTCCCAGGACAGAGCCCTCCCCCACGTCCTCTGCTGTAGGTCCTCTCTGAAGTACCCGGATAACAGTGTCTGATGCACGCTTCCTCCACCACCAAGTGGAAGAAATTAACTACTTGATGATCATGAACAGGTAGCCCCGGAGCTTCTGGTGCCTAAGAATTTATAATGTTAACCGCCTGTTACCTCACCATCAGCTAGAGAATTGTGCACCAGCTGATCACATACCCTGCGACCCCCCTCCTTCACTTGGCCTTTAAAATTGCTTTGCTGAAATCCTTCAGGGAGTTTGGGGTTTCAGAGCACAAGCCACCTGGCCTCCTTGTATTGGCACTTGTACAATTAAAGCTGCACTTTCCTTCACCACACCCGGTGTCAGTAGACTGGCTTTACTGCACTCGGGCAAGCGGACCCACGTTTTGCTCGGTAACACTGGGGTCTCCCAGGCTCCCACCCTCCTTGTGCCCCACTGACTGTCATCTGCTCCTCCAGAGTCTTGTTGCAGCAAAAATAGAAATGAAGTTTTCCTTCCCCTGAGAACAAGGAAAACAAAGGGGACAGGGAACAGGCTAGAGAAGAAACATAACCTGGCCTGAAAGAGCTCATCACTCCTTGTTTTCCTTTCTCACTCATTTGTAGTAACTAGATTTGTACTTTACAAAGCTAACCTCACTCCCTGACACTATGTAATTTACATTCGGCCCCCATCACCCATGACTCTGTGTGAGTTACATCCCCTGCCTCTCACTCCCTAACCTTATTATGTCCAGCACTTACATTCTATACGCCCCTCATAACAAATCACCCCCTATAGTTTTTCATTTCAGAAACGAGGTCACCGGCCAATCAACCAGAGACAAACATACGCAATTACCAGACTGCTGAACCCCAATTACCGGGCAGCCTGACGCCAACTATGACTGTTTTGAAATAATGCAAAGGAAAGGAGGAATGCAAGACCTTCACTACTTTGATCCTCATCCTATACCCCGGACTGCAAGAGCCCCACATATAAAATCTTCCCTGATTCTCAAGGAGGGGGTGCCCAGTTCTTGAGACACTAGCCAGCTGTGTCTTCCCTGCTGCCTGGCAGAAAAATAAAGCCATCTCTCTCTTCCTCCAAAATCTCTGTCTCCTTATTTCTGTTCGGCCTGGGTGCACAGGGAAGCCGAGATTTCGACAACAGTCTGTGGCCAGTTCCCACACTGATTCCCCTCTACACCCACAGCCCTGGCCCAAGCCCGATCTTGTGCCTGGTTCCTCCGTCAGGCCTGACAAAGCTCCCTGCCCCCACAGTGCATCTCACATCCCACCCCAACATGCTCTTTCTGAAGCAAAAATGAGACTGACTCTCTCCCACCTGTAATCCACCAAAGTTTCCCCACTTTTGCTAGGGTATCTGCCAGGAGAGACATCTGCCAAGGCCCTGAGAGTCCCTGGCATCCCCACTAGGCTGCTGGCTCCTGGGTTCCCTGACCATGAGCACCTCAGCAGGCCAGGAGACACGGCAGGAAACCCCAGAACTGCTCACCTCTGGAGGGGACTGGCACTGCCATGGCCTGATCAAAGAGAGCAGAGAAGGGTTCCCCAGCTGGGACACAAACTCTGCACAAGTGGCCTCTCCTTGAGCCATTACATCACCTCGTGTGACTTGAGGGAAGGAAGGACCGAGGCACCCTTGGTTCCTAAGGAGGATGGTATAGGCTCAGCCACGTCCCCCCAAATCCACATGCTGAACCCCTAACCCCCAGGACCCCAGGACGTGGCTGTGTTTGGAAATGGGATTTTTAAAGAGGTGATCAAGGTAAAAATGAGGTCACTAGGCTGGATCCTAATCCAATAGGATTGATGTCCTACAAGAAAAGATTAGGACACAGATAGGCACAGGGGGAGACCATGTGAGGAGCCGGGGAGAAGATGGCTGTCTAAGCACCAAGGAGAGAGGCCTCAGGAGAAGCCAGCGTGCAGACACCTTGATCTCAGCATCCAGGACTGGGAGATAGGTCTGTTATTCAAGCGGCCCAGTCTGTGCTCTTTGTTACGGGGGTACTGAGCAGACTCACACGCAGGGTAACTCAGGGCTCAGACTGGACAGAGCCCACTCTCCATCCCCCTGTATGTGAGTTACAGGATCCTCAGGAACAGAGGAGGGGGTCCCTGAGGGGAGGCACAAGATAGAAGATGCTAGGCATTAACATGACTGCATTCACGTTAAATGTGCCTGAACTACATTCACACGAGATGGTTTTGTCCTGTATGTACATCGGCACCTTCAGTCTGAACTGCAGATCTTTGGCTTCACCAGCTCCACTGAGAGCATTAGCTTCACCTGCTGTGGACCGTCTCCTATAGGATTTCCAGAACCACAAAGCATCGAAGCCTCACAGGCCCCAGAGTCTGTGCGCTACCATCCAGGTGACCCTCACAGCAGAGCCGCACAGCTGCCCATCAGAACCCATTTCCCTTTTTCCTGTTCACGGCTACCCTGCACCTCCCAGCCTTCCCACCCCTTACAGCTGGGGCACAGTGTCTCGTGTTACCAAGGGGAAGGGGTGGAGGTGGTGAGGGCTTTGACCAGCCTGCATCCTAGGATGGAGGGCATGATGCCCACCTGGTCACCCCACCCTGCTGGTTGGAGCCCTCACCTGGAAGCAGGGAGGAGAAACAAGGGGGACAGAGCCTGGGGCCTGACGCCCACCTGCCCTGGACTCTCACAAGGTGACAGAGACATCTTGAGCTTCAGCCCAGTTTTGGGAGACGCTTTGTTCCAGCAACAAACTTTTGCCTTAAAAGTCAAGGTGCTTTACAAACCCCTCCCCAGCTGTCACAGAAAGTCAGGCTTCATCTCATCACACTTTTCTCAAACCCCAGCTCACGCTGAGACCACCTCTCGGGTGATGGTGCTTCAGAGCAGCCCCTTTAAAAGATCCCTGGATTTCAGCTCTCCCAGCCCTACCTTCAGTTTAAGGGAGAAATTTCCTTGACAACCTTGACAAACCTGCTCAGTTTCCTTGACAACCAAGCAATCTCCCAAACTCTCCTCCTTCAGACGTCCCTATTCGAGGCTGGATGAGCCTAAAGTGCCAGTGCTGTCATCATGTGCCAGAGAGTGGCTCCTCCAAGCCCGTAGTTATTGGTTACATGGTGCTACTGATGATGAAATCCCAGAAGAGCCAGCTTTGCAATATAACCACTTCTGGACTCGGCACTGGGTCCCTTTCCACGGACAGAGTGGAGTGGCTGTTTCCACGGGCCCCGTGGTGGAAGAGCTCACCTAATGCAGCCAGGACTTCATCCTTTCCAGGTGATTCCAGGGTCCTCACTCTGCCCAGACCCCACCCACATGGCTGCTGTCTGAGCCAGTCTATACGGGACCTTGGTAATCTCCTAAAATGAGGGTTATTTTATACACAGGTAATGGGTTGAATGCTGGCCCCAAAAGATGTGCCTCCCAGAACACGTGAACAGGACCATATCTAGGAAAAGGGTCTTTGTATATGTAGTTAAGGATCTCGAGGTGAGGTCATCTGGGGTTAGGGTGACCCTCAATCCAATTGAGAGAGTCCTTATGAGAGACAAAAGAGGAGAGACACAGACAGAGGAGAAGCCACGTGAAGACAGAGGCAGAGATGGGAGGGATGCAGCCGCAAGCCTGGGGACGCCTGGAGCCCCCAGAAGCTGGAAAAGGCAGGAAGAACCCTATCCTAGAGCCTTTGGAGAGACTTCCATCCTGCAACACCTTGATCTCAGATGTCTGGTCTCGAGGTCTGGGGGAGGATGAATTCCTGTTGTTTTAAACCACCCAGCTTATGGTCATTTGTTACAGAAGCCACAGAACGGTCACACAGACCCTACTCTGTAGGATCCTGGAAGTGCGGGTCTCACTAAAGGCCGATAGAGGCTGGATTGCAGAACCCTTAGAGTCAGCACTGAGCCCCAGAAATCCTAAAGCAGAGGCTGGACACCAGAGTGTTGAGGGGTCAGTCGGAAGCCCATCCCTAAGGGCGCCGGCTGCACACAGCCTCCCCAGGTTTTTACGCCTGTACATGTTGGGGATAAGGATTTCCATCCTGATTCAGGACCTCTGATGTCACCGTTCACGTTGCTAATTAAGAACCCCCTAGTTACACAGATGAAAACCCTATCAGGGCACTTGCTCCAGTGGTAAACAATTCTGAAGTTGGTCAGAGGTGGGGAATCGTCTCCCATGCAGCCAGCAGCCCCCCCGCAAGGAGCGTCCTCATTGCAAAGCTGGGGGACCGTGCCGAGACGTCTGTGAGTAAATGTGAGCTGAGCCCCAGGCCAGCTGCTGCTGAACTGTTCCCACCCTTCCCAGGTAAAACACCTGAATATGTACACAGACTTTAAAGCCTAGAGGAAAGGGCTTGGAGTCACACCAGCGACAGCACGCAGGCCAACTTGGTGCCTGCAGGTCAGGCAGGATGGTCCTGGCCCTGGGCGCTCTTCTGGAAGCTTTCCACTTCGCTGCCTGAGGTACCCCTCCCATCCCGACCCCCAATGCTGTTTTCCTTCCTCACCTCTGCCCGGGGAGAAATTCCAGCGGCAGGTATGGGTGACACATCCTCTTCTTTAGCAGGTGGCAGCCTGGCAACTCCTGCAGAAAGTCCAGCAGAGCCCCACTCACACCGGGCCACCCACAAAGCCACGGCCCCTCACTCCCTCCCACCAGCCCAGCCCCGCCACTGCTGACGGGGCAGAGAATATGGCATCAGGCACAGCTTCAGGGGCTCTTGCTGCCTGGAGCGGTGTTTATATTGACCTCAATCCAGGCACACCTGGGGTGGGCTGGCAGGCAGGGTCAGGCTGCCCAGGTCAGCCAATCCTTGCCCATCAGGGGCTCAGAGTTGCAGAAAATGGGCCTTGCTGCACTGGCCAGGTCCAAGGAACAGGTGTGGGGTCCTGAGGGTCAGGATAGACACGGGGCTGCAGCTCTGCTTGTTTTCTAATCATTTTCTCTGGTCCATGAGTGGGAAACAACTTCAAGAAGACCCTCTCCTAATGAGAGGAACCCAGGAGTCAGGGAGAGGAGGGGTGGTGGGTAAAGACAGAGGCCTGGTACCCCAGCTGCAGTGGAAGCCTCTGGAAGACCCGGTGGAAGGAGGTCGCACAGAGTGAAGCCCAGGGTCACAGACCTGTCGGAGCTGCTGTTTGTTAGTTCAGGTCCTGCTCTGAGGTGCTCAGGGTCAGCTCTGACCAACAGGTGGGCTGGGGGTGCTCTGCAGTGAGGGCTACGTGCACGGTTCCTGGGTGCCCAGCCCTGCCGGGTGTCTGCCCAGGGGAGCTCCATGCCCGGGGAGGAGCCTGACCATGAGAGCCCCGGGGGCTGCTGGGTACCTGCTCAAGTGAGCTCCATATCCTGGGAGGGGCCTGACCACGAGAACCCCGGGAGCTGCTGGGTACCTGCTCAGGTGAGCTCCATATCCTGGGAGTGGGCCTGATCACGAGGGCCCCAGGGACTGCTGGGTACCTGCTCAGGTGAGCTCCATATCCTGGGAGGGGCCTGACCACGAGGGCCCGAGGGGCTGCTGGGTACCTGCACAGGTGAGCTCCATACCCGGTGGGGGGGCCTGACCACGAGAGCCCCGTGGGCTGCTGGGTACCTGTCCAGGTGAGCTCCATATCCTGGGAGGTTGCCTGGCCATGAGAGTCCCGTGTGCTGGGAGGGGGGCATGTATGAGCGTCCTCTCTGTACAGCCGGCACAGAGTTGCTTAGCAACTTCCCTGTGGGCAGTGCTGGGATGAAATGAGAAACAGGAGATGCCACGGACTCCCTGAACCCCTGTCCATCTAGAGTGATGAGGTCAGTAGGTGGGTGCTGGCCACTGTGCTGCATAAGGGAGGCCCCACGGGTACCTCTTGTGTCTTCCACCTGACACCATGGAGGCCTCCCCAGGACAAAGCAGACAGCCTGCCTGGGGCAGGTGGGAGATCCTGGTGACCCTGCAGGGGACATGAGAAGAATGGATCAGGCAGGAGGGGTTGGAGCCCAGGCAGAGCCATGGGGCTCAGAGCCGAGGGGGCCTTTCTGGGTCTGAGGTGAGAGTGGACGTGCAGGTGGTGAGTGTGATCCAGGAAAGATGCCCTGGTGACGTGAGGCTGAATGTGCTTCAGTGACAAGCCTTCCGGATGATCCCAAAACAGGATAGTCAGACGGATCCTGTTAGAAGAATGTAAGTGAATCCCCCCAAGAGGATGCTCTGTGAGTTGGTCCCGGGAGTGGGGGGTGAAGGGAACAGGCGTGGAACCTGCGGGGAGTGGGCAGTCCTCCTGGGCGGGCGGCGGGTGCAGAGCCCACTCCGTGTCCCACATCTGTGCTTCCGGCTAGATTACCTGGCTTCTCGGAGCCTCAGCTTCCTGGTCTGCTCGTGGGGTGATGGTAGCATGGACTGACTAGTGATTTGCTCAGAACAGGGTAGGAAGGGGTCTAGTGGAAATTCCACGGAACACCGTCAGTATAGGAATCGCAGGTCCTGTTTCCCACAGGTCTACCTTCAGGATCGGGAGAGCAGATCCCAGCAGACTTGCAGCAGAGCCTGGGGACGGGCTCCGTGTGGTGGGTCCCCCTGCTTCCTGAGTCTCGGAAGGAGCAGCTCCAGCGGGCAGTGGCAGCTTCATCCCACACCTGGAAGCATCCAGACCTCAAGGCCCAGCAGCCCCCGAGCCCTGTGTCTGGGCCCCCGGGAGGCAGACGGGACAGGCCGGCGTCCTCCTCGGCCCTCTTCCTGCCCAGAACATTCGGGGTCCAAGCCGTCATTAGGGAGAAGCAGGGATGAGGGTGTCCCATGTGGGAAGAGGACACGGAGCAGCTTGTGCACGTGGACGTCCACACCGGGAACGTGGGTCGGTGGGACGCGGGCACCGGGAGGGGCAGATGGTGGGCCTGAGGAAGCAGGGCTGGGCCAGGGGTCCTGGGGGGGGGCGGGTGCGAGCTTTGCCTGTGCCGGGTCTGAGACTCCACGGGGCTTCCCTCCCCTGGTCACTGGGGCGGAGGGGCTGAGCAGCGCTGGTGGAGGGACCCCTCGCGTCCCCAGGCCCTGGCAGCCTCAGCCCTTCAGGCTCTGGGTCGGGGAGCCTGAGGAACGCAGGCCCAGCTGTGCCCACAGGGAGGCCTGGAGGGGTCGGGCGGGTGGTCTCGCCTGTGCGGAAGCTTCCGAGCCAGTGTCCAGTGGGAGCTCTCACCTCACACGTGGGTTTCAAGTCCACAGCTCAGATCACCTTCTAGCCGCTTGGTTTGTTTTCTAGACACAAAGTCCTAATATCTCCTATGTCCCCTGCCCGTGAAAAGGCACGTCTGATCTGGCACCAGGAGCTGCCTCTGGTCCCCCCTGACTGGACGCCCAGCAGCCAGGGTCACCGCGTCACGACTGTCAGGGGGTGTCAGGTGTGGGGGGACGAGAGCACACGGTCCAGGCCCACGAGGGGCCGTGCAGTCCACGGAGCCGGTGCTGTGACTGTAGGTGTTCCCTGCCCCCACCCCACGGGCAGAGACCGCCGCCCCCTTACAGACTGTTCCCAAGTGAAGTCACGTGGACCCTGCTCGGGCCCCAGCCTGGCGAGGCGCTCTGCCCCAGCGGGGGAGGTTTCCTTTTTCCACGTGGAGTCAAGTAGGTAAATAACAAAACCAAAGCCCAGACCACCACAGCACAGGCTGTATTCAGTGACCAAAGAATGGAGAAGCGGGAATTAAGTTCACAGATCAACTTCTCGCCCTCCTGGAGAGAGCGGCTTAATTTTAAAGAGTGAAGACAAAGGGAGGAGAAGCGAGGCTAGTGATGGGATGAAGAGGCCTTCCGGGGAAGGGGCGGGGCTTTTCCCAAGGGGGTGGGGCACCACCTCCTTTGACCCGTTTCTGGTCCTTCATGTCCAGTCATGGCCGCCAGTGGGTGTATCACTTAATATGCTGATATAGTAAATTCAGCATGTGATGAGACTCAGGGTCTGTTTCAGGTCACATTTGTTGCCATCTTGGTCCCAGCTGGTTCCATCTGTTTGTTTGTAGCTTCCTTTCTTACCTCTGGACCCCTTAAATACTTAGGTGAAATCCTGCTGAAGGTGGGGTTGGAGGACAGCCCTGTGAAAGGTGGGTCCACGGGTTTTGAGCAGGGCCTGCAGCAGCTCTGACAACAAGAGGAGGAGGCTGAGACGGGCAGTCAGTCTGATGCCCGCACTGGGGCCTGTGGTCGGCATGCGGAGGTGGTCAGCCTGGGGTACGTGTCAGGGAAGGTTCTCGGTGTTTACACAGAAGATGTGAACGTGGGCCCAGATGCAGAGCTGCCTGAGGATGCTGCTACAGGAACACCTGATTCTTTTCTGAGAAAACTGGCTGGGGGCATTCCGGCAACAGGGCAAACTGCTTGCTCTGGATATTCTTGTGGGGAAGTGGGTGCATAGCAACAGGGGCTCAGCCTGCATAACCCCAGAAGCCCTCCCAGGATAGCCCCAGAACCGCTTCTGGAATGGCAAGCAGAAGTGGGTCTTCCACCTATTAGATGTGGAGGAGAGGGCTGGGGTCTGCAGGGCCGCCCTCACCTTCAGGGACTGGCTGGGAGGCTCACAGGACCCAGCACATGCTCGTGGCTTGTGTCCTCACAGCTGAGATGGGTCACAGCATGCAGTAGGGATGCCCGGGCAGGAGGGCCCCTGCTCCGGTCACCTCATGACCCGTCATGCCCCCTCCTTCCCTCGAGAGTCTCTAGGGTGTCTCTTCCCCCAGCGACGCAGGGCAGAACCACGACAGTTACCCGCACCCCCGTCCCCCCAGGGAAGCTCACTAGAGGCTTGGCACCCGGGAGGGGGCTGGTCACGTGGTGTGCTCTGCCCTCACTCTCCAAAATGCCGGTGCCCAGAAGGGGAGCCGGGGTCCAGCATGAACCACAGGGTTTGTGCAAACAGCACAGGTGCAGGGGGCTGCCCCTAACGGGAGGAGGGAGGGTTTAGATCAGGCCCGGGAGCTGCTCACCAACTGCATTGGCTTCCTGGGGCAGCTGTGACGAACGACCACAAATGGAGGCTCAGAACAACGGAAACCTGTCCTCTCTCAGTCCTGGAGACCAGACGTCTGAGGCCAAGGTGTCCCAGGACTGCGCTCCCTCCGGAGGCTCCAGGGGAGGGTCCTTCCTGCCTCTTCCAGCTTCTGGGGGCTCCAGGTGTCCCTGGGCTTGTGGCCGCATCCCTCCCATCTCTACCTCCGTCTTCACGTGGTGTCTCCTGTGTGTCTGTGTCTCTGCGCTTGTCTCTTAGAAGGACACTGTCACTGATTCAGGGCCACCCGGATCCAGGATGACGTCATCTCCAGATCCGTAACTAATTATACCTGCAGAGACCCTACTTCCAGATTAGGCTCCATTCTCAGATTCTGGGGGGCATGACGTGGACATAACTTCTGGGGGGAACCCTCCATTCAACGCACTAGAGCACCCAGTTCCCAGATGCCAGCCGACCTTCCTCAGAACAGCATCAGGCTGGTGATGTTCTGTGTTTCCTCACGGAGTTGTCTCTTGTTTCCTATGGTAACAGTGAGGTTGGGTGGGGAGTGCTGCCAAATGACCTCCCGGTCATTCCAGGGACCATGCTGACATGTCCTTCTCGGGAGGGTGCGAGCACAGCCAGGACTCCCTGGGAATACTCCACACAGACTGCTCAGTGGTCAGACACCTGCATGGGCTGGACCGCTCCCCGGAACCTTCTACCACATCCACAGGCTGGTGGACTCTGTGCAGGCCTATGACCAGGAGGTGTGGACTGGCAGACTCAATGCAAGCCCTCCTGCCTGCCACCTGGCCTCCAGCCCACCACAGACCCTCCAGTCCTGCCATGGACACCCCCATCGCATTAACCCACAATAGGGCTTCTGGGAGGGGTGAGAACTTGGCCATGAATAAGACAGGGCAGGCCCTAACTGCAGCAGGTGCAGGCAAGGACTGGAGGTGCTTGGCTATTTGTCCCCCAAAGACCCCGAATGTGGGCTCTGACTTGATGGGTCCACCTCCACATGAGCTCACCTGGGGGGTCGCTGCAGGGAGAGCGTGTCCTTGGGTGATTTTCCAAGTCTCCCCACATCAGCCTCACCCTCTGGGCCCCCCTCCCCCATTAATAGTCTTTAAATAGTGTCTCTCACCCATCAGGCCTGCGTGGGAAATTTTAATATCGTGTGGGAGCCCAGCAACCAGCACCCATGTTTCCTGTGTGTCTTGGGAGGGGAGGGAGCCTTGCTCTCACGTTCCTGCCCCAGTGCACCTGGGGTCGGGGGCAGCAGACCTAGGCTTTGCTCTGGCAGAAGCTCCCTTTCTGTGAACAAGTCTTCCTCCACTCCGTTATCCTCACTGGAGGCTCAGGAGGCCACAGCATCGGGGCACCTCCAGCACCAGGACTCCACCCTAAGGAATTTCTCAAGAGCAGGGACCAGGCCTGGAGGCGGAGGAGAGGAGGGAGCCGGCCACTTTGGGATCCCCAGGGCTAGGAAGCCTCCTACGCAGGAGGGGCTTGGACTCAGCTTAACTACCGCCCAGGGTCTCCTACCCCTCCCCTGGTAGACGGGCCCTTCAGATTCCAGGGCCCCAAGATCCTCCCCACCGACTTCTGACCCCAACTGCAGAGTCGGGGATCCAGAGACCCCTCTCGGGCTTCTTTTTTCTTGGAGGCTCCCAGAATTCCCTGAAGCTGTTATACCCAGGGTTTATTATGGTGAAGGTTGCAAGTTAAAACCAGCGAGGACGGGGGGATGAGCAGGGTCCAGCCTCCTCGGCTGTGGCAGCCCAGGGAAGCCCACCTGAGTCCCGAAGTGCAGGGTTTACTGGGGTCTGTCACGTCAACGTGGGGACTGCCGTGTGCCTGACCTTGGCCTCCAGCCCCCGGGGGACTCGGGAAGCCCCACCGTGTATCACGCCGTCAGCACAGACCAGCCTGGAGCGAGGCCCACGGAGCACAGACACTCCCGTCAGACTCAAGGTGACCTCTGGAGCCAGGACAGAGGCCCGGCCTCTCTGTGGGCAGGTGAACCCACACCGCACGGGCCCTGGTGCAGTGCCCGTTCCGCGTGGTCAGCGTGGGTGCACGCGGGTCAGCCAGTGTCTGTGTGTCTCAGCCTGTGACCACAGACCACACTGTCCTGCTCTGCTCACAAGAGCGAGGCCAATGCAGGGACGACGGGGGTGGGAACAAAGCTGGGTCCTGATCAGGCTGGGTGAGAAAGCGTCCAAGGAGCGGGAACCCGGCTGCCCTTGCCTGGTGAGCCGAGAGCGGACGTCTGCCCTGTGGGCAGCCCCTCTCCCCACGTCCCGAGGTAAGGCTGCCTTTCCTGCACCCTGGGGCAGGGTCATGCCTGTGTATACAGCAGAACGCACAGCAGTGCATGCAGCAGGCCCGATGTCTGCCCTTGCCATGTACTTTGGGGCTTGGTGAAGGTGGAACATCCCGACAGGACATGGGCCGACCCCGCGGAGGAGGTAGGGGTGAAGCCTTTGGGAGCCTCTGGAGGGGATCCTCACCTGCCTGCACAGGTGGACTGAGGACACAGACCGAAGGTGGGCAGGCGGGGAGCCCAGTCCTGGGTCATCCCTGAGGCTAGACGAGGGGTGTGGAGCTGGGCGTGATGGCGGTGGGGACAAGGGGCTGATCACAGGACAGTGCGGAGAGGGACCGTCCGAGGCAGCGGGGAAGGTGAAGACTGTGCCCGACGGGAGGACGGAGAGACCAGCAGGCGGCACTGCAGGCGCGGGTAGCAGGGCTGCTCCCTGCAGGGCGGTGCCAGAGCCCCGCATCGCTGGAAACCCCGCGGTGTCCGGACAGAACCCGAGAGGATGGGGGCCGGATGGGCGGGAAGAGTTCGGAAAAGTCACCCCATCTCCACATGTCCTGGGGGAGGGGTTCCCGCTCCAGCCTCGTTCTTTAGAGTCTCCCCACCTGGGGAGTCAGCACACTCAACAGCCGGTGGTGCGCGGCTTGCAATTTGTCCGAAGGATGAAGGGGAAGGGGGGGGAAGGAATGAGAGACAAGCTCAACGTGCTTGGACAGCACATGCCACTCTAATTTCCCATCAGGAAGAGGAATTTCCCAAAGGCTCAGGCTGCCCCTGTAACCAGAATGGGGCTTGAAGCAATCCTGCCACCTTGTGGCCGGTTCCAGAAACAAGTTGAAGACAGTTGCTCAGGGGCACGGCAATCCACAATGCCTGCAGGGTTGTAAATGACAACTATGGTGGGAAAATGTCTTAGGGTAAGTAACTGAAAAGGACTTGAAAACAAAGCAGAATTGCAGGAACCGGATTGCAAGAGGTAGATTGGACTCGCCTTTAAAGCACATGAAAGCTGCTCAACATTGCCTATGATTCAGTTGGCCAAAAAGGGCGTACAGGTGTAAATCCATATGCCCTTGTGCCAACCAAACATGCGGGAAATACAAATCAACACTACAAAGATGTGTCACTTTGCCCCAGTCAGAATGGCCATCCTCACAAAGTGTGAAAACAAGAAATGGAGGAGAACACGTGGAGAAAAGGGAACCCTGCTACGCTGATGGTGGGAATGTCAATTGCTAACAGCCACGCTGGAGAAGGGTATGATGTTTCCTAAAAATTCTAAAAAATAGAGCTATAGGGACTTCCCTGGTGGCGCAGTGGCTAAGAATCCAACCGCCAATGCAGAGGACACAAGTTCGAGCCCTGGTGCGGAAAGATAACACAGGCCGCAGAGCAACTAAGCCCACGCACCACGACTACTGAGCCTGTGCTCTAGAGCCCGTGAGCCACAACTACTGAGCCCATGTGCCACAATTACTGAAGCCTGACTCCTAGAGCCTATGCTCCGCAAGAAGAGAAGCCACTGCAATGAGAAGCCCACGCACTTCAACGAAGAGTAGCCCCAACTTGCTGCAACTAGAGAAACCCCGTGCGCAATAACAAAGACCCAACACAGTCAAAAAAAATTAACTAATTAATTTTTAAAAATAGAGCTACAGAGCATACGGCACTTCCACTCCTGGGTATATATCTCGGGATAACCATAAATCCATAGGACACAGGCACTTCAACTATTAGTGCAGCCCTTTTACAGGAGCCTCGACTTGGAAACAATATAAATGTCCTTGGAAGGAAAAAATTAATAAAGAAGATATGGTACTTCTGTACAATGGAATATTACTCAGCCATGAAATCAATGAAATAAGGCCAGTTGCAGCAACTCAGGTGGACTTAGGTACGATCATTCTAAGTGACATAAGTCAGACAGAAAAAGACACTTAGCATAAGATATCACTTATAGTTGGAATCTAAAAATGGCTACACATGAACAGAAACAGAGTCACACATTTAGAAAACACATTTATGGCTGCTAAAGGGGAAAGGTGGGGTGGGGTGAGGCATAAACCAGAGGGTTGAAATTAGCACAGATACCGTTCCAAAGACCAAATAGGTAATCGACAAGACCTACTCTATAGCTCAAAGAACTGGACTCAGCACTCTCTAGTCACCAGAAAAGAATATATATGACTGGTAGGAATCCGAAAAAGAATTTATGGATGTCTCTCTGTAAGTGAATCAAGTGGGTGTACAGCAGCAAGAAAGACAGCATGGTAAATCAGATATACCCCATTACAAAAATAAATTACAAAAAAAATGCAAAGAGAAACTGTTACAAAATTTGTTCAGCGGCTGTGATGCACCCTGGATTGACCACATCTAGACCCACAGCTGGATGGGCCCTAAGGCTGGACACTCGTGGGGCTGAGAGGCTTGGTGAGGATGAGTCAGCAAATGCAGCCCCTTTAGAGTAATACTGCCTGGTCCTGATTCCATGGGTCACAAATCTCCAGAGGCAGGTAACCCTTCATACAGCTAAAACATGCATGGGACACCCAGAGGATCGTACACCATCGGATCGGGAAGAGTTTGGGAAAGGCACCTCATCTCATCTCCTGGGGCTCAGGTTCCCCCCCTGCAGCCTCTTTCCTAACAATCTCCCCACTTGGGGAAGTCAGCACCTTCAACATCCTGTTTCACAGTTTGGAATTTGTCCAGAGGATGAAGTGGAAGGGGGGAAAACAATGAGAGACAAGCCCTAGGTGTTTGGACAGGCACATGTCACTCTAATTTCCAATTAGGAAGAGCAATTGACCAAATGCCCACCTTGCCCCTGGAACCAGAATAGGGCTTGAAGCAATCCTGCTGTTTTGTGGACAGATCCCAAAGAAACAAGTTGAAAAATGGAGCTCAGGGGCACTGCAATTCACAAACCTGCAGGGTTGTAAAAGATTCCTAACCTCAAAAAATGCCTTGAGGAGAGTCATGAAACGGGACTTGAAAGCAAGGCAGAATTGTAGGAAAGGGATTTAAAGAGGTAGATAGGGGCTTCCCTGGTGGCGCAGTGGTTGAGAGTCCGCCTACCGATGCAGGGGACACGGGTTCGTGCCCTGGTCTGGGAAGATCCCACATGCCGTGGAGCAGCTGGGCCCGTGAGCCATGGCCGCTGAGCCTGCGCGTCCAGAGCCTGTGCTCTGCAACGGGAGAGGCCACAGGAGTGAGAGGCCCACGTATCGCAAAACAAACAAACAAACAAACAAAAAAGAGGTAGATAGGACTCGCCATTAAAGCACATGAAAAGGGGCTGAACTTTGCCAACGATGCAGTTGGCCAAAAAGGGCGTATGCGTTTTTCCTGAATATATTCTGGAAAAACGCATACGCCCTTTTTGGCCAACCAAACAGGCACACAGTGAAAATCAAAAATGCAAAGAAGTATCACTTCGTATCAATCAGAAGGGCCGTCCTCACAAAGTGTAAAAACAAGAAATGAAGGATAGGACTTGGAGAAAAGGGAGACCTGTTACGCTGATTGTGGGAATGTAAATTGCCAATGGCACTCTAGAGAAGTGTATTGTGTTTCCTAAAACATCTTAAAAACAGAGCTACAGAGCCTAGGGCACTCTAGAGAAGTGTATTGTGTTTCCTAAAACATCTAAAAAACAGAGCTACAGAGCCTAGGGCACTTCCATTCATGGGAGTATATTTGGGAAAACCAAAATTCGATGAGACACAGGCAACCCAACGTTTAATGCTGTTCTGTTTACAAGAGCCTCGACTTGGGTACAACCTAAATGTCCTTAAAAGGAAAAAACGGATAAATAAGATATGGTACTATGTACAATGGAATATTACTCAGCCATGAAATCAATTAAATAAGGCCAGTTGCAGGAATTCGGGTGGACGTACGTACGATCATTCTAAGTGACATAAGTCAGACAGAAAAAGAGACTTACCATATCACTTATAGGTGAAATCTAAAAATGACTACACATGAACGAAATGACAAAACAGAGTCACACATTTAGAAAACACACTTATGACTGCTAAAGTGGAAAGGTCGGGTGAGGTGAGGCATAAAACAGGAGGTTGAAATGAGCACAGACCGTTCCATAGACCAAATAGGGAATCAATAAGACATACTCTAAAGCTCAAAGTACTGGACTAAGCACACTCTAGACACCGGAAAAGAATATATACGACTGGTAAGAATCTGAAAAAGAATTTATTAATGTCTTTCTGTAACTGAATCAAGTTGATGTAGAGCAGCAAGAAACACAGCATTGAAAATCACCTATACCTCATTATAGAAATAAATTCCAGGGCTTCCCTGGTGGCGCAGTGGTTGAGAGTTCGCCTGCCGATGCAGGGGACACGGGTTCGTGCCCCGGTCCGGGAAGATCCCACATGCTGTGGAGCGGCCGGGCCCGTGAGCCATGGCCGCTGAGCCTGCGCGTCCGGAGCCTGTGCTCCGCAATGGGAGAGGCCACGACAGTGAGAGGCCTGCGTACCGCAATAAATAAATAAAATTCCAAAAACAAAAACAGAGAGACATAGAGAAGTTATTACAAAATTCGTTCAGGGGCTGTGATGCAACCTGGATTGACCCCATCTAGATCCACAGATAGATGAGACCTAAGGCTGGACACTCATTGGGCTCAGAGACTTAGAGAGGATGAGTCAGCAAATGCAGTCCCTTTAGAGTAATACTGCCTGGTCCCCATTCCATGGGTCCCAAATCACCAGGTGCATGGGACCCTTCCTACAGCTAAAACATGCATGGGACACACAGAGGATGGTACACCATCGGTTCGGGAAGAGTTTGGAAAAGGCACCTCATCTCCTCCTCTCCTGGTGCTCGGGTTCCCACCTCCAGCCTCTTTCCTAACCATCTCCCCACTTGGGGAATCAGCACCTTCAATATCCTGTTTCGAACAGTTCGAATTTGTCCGGTGGACAAAGAGGAAGGGGGGGAACCAATGAGAGACCAGCCCTAGGTGTTTGCACAGGCACATGTCGCTCTAGTTTCTAATCAGGAGGACAAACTGACCAAAGGCTCAGCCTGCCCCCGGAACCAGAATAGGGTTTGAAGCAATCCTGCTGTTTTGTGGCCAGTTCCCAAGAAAGCAAGTTGAAAAATGGAGCTCAGGGGCACTGCAATTCACAAACCTGCAGGATTGTAAATGATACCTACTGTCGAAAAATATCTTGAGGTAAGTCAACGAAAAGGATTTGAAAGCAAGGCAGAATTGCAGGAAAGGGATTTCAACAGGTAGATTGGCCTCACCCTTTAAGCACATGAAAAGCGGCTGAACTTCGCCAAGGATGCAGTTGGCCAAATAGGGCATATGCATTTTTCCTGAATATATTCAGGAAACACGTATATATACGCCATTTTTGGCCAAAAAAAAAAAAAAAAAAAAACGGACAATGCAAATCAACACTACAAAGAGGTATCACTTCGCAGCCGTGAGAAAGGCCATCCTCACAAAGGGTAAAACCCACAAATGCAGGACAGGGCATGGAGAAAAGAGAGCCCTGTTATGCTGAAGGGGGAATGTAAATTGCCAAGGGCACTCTGGAGAAGTGTATTGTGTTTCCTAAAACATCTAAAAAACAGAGCTACAGAGCATAGGGCACTTCCACTCATGGACGTATATCTTGGAAAAAACAAGAATCACAGGACGCAGGCACCCCAACATTTACTGCTGCTATGTTTACAAAAACCTCAACTTGGGCACAACTTAAATGTCCTTGGAAGGAAAAAATGGATAAAGAAGATTTGGTACTTATGTACAGCAGAATATTACTCAGCCATGAAAACAGGCCAATTGAAGCAACTCGGGGGACTTAGGTACGGTCCTTGATAGTGAAATAAGTCAGACACAAAAAGAAACTTATCATGAGATATCACTTATAGGGGGAATCTAAAAATCACTACACATGAACTGAATTACAAAACAGAACAGAGTCACACATTTAGAAAACACACTTATGGCTGCTTAAGGGGAAAGGTGTGGTGTGGTGATACATAAACCAGGAGGTTGATATTGGCACAGATACCGTTCCATAAACCAAGAATGTAATCGCCAAGACCTACTCACTGCTTAAGGAACTGGACTCAGCACACTCTATTCACAGGAAAATAATGTATCTGACCAGTAGAAACTGGAAAAGAATTTACTGATGTCTCTCTGTAAGTGAAACAAGTGGATGTACAGCAGCAAGAAACACAGCATTGAAAATCAGCTATATCCCATTATAAAAATTAATTAAAAAAAAAAAAAAGACAGTGAGATAGAGAGGAATTCTAACAAAATTCGAACAGGGGCTGTGATGCAACCTGGATTGACCACATCTAGACCCACAGCTGGATGAGACCTAAGCTGGACACTCATGGGGTTAAGAGGATTGGTGAGGATGGGTCAGCAAATGCAGCCCCTATAGAGTAACGCTGCCTGGTCCCCATTCCATGGTTCCCAAACCTCCAGGTGCAGGGGAATCTTCCTACAGCTAAAACATGCATGGGACACCCAGAGGATGGTACACCGTCTGATCAGGAAGAGTTTGGAAAAGGCACCTCATCTCCTCCTCTCCTGGTGCTCGGGTTCCCCCACCAGCCTCTTTCCTAACAATCTCCCCACTTGAGGAATCAGCGCCTTCAACATCCTGTTTCGAATAGTATGGAATTTGTCCGGAGGATGAAGATGAACGGGGGGAACCAATGAGAGACCAGCCCTAGGTGTTTGCACAGGCACATGTCGCTCTAATTTCCAATCAGGAGGACGAATTGACCAAAGGCTCAGCCTGCCCCCGGAACCAGAATAGGGTTTGAAGCAATCCTGCTGTTTTGTGGCCAGTTCCCAAGAAAGCAAGTTGAAAAATGGAGCTCAGGGGCACTGCAATTCACAAACCTGCAGGATTGTAAATGATATCTATCGTCGAAAAATATCTTGAGGTAAGTCAACGAAAAGGATTTGAAAGCAAGGCAGAATTGCATGAAAGGGATTTCAAGAGGTAGATTGGACTCACCCTTAAAGCACATGAAAAGCAGCTGAACTTTGCCAAGGATGCAGTTGGCCAAAAAGGGCGTATGCGTTTTTCCTGAATATATTCAGGAAAAACGCATACGCCCTTTTTGGCCAACCAAAGAAGCGGGCAATGCAAATCAACACTACAAAGAGGTATCACTTCGAATCAGAAAAAAGAGCCATCCTCACAAAGGGTAAAAACCAGATAGGCAGGACAGGCCATGGAGAACAGGGAACCTTGTTACGCTAATGGGCAGGATGTAAATTGCCAACGGCCACTCTGGAGAAATGTATTGTGTTTCCTAAAACATCTAAAAAACAGAGCTACAGAGCGTAGGGCACTTCCACTCATGGGCGTATATCTTGGAAAAAACAAAACTCCACAGGACGCAGGCACCCCAACGTTTACTGCTGCTATGTTTACAAAAGCCTCGACTTGAGTACAGCTTAAAAGTCCTTGGAAGGAAAAAATGGAGAAAGAAGATTTGGTACTTAACGCACAATGGAATATTACTCAGCGCTGAAATCAGTGAAATAAGGACAGTTGCAGCAACTCGGGGGCACGTATGTACAGTCACTGAGAGTGAAATAATTTAGACAGCAAAAGAAATTTATCATAAGATATCACTTATAGGGGGAATCTAAAAATCGCTACACATGAACTGAATTACAAACAGAACACGGTCACACATTTACAAAACACACTTATGGCTGCTTAAGGGGAAAGGTGTGGTGTGATGATGCATAAACCAGGAGGTTGAAATTGGCAGAGATACTGTTCCATAAACCAATAATGTAATCGCCAAGACCTACTCATTGTTCAAGGAACTGGACTCAGCACACTCTATTCACAGAAAAAAAATGTATCTGACTACTAGAAACTAGAAAAGAATTTATTGATGTCTCTCTGTAAGTGAAACAAGTGGATGTACAGCACCAAGAAACACAGCATTGAAAATCAGCTACACCCCATTATAAAAATAAATTACAAAAAAAAAAAAAAGACAGTGAGAGAGAGAGGAATTCTTACAAAATTCGATCAGGAGCTGTGATGCAACTGGACTGACCACATCTACACCCACAGCTGGATGGGATGTAAAGCTGGACACACTAACTCTAAACCCTAAACCGTAACCCTAACCCTAACCCCCAACCCTAACCCCCTAACCCTAACCCTAACCCCCTAACCCTAACCACCAACACCACAAAGCCTCAGCCCAGGCAGGAGAACTCCGAGATCGAGGTGCCAGCCTACTTCAGGACCATCAACTTCCCACTGGGTCCTCACGTGGGGGAAGGGGGAGGGAGCTGCCTGGGGTCTCTGTTATAAGGGCTCTAATCCCATTCAGGAGGCCTCACCCCACAGGTGAGTCCAGCTCCTGGTGACTTTTAGCCACAAACTCGTGGTAATCAGAGTGACCCTCAGAGACACGGGATGAACCTGCCCCAAAGTGAACAGGTTTCAACCTCGCCAGCAACTCCTGGTGTCTAGGGATGCCTCACACACTGGATTAGACTATTCTTGCCTCGGATTTTAAATGTACCATGTGTATCTGTCAGGAAAAACAGAGTCTATTTGTATTGCATCTCTCCTTGCAATCTTGCCTAACAGGGAGAATTGTCCCCCTTCCACGGAGGGCTCCCTCCATGGCTGATATTGACGGCCGAACAGCAGGCTTCAAAAGTCCAGCAAAGGAGAAAATCTCTGAAGAATAGCCTGTGCCATTCAGAACAGGCAGACAACAGCACCTGTTAGAGGCAAATGCCAGTTTTAGAAGGAAAACTGTTGTTACTTGAGAAATCATCATGGTTTCTGATACCCACAAGATTGTGGGGAGGTTGGCATTTACAGCATCTTTTGCCAACTTATCAATTCCTGATTAATGAGTTTTCCTCTTAAACATCTGCAAACAGCTTTTTATGTGGCTCAGAAACTTATATATAAGAAAGTTGATTTCTGTTTTGAAATGGCCCTGTTTGTAGGTAGAAAATGGCTGAAATCAGCAATGTCACATGGTTCAAATTAATATAGAGAAAATGAGCTTTTCTAGAGGTTGGTGGCGGTGTCGTGTACGTACAGAATAGTGTCTGCGTCCCAGGCGAGCTGCTCTGCGCACCATCAGAGCTGAGGGTCGTGCTAACTGTACCCGGGTCACCCTCATCCCTCTAAGCACCCGCCCCCTCCCCAAACGCACAGACCCCACCGAACCTGCAAGCCCCTGCCCCTGTGGTTGGACTTTATATAAATGGGGGCTTATATAAAGAGCATCTGTTCTTTCGTGCCTGGCTTCCTTCATTTCACATTGGTGAGAGGCGTGGTTTTGTGGCGTGTCAGTCCATTAACTTTCATCACTGGGTAGCAATCAGTTGTCTGAATATAACTCAATTATCCATTCTGCTGTTGCTGGGCATTTGGGCACTTGGGGCTGTTACATATAACGCTGCTGTGGCTGCTCTGGACAGGTACCTGGGGTGTGCGTGGGGATGCCCTCTGTCCATCACGTCCTACAAGTGGGATGGACGGGCTGTACGCTGTGCGTGGGTGAGGTTTTAGCATGTCATGCATCAGGCTGTTTTCCAACATGCCGACACCAGCTCCTGTGACCACCAGCAGTGGCCGGGGGCCTGCTACTACAGCCTCCCCAACACCTGCCCACCTACCCGGCATCGCTCTCCTTGAGGCCAGCGCTTCGTCCTGTCTCCGTCGGCCCTTTCTGACGTGTTTGGGACGATCTCGCGCCTGTGCACGGATGCACTGTGTGCGATTTCTGGCTGACTTGCACATACCCTTTGTTCTGAGGCTGACAAGCTGCGACGGTCTTCTCCCATCCCGTGCCTGCCTCTTGTTTCCTTTGTCTTTACTTTGGATGATTGTCTCATCTTAGTTTTAATACAGTTCCTCTTTAGGACTCCCCTGGCAGTCCAGTGGGTAGGACACCGCGCTTCCACTGCAGGGGGCACCGGGGTGGTCGGGGGAACTAAGATCCCACAAGCCAAGCGGCGTGGCCAAACAAAATTTAAAAACATACTTCCTCTTTACAGTCTTTTCCTCTACGGTTAGTGTTTTTGCGTTTGGGAGTTTGCCCTTTAAAAAATATGTGGTGCCTCACGGTCGTCAGACGTGGCAGAGCGAGGTCGGCATCCAGCCGCCCCACACACCTGCGGAGAGCCTGCCCGAGGAGACGGGCGCCTGGGAGGCTGAGGCAGCGGAGGGGTCAGTACTTCTGTGCTTCGAGGGCGGCCCCTGAATCTGCCTTGAGAACAACATGACATCATCTGGCATTGTGGAAGTTTACATTTTTCCCTAATATCCCCCAAGTATGGATAAACAGTATTTCTATTTCTTCCCTTAGAAAGCAGTTGATTTATTTACCTACAGCAATTAATTTCATTTAAGGGGGCTGATAGAAATACTTACTCTGTATCAGGATGAAAAGTTAATGGATGAAAAAATCAGAGTAGGGCTTCCCTGGTGGCCCAGTGGTTAAGAATCCGCCTGCCAGGGCTTCCCTGGTGGCGCAGTGGTTGAGAGTCTGCCTGCCGATGCAGGGGACACGGGTGCGTGCCCCGGTCCGGGAAGATCCCACATGCCGCGGAGCGATTGGGCCCGTGAGCCATGGCTGCTGGGCCTGCGCGTCCGGAGCCTGTGCTCCGCAAGGGGAGAGGCCACAGCAGTGAGAGGCCCGCGTACCACAAAAAAAAAAAAAAAAAGAGAAAAAGAATCCGCCTGCCAATGCAGGAGACACGGGTTCGAGCCCTGGTCCGGGAAGATCCCACATGCCGCGGAGCAACTAAGCCCGTGAGCCACAACTTCTGAGCCTGCGCTCTAGAGCCCACAAGCCACAACTACTGAGCCTGCATGCCTAGAGCCCGTGCTCTGCAACAAGAGAAGCCACCGCAATGAGAAACCCGTGAAATACAGTGAAGAGTAGCCCCTGCTCACCGCAACTAGAGAAAGCCCACGCACAGCAACAAAGACCCAACGCAGCCAAAAATAAAATAAATAAATTTGTTTTTTAAAAAATCAGGGCCAAAGGAAAATAAAGGCAGATCAGTTAGGAGAAGATGGCAGTCTGATTTGATTCGTGGATGAAATTCAGATTATTTAGAATGACAGTAATAGTCAGATTACTCCCAATAACGTTTTCGAAGCACATGCCTCAGGGTGTTGACAGGGTTTCTAAAAAAATAGAGGAGGGTCCTGTTATCAAATACATTTGAGAAATGTAGAGTCAGACAGAAAAACAGGGGCCACCTGCCCCAGAGCCCTTTTTCAGAGGATTCTCACACCCTTCATGCAGTCTTCCCGACTAATGAGCATATTAAAACAATTAAAGCAACAAGATCCAGCATCACCACATGCAGAGCCCCTGTTCATGTGCCACTCAGACCCCTTTGTGCCCATTGCACAGATGGGAAACTGAGGCCAGAAACCCCTTCCGAGCCCCGGGTTCCAGGAACTCGTCCTTGGTCCGAATTGGCCAGGAGAGTGTCAGCCACACCTTCTGACAAGAGCCCTGAGTGAGGGGTCTGTGCTCCTTCGTGGGGGGAAGCCCCCCTCAGAGTCAGCCCAGTGAGGCTGGGGCCAGGCCCTTTATCCCAAGAGGGGTTCCCAGGGTCCACTTCCCATCACGGCTGAGCTTGTGCACGTCAGACCCACCGGCCCCCTGCATCCTCCGGGCAGACAAGCAGCTAACCAGCAGAACACACCGGCAGGCTGGGCAGACTGAGGAGTCGGTACGTGGAGGGGAAGATGTGCATGTGTTTCCCTTATCAGGGCCTTTTGCCTGAGGGAAGTTGGCCCTATTCAGGTGGGCGAAACCTCAGGAGGAAAACCCATGTCCACTGGTGTGAAGACCCAGAGATGGCTGGGTGACCACAGCAGCTGGAGACCAAGGGGGAATCCCAGAAAGGGGAGATCTCACCCCAAATCTCCCACTGACCCCAACACATGTGCAAGTGGCCGTGAGAAAACCTGTCAGAGATGACAGGGAGACAGAACTTGGGGTTTACCTGATTGACCTGATTAAACAAAAATCCAGACACTCATAGGGAGAGGCAGGATCTCCACAACGCATTGTCTGAGACGTGCAGGATGCAATCCAAACTTACTGGACATACAAAGAGAGGGAAAACTGTGGCCTATCATCTGAACAGACCTCCAGCCCCAGGTGACCCAGGTGATGAAGACAGCAGGCACGGACTTTAAGGGAGGCATTCAACGTGTGCTCAGGTAAAACGTGAAAGAATATGCTCACATTGCATGAAAAAAAGGAAATGTCAGCAGTAATAAAAAAAAAACTGTAGAATGTAATCAAATAGAAACTCTAGAGCCAAGAAATACAGTATTCAAAATAAAAAATTTACTGTGCAGAGCGGCAGATTGGAGATGATAGAAGACAGAGCCAATGAACTACAGAACAAATCAGCAGAATTTATCCAACCTGAAGAAGAGAGAAAAGGAAAAGAAGTGAGCAGAAGCCCACTGACCTGCGGGCCAGGAACCAAAGATCCCGCCTGTGTAATCGGAGTCCCGGAGGTGAGGAGAGAGGGGCTTGGGGGGGAAGCACTTAGAATAAACAGCAGCTGCATTTCCCGTTTTGGCGAGTTACATGCGTTTGCTGAGGCGCACAAAGAGTGGACAGAGCATCAGGGGACCTGGCTGCTCAGGGGTCCCAGAGGAGGGGCCCAGAGGGCTTGGACCCTGATTCCCCTGGGCTCAGAGCAGCACTACCTGCCAGAGTCAGCCGGGCTCTGCCGGAGGTTAACAAATGCTCCAAGTGGGCCTCCCAGGACGAAATGCATCTGGACGTGCCTCCTGCACCATTTCCATCTCAAGGTACCCTGCTGTCCGGGACCTATGAAGAGCATCCAGCCCAAGTTTCGAGGTGAGCCACTGTCCCCGGGGCCTGGCCGTCCACCCTCAGGGTTTCCCTGCTGGCCTTTCCTCTGTGAGGGGCACAAGCCTCCCCCCAGGAGCCAGGAGCCGAGCCCGAATCTGGACCCGGCCCTGGCCCAGGAACTCTTGTCCCACCTCCCTCCCAGTCACTGCAGTGTCCACCTGGGGGTCCCCCTCCTGCCCTTCCCTGCCTCCTGCCCTGCAAACACCACCCCAGAAGGCACCTTATTTCCCTGGTGAAGGGCTCCTGGGGCCAATGTATATGACCACACGCAATATAAATTTCCCACGATGAGCTAAGAAATAAGAAAAATGTTACTTATTGCTGAGTAATAGTCCACTGTATATATGTGCCACATCCATGCCTCTGTGGATGGATATCTAGGCTGCTTCCATGTCCTGACTATGTACATAGTGCTGCTGTGAACATTGGGTTGCGTGTTTCTTTTCGAATTTTGTTTTTCTCCGGATGTACGCCCAAGAGTGGGATTGCTGGATCATATGGCAGCCTTATTTTTAGTTTTTTAAGGAACCTCCATACCGTTCTCCACAGTTCACATTCCCACCAACAGTGTAGGAAGGTTCCCATTTTCTCTACACCCTCTCCAGAGTTTGTTATTTGTAGACTTTTTGATGATGGCCACTCTGACCGATGTGAGGTGACACCTCATGGTAGTTTTGATCTGCGCTTCTCTAATAATTAGTGATGCTGCACATCTTTTCATGTGCCTGTGGACCATGTGTACATCTTCTTTGGAGAAATTTCTATTTAGGTCCTCCGCCCATTTTTTGATTGGGTTGTTTGGTTTTTTGGTATTGAGCCACATGAGCTGTTTGTATATTTTGGAGACTAATCCCTTGTGAGTCGCATCTTTGCAAATATTTTCACCATTCTGTGGATGGTGTTTTCATTTAGTTTATGGTTTCCTTTGTTGTGCAAAAGCTTTTAAGTTTAATTGGTCCCATTTGTTTATTTTTGTTTCATTTTCATTACTCTAGGAGGTGGATCCAAAAAGAATGAAATAATGCCGTTTGCAGCAAAATGGATGGACCTAGAGATTATCATACTAAATGAAGTAAGTCAAAGACAAACATCATATAATATCACTTATATGTAGAATCTTAAAAAATGATACAAATGAACTTATTTACAAAACAGAAACAGACTCACAGACATAGAGAACAGATTTGTGGTTACCAAAGGGGTAAGGGGGGAAGGGATAAATTAGGAGTTTGGAATTAACAGATACACACAACTATATATAAACTAGATAACCAACAAGGACCTACTATATAGCACAGGGAACTCTACTCAATACTCTGTAATAACCTACATGGGAAAAGAGTCTGAAAAAGAATGGATATATGTATACGTATACCTGAATCACTTTGCTGTACACCTGAAACTAACACAACATTGTAAATCAACTGTACTCCAGTATAAAAGAAAAATTTTTAAATAACGCTATTTATGATATGGCTGCCTTACTATGAGCATAATCATGTATTGTTTGGAGGCCTTCCTCTCATACATCTTAAGATAAAGGGGGTTTGATGCCACCTGTTTTTTTTTTTTAACCTCAGCCTACAAGGCGTCTCAGGAGCAGCCCATCCAGAAGAGACGGCGGTGATTTTGGTAACACTATCTTGCCAGGAGCCAGCAAGCAGGGAAGATTCCCCGGGCTGCCCTCCAGTTTCTGGCCGAGCAGCAGAGGGACGCGTGCCTGCCAGGGCCTGCGGCGGGAGCCCATCGTGTCTCCAGGGGCCGCCAGACTGAAGGCAGCTCGTCTTTCCGGCCTCTGACCAGACGCCAGGCACTGTGTCACCAAGCCCGTATAAAAGCGTGGGGCAGACACAGTCCAGGCGCGCTGGGGACACGGGAGGACACCTGCCTAAAGGAGCTGCACCGACCGGCCCAGAGAGACCTCAGAGTAAGCCTGGGTGAGGCGACCACGGGGCTGGGCCTTCCGTGGGATGTGGGAGCCAGGGCCGCACCCTTGAGTCTTCTGGGGATTTAACTTTGTTAGCAGCTTCTGCCATTCAGCCTTCCGGTGACAAAGCCCGGGATGGAGACCGAGCTTCCGGCCCCCTCCCCCTTCCTCCCACCCCGGGGCCCACTGCGGGGACTGTTTCCACTGTCCGCTGCTGGCTTTCTGGTGCCCCTTGTCTGGCTGTCTGGCTGTCTGTCTGTCTGTTGTTTCTGCTCCATGAGGGTTTGAAGGGCTGCACTGCAGGGCTAGTCTTCCCGAGAGTAAAAGCTCTGATACCCTGTGTCTCTGGGAAGCCCCGCAAGGAGAACAGCCAACCTCACCTTAAAATGTCAACTTTTCCCTCGGTCAGAGTGAGTCCAGCGCCAACCCCTGGTCCCTCCCGGAGGCAAAACCCTTGAGCGGATGCACCCCAGGCCCACACACAGTCGCCCACGCTTTCACTCTTTTAGTTCACCGGCAGCATTGCCAGCAAGGATTCGGCCCCTGGGGGATAAACTGCGGCGTTTCTAAGTCCTCTGGTCTACGGGGGCCCCCTGGGGGGACAGGAGGCTCTCCAAGATCAGCAAGGGGTCTGACCCCGGCTCCTTCAAATTACTGCCTCTGCCCTGGGTCTTGGAGTGTGTGAGATTTTGCCTTTAAGAGCAGAGTCTATTACCCACAGCCCTCTGGCTCTCTTGAAAGTAAGCCCCACTGGCCTTCAAAGCCAGACATTCTGGGGGTTCATCTTCCTGGTGCAGGACCCCCAAGCTGGTGAGCTAACTGTGGGGCTCAGAC
This sequence comes from Mesoplodon bidens, assembly GCF_964165515.1. Taxonomy (NCBI): domain Eukaryota; kingdom Metazoa; phylum Chordata; class Mammalia; order Artiodactyla; family Ziphiidae; genus Mesoplodon; species Mesoplodon bidens. The sequence continues at coordinate 114,056,944 of NC_138165.1, read as the reverse complement.
CCCTTGCTCCTTGGGGAGAACCTCTATGGTTGTGAAATCCCCCCCATCTGTGGATTGCAGACCCAAGGGTGTGGGTCTTGACTATACTGTGTCTCCACCCCTCCTACCTGGCTGGTGGTGGTTCCTTCCGTATATCCTCAGTTGTGGAAGGTCATGCCAGTCTTCTGGTCACTCTCACTGACAGCTGCCCTGTGAGTAGTTAGAATTTGGATGCGCTCACAGGAGGAGGTGAGTTCAGGGTCTTCTCCACCATCTTGGCTCCTTCCCCATCACTGCTCATTTTGGAGTTGTTAACAGCCTCCTTTCATGGAGTTCACTCATTCCTTTATTTGCTCTGCAAATACACGTGTGTATCCTGGTGCCACAAGGGGCCTGCGGTCACCTGGAGACACACCGAGGCCCATGGGACCCAGAGGAGGGGCCTTCCTGATGGTCAGGGGAGGCTGGGGTCCTCGGAGTGTGGACATGACAGCGGAGTAGGGCTCATCCCTGGAGGCTGGGGAGGGGCTACATTCCAGGACGAGGGACAGACGGCCACGCAGAGTCACACAGAGTGAGGAGGGGTCTCCCCTCACACCCATGGCATTCTGCAATTTCACTGTCACAGTAGACCCTGTCCCCAGCTGGGCTGCACTTGCTCCCAGATCCAACCTGTCCCCACCTCCTTGGTGAGAACATGGTAAAGACAGCCCAGCCCCACGTGCCAGGGTGAGGACCAAAATAAACGATGGCCCTAAAGATGGCTGTGGGGCAGGCTGTCCCATCCCGCGGGCTCCTGACATGGAGGGCAGTGACCAGGAGGAGGGCGGCTCGCCCCGCGGCTCGGACAAGGCAGCCCTCCCCGCCGTTTCCCCGCCTCCCCCGCCCTCCTGCCCAGACCCTCCCTGCCAGCTTCACCCTCCACCCTTGATGCCTGCAAGTGTCTTTTTTGTTTCTCCTTCAGAATCCAGGTGCAGGCTTGGCGCTTTGGGGTTAGTCACACAGCCGCGTAAACCCCGACCCAAAAAGCCAGCAGCCTCAGAGATTTAAAGTTGTTTTAAGGGATCTGCTGCCAGTCTCCAGGCTCTGTGGTTTCTTCTTTAGTTTTTGTAAGCACCCTGCGCCTCAGTGAGGAGGACTGGCCTCCCCGAGATGCTTTTAGACTGCGAAGCGGGCGGCTCATCATTCTCCCTCTCTTCACCCGGGTTCCTGCGCCAGCACCATCTCCTTCTCCCACACTGCGCCCTGGGTCCAGCTCTGGCCACAGACGCGAGCAGCTGTCCCTATGGCCAGCCCTCTGTCCCGAGGGTCAACCAGTGTCCAGAGCACAGAAGTTGCTCCCCAGTACTCACTCCCATGCACACAGGCACACATGCAGTGTGTGTTGACAGGCTGGCACTGGGCCCCTTCTTCACTAGAAGCCGTGCACTAGCCTCTTGGACTAGACACCGTGCAGGTGGAGCAACGGAGGAGCCAGCACCGTGGGGCTGAGGGCTGGGCCTCCCCACCCCCCGCTGCCCTGCCCCCGCTCCCCCCCTGCCAGCAGGGAGCAGCCTGGTTGGCCCTTCAGTGCAGGCCTGAGGTTTTAACAGCAGCCAACTCTACGTGAAAAACAAAAGCTCATTCTGTCCCCAGAAACTTACCTTGATCTCAACTTCTAATTAAGCCGGAGGTGCCTTTCCAATGATCTCGGCTGGTTTCAGGGGTCCACTGGGGTCCTGGAATCTCCCACCGGTCTTCTCCTGACCCAGTGTCCACCTGTGTGTTCTGAAACATGGGGTCTTAATAGAACACGTGGGGTGCAGCCAGGCCAGCAGATCAGGCTCTGACTGCCGTTGAACAGACAGTTTGTCACTCGTGGTCCCCAGAGGAGGGGGCACGCCCCACCCTGCATGGCCTCCCGGGGAGCGGCAGGGTCGGCTGGGGGCAGGGAGAGAGGGGGCTGTGATTTCCATGGGAAGGCCCAGGTGAGGCGGGGCAAGCTGAGTCATTCCAGTGGACCGGGGTTCAGGGCTGTCCCTAGCCTTCTGGTACCTGGTCCTGGGTGATGAGGGCAAGTGGATCGTGGCCCAGAGTGTGGCGGCCCGGAGTGTGGCAGCCCACAGAGGGAGCCTCTGGATTGGTTGGGGTATGTTTGAAAAGGCACCCAGGAGGCAAGAAGCCCAGGCACGGCACTGGGACGTCCAGAAGAAGGCGTGTCGGGGTTGTGTGTGCAGGGTAGACACTAGGGCCCCAAGCTTACAGAAACTGGAAACCTGGTTACACACTGAGGTGCTGGAAGGTACCACAGGCTGAAGCAACAGGCATTGAAGATCTCTATCCTGGAGGCTGGACTCCAAGAGCCAGGCGTGGGCAGCGGGGTCCCCTGAGGCCTCGCTCCTTGCCATGTGGACGGCCGCCTTCTCTCCGGGTCTTCACAGGGTGCCCCTCTGTGCGTGTCTGTGCCCTGACCGCCTCTTCCTATAAGGACCCCAGCTCTACTGGGTCAGGGCCACCATAGTGACCTTTTCTAGCCTTAATTACCTCCATCACGTCCTGCAGTCCTGGGGGCTGGGACCACCTAGGCCTGGAGGACACGGTTCAGTGACAGCTCAGGGGCTAAGGAAGGGACACCTCCCACGTACAGCCGTCCTCACCCGAGGTCACCCACATGAAACATCCAAAGACCCAAAATGGGATTTGCCATCAGCTGCTACTTCCTCTAATATAGGAAACTGTTCCAGAAGGTGGCAGGGCCTCTGGTCTTTGACAGGCCGTGAGGGGCTGACAGTCCAACTCCCCAAAAAGGTGTACAGGGTGCCCGGGAGATGTCTGGGGCCAAGCCAACTTCTTTATTGTTAACAAGCTGGTTTCATGTGCTTTCTCACCAACACAGCATAAAGTGACTGAGGTCCTGTAATTCTCCTTTACCCAGAAAATGAGTAAAAGCTACACCTTGAAGAATCCGGGAAGGGTGTCCTACGATGCTGGGGTGATAAAGATGTTTTGGGAGAAAAAAATCGAGCTTCACACTAAACAGCTGCAGAACGAGGACATGAGGATCCGCAGGAGTGCCCTGGACAGGTGAGCGCAGTGCCAGCGACCTGGGGGCACAGAAACACACCTGCACCAGGGCTGCTCAGCCCTCAGGATGCAGGCGTCCACAGACCCCAGCACCACCACCCGCTTCCTCTCCCCAGGTCAGTGTCACAGGAGAAATGGGTACGAAACACTGAACATCAGCCACGTTAACTCAGCTTCAGAATCACATCATTGAATCACTAGTGGGAGAGAGGAACACCCCATCCCTCCCTCCCCCCATCCCTCCATCATCCCTTCCCACCATCACCCCGTCCCTCCCTCCCCCCATCCCTCCTTCACCCCCTCCCTCCTCACCCCGTCTCTGCATCACCCCATCCATTCATCCCCACTCTCCTGAGGGTCTTGTAGGAAGTTGTCTCCCAGGGTTAGTCTGGCTTTGTCTGTTTTCTGGCAGTCGTTCCCACTGAGTTCAGGATAAAACAACGTGTCCCTTCTACTCCTTCCCACACATTTGCTTGACTTGCAGGTTCAAAGCCCCCCCTTTTTTACTGGGTGGACTCCAGGGGCCTGTGAGTGCTGAGGGCGTCTCCCTGAGCTCAGGTGGCCCTGAGCAGACCCAGGAGTAACCGCTCGTGGACAGCTAAGAGGGCATATTAGCACATAATTTGCATCTAGACAAGGATTCAAATGGCCAGAAACTTCCAAAGTGGGCGCAGCCTTAGTCCCCAGATAGTACCAGCAGCTGCCGCCCTGGGAGCTGGGCTGGAAAGGAGGATTCTCGGGGGCCGCGGTGGGACCAGGCTTGCACTGACCTTGTGAGCAGCCAGAGGCCTGGTTGGCACGCTGGCCGCCCCCCACCTGTCATCCAAGGCTTCTGGCCATTCGGCACAGGCATGGGGGCCGTGACGTCTCCTGTCCTCACGGTGCAGCCCCCAGAGCTGGTCACTGCACACACCTGGCCTCCGGGGGCAGGGGTCCTGCACGGAACCCTCACACGAATGGCTCCCCCCAACCCCAGGCTCCCTCCTGGGTCTCCGTGGCCTTGTCCCTGTCTTTCATGTGTCATCAGGCCCTGGGATGTTCTGGGTTTGGCCCATGGGGGCAGGTCCCAAGAGTGGCCCACGGGTCAGCACCGGCCCGGTTAGTCACTGAGGTCCTGGACTGCTAGGGGCCAGACTGGGGAAGGGGGTGACATCTTCGCCTCTCTGGAGAGAAGTGGCTGTTATGGGGCCTCGGACCCCCGCCAGCCCACACCTTACTCCTGGCCGGCAGCAGCTCTGGGCCATGTCCCCAGGGCCACCCACAGCCTGGTAAAGGGCAGGAGAGTGGCCGAGGAGCGGGGCCTGGCTGTCCCAGCCTCTCCACCGGCTGCTGGGAGGCGCCCTCCCCACCTAGGTCCCTGGGCACTGGGACAGGCGTCTGCAGGGATGCTCGTTACCGGCCTGCCCACCAGCCGTGGAGATCAGTCCGGGCCAGGCGCCCCCCAACCTGCCTCCCTCCAAACCAAACCACTTGCTCACATGTGGCCCACAGGCAGGTGTGACCCCTTGGCCAGGCCGTTCCCACCCGGGGGCACCCCGTGTGTTGTGTTGTGGTCACCGCAATAGGCCACCTTCCCAGGAAGGGACTGCCCAAGGGGCCGGCGTGAGGGCGCATCCAGGCCTTGGGAGCACAGGTGCCTGCAGTGACGGGCGCATCCCCAGGTGCAAGTTCAGGACGCAGCTGGATCCCCGCTTTCCCTTCCGGGAGGAGCTCGAGTGAGACCCTCCGTGGCAGGCGAGGCCTGAAGCGCAGGCACCAGCTGGCAGGGAGGGGGCAGCTTAGCTCGCACGCGGCCAAGGTGCCAACAGACGGACCCAGCTGACCCCAGCCCTCCCTGAGCCCAAACGGTCACCCGCCCCAGGCTCCGCAGAGAGTGGGCTCGGAAGCTGGAGAGGAGGAACCAGATGATGCTGAGCAGCCAGGAGGTGCCCCCGGGCCCGCCTCAGCCGGCACCCCCAACCAGCCCGCAGCCTGAGGCCCGACCTGCTTCTCCCGACGGCCCCGCCGTGGCCCCCGCGCCAGCAGAACCGCTTTGCAGTTTTGCTTCTCTAGCGTGATGCAAGCGCCCAGTAAAATCTAAGATAAGTGGATGTTTTGTGCACATATTTCTTTGTATCTGTAAAATGTACACAGATTAAAAGTGACAGTGATGCTACTAACTTACAACAAGCCACAGAGAGAAGCCACTGGGCTGCAGGGACTCGTGCAAATTTAAACACAGTTTCATTCACCTTTGACCAGAATGTGTGCAAAAGCTCAGCCTCAGGATAATGCCTGACGTGAAGGTGTGTAAAGCATGTGCTTTCCCGAAATTCCTTTACACTCTTTAGTCATTACCCGGAACATCTCAGGAAGCTAAGCAGTCTGTCTTGTCCTCACAGTCAGAAATTTCACTCGGGTTTGGAGGCACAAATTTCCTGAGTCCACAGAGGCCATTCGAGCCGGGATTCGGTGCTTCGGGCTCAGTCGTGTCCCCCCGAGCCCCCCAGCGGGGGCTGTGACCACCCCAAACAGGTAGGAGGGCTGAGCATGCAGCAGAGGCCGGGCCGCAGCAGGAGGACCTGGTCTGTCTCATCTCCTGATGAGGCCCAGACACCAGCCGGTGCCTGACCCCTACTCCGCCAGCCTGCCTGTGTGCGCCCAGCGGTGGCTACTGCGGCCCCTTGTTGGCGGTGCAGGACTGCCAGTATGGGGCTGGGGTCTAGCTCACTTAATCTCTCCAGATTGAGTAACAGGGAAGGACAAATCTGACTCCATATTGGGTCTGTTTCTTTAACTTTTGTACCTTATTGCTTTTGCTACAAGTTAATCACTAAAAGAGTGTTGCCTATAACCTGAAATATACAGGGTAGCCCATTCTTAAGGCTCTGACCTTTAAGGGTACAACACTTTTCATTCATATACAGAGAAAAATTTGCAGGACAGAGAATACCACTTGTCTTGTTGGAGATTTACAGGAACATCGTGACCTGACCTAGGTGGACTGCTGCAAGAACAAAAGATGCCGACACCAAGAAGTCTGCAACAACCAGCCACGCCTCTCCCCTTCTGGTATAAAAGAAGGCTGAATTCTGACTTGGGTGAGACAGTTCTCTGGGACATGCATCTGCCATCTTCTTGGTCTGCCAGCTTTCCTAATAAAGTCCCTATTCCCTGCCCCAGCACCTGGTCTCTCAATTTACTGGCCTATCGTGCGGCCAGCAGTACAAGTTCGGACTCGGTAACAATTGGGTTTGGATTCTGTTTTGTTCTGACCCTCTGGTCCAGTTGGCAAGCAAAGGGGAAGGAGCATGGCTTCACCAGTTTGGGGAGCCTCTCCAGAGACTTAACCAGACAAAAAACATTGACACCAATGGCCACGTGACATCCACGTGACATCCTGTGCTGAACACAGATGCCTTGTAGGGCATTTCCAGAGCTGAGCACACAGACTGGACAGGCAAGCGAAAGTCCAGCAGGAAAGGCCCGGAACCTGACACAAAGCGTGGATGCTTAGCTCCCCAAATGGCCCAGTGGAGAGAACCTAGCAAAGGTCCCTTACGACACCAACTTGCAAACACGTGTTCCTTGGGTCACCTCGCAGGCTGTCCGTCATCGCTCGTGACTCAGGAGATTCCATTGATAAACATGCTGGGAACATGGTGATTAATTGACCTAAAAATAGTTGGAGAACAGAAGTCCGTCACTAAGACTCACAAAGCCCCAGGCTGCTGGAAGGTAATTTCATCTGATGATGTGCTTAGAGCTCCGTGCTGTCAACACTGACAAACAGAGGCATCAGCGTGGACCGTATGGGGTGGAAGGGCATGTGGGTGCAGCAGCCCTAGTTGTGAGGCTGTGCACAATCTCTGTCCTCACTGCCTGTCATGCTGTGGTCACTCTGCAGTGACCCAGTGACCTTCCCTTCGTGGCAAAAGCCAAAATGGCATGGAGACAAGGCTCTTCACCAACCGCATCTACTCTCTTTATCGTTGATCTTGGCCTCAGGCGAAGCCAAGCTAGACTCTGAGGTCGGAAGGCATTCGGTGAGGGAGAGGGGAAGGAGAGGGTGCTGCAGTGAGGGTGGGCAGGACCCCAGCCCCAGGGGCCCACGTGAGGGCTCAGGACCGAGCCCTCCTCACACCTGGCTCTTTTGTAATTTTCCACGTGTGCAGAGCATGTTTAGGGGCTGAATTCCAACAGAATATCCACTCTTTCCTCTTCTGGAGGAGAACCTGAGACACAGAGAAGTGGGGATGGGGCCCCAGCCACGCAGTCTGGAGAAGAGAACGAAGAGGGCCTTTCTCTTCTCTCCACAAGCCTTCGCCCTTTCCCGGCCTCAGGAGTAACTGAGGGAAGGGACGTGACGGCGGAGGGTGTGGGGTCACCCGGGCTGCCTGTTGTGAGAGGCACCCCTGAGCCCGGGGCACTCCCGCCCTCAGGTTGGGCACAGACACCTGCTCCCAGCGGGTCTGTGCGGGCACCTGCCGCTCTCGGGCCTCCACGGGGCACCTGGGGTCCGTCCACTGTGCCCATCAGCTCTTCCCCAAAACAGCATCGCCACTCAGGTCTGATGTTCATCCTAACACAGCAGGATAACTCCCAGCGGCTAGTTGGGGTTTTTCCTGCTATATCATGGAAGGGTTTCCATAACTCACACCGCATTTTGCCGAACTCAGTAAGGCTGAACAGAGCTGCGCGCTCTGAAGAGTAACCGTAACCCTGAGTCCACAGCTGCCTGTCCTCCAGAACCGAGTTGGGGTCGGGCAGTTAGGTGACAGTCTGGCAGAGCCTCGTAGGGCTGCCCGGCACCCCCCACCCCTGCTTGCTGTGCTGTTTCTCATCCGTGAGTCCCTTGCTCAGCCTGCGTGGGACTCAGTCCCAGTTCTGGCAGGAACCACAGCCCACAGCCCAGAAATTCCTGACACCTGTGGTCAAGCATCTTAATGTTTCTGCCGGGAAAACACAGGGAAGTTTCCTCTCAGTGTGATATGAGAGGGTCTGGCTGACAAGTGAGCTACAAAGAAAGCTTCTACTTTTCAGAGCTATTTGGACCTGGGCACTGCAGACAAGGGACTGAGGGGTTGTCATCGTGGGAAGTAAAGCCGCCCACGCAGGGCTGGCCTCTGAATTGGAGACCCCGTGTTTCGAGACCCCGTGGGCGGCACCCGCAGAGGCTCCCTGGAGGAGGGTCCTCCCTGCAGAGCAGTGATGCTGGGACTTGCCAAACCAAGAACAGGGCTCATTAAATGAGGAAGTTAGTCATCCTTAGAGGTGGCTGGCCCTGTACCACTTCTTTTTCCTTCAGCACACGTCTTTTAAGAATAAGAGCACTTCTCAGCCTAGCCAAAATTAAGTCACTATACTTAACAAAAAGGTATAAAGATTCCTTAACACCAGTTAATGTTGGATCCTTTTTCGAATGTGCCCAGTTACCCCCAAATTCCTGTGACAGCAGGTTTGTGTGAACAAGACTCGCATCGAACAGGTGACTCTACTTCCGAGGGGAGACCAGCATCCTGGGGACCGTCCCCCAACCCTGTCCTGAGGGGCCCCTTCCTCACGGTGTCATTTGTCTGCTTCTCTGTCCTCTTAAAGATGGAAATTCCCTCCAAGGGCTCAAGGGGTTCGAGCTAAACATCAGGGCTGCATCACCTCCCTCCCAAAGACCGGCACCTGGGCGCCCTCTGCGTGAGGCTGAGTCTGAGTCTGCATCCGGGAGACACATGCCCCTCCTCTCTCTGACGCCAGATAAGCCCAGGTCCTCAGCAGACACTCCTGATGATGTGACCACAAATCCCCACCTTGTCCAACCGGTCATTTCTAAAAAGCTGACAAGGGGGACTTGCTCATCTGTCACCGCTTTTATGTTCATTAGACAACATCCCTTTTTCAAGTAGGTTCTTCCTTATGACGGGCGTGGTTTGGTTAGACTGCCTCTCGTGAGTGCAGAAAGCAGGATAATGTTTCATTTTCCCTTTGCCACCAATATTCAAAATGAAAAGTTGGCTTAATATCTACCTTGGATCTATTTCTCAGGCTTTCTATTGAGTATCACCGTGGATTCATGGATTTACATAGACTGGATGCAGTCAGTCAACTCTGAGCATCACTTTCAATGCTTGAATTGTCACAGATTTGACCAGTGGGACCTTTTCAAAGGATTTTCCACTCATCTTGAAAGTTCCCTTGCTTTCTGAAACAACAAAAGGTCCTAAGCTTGTGTGTACCGCAGCTGCCCTGGAACAGAAAATGAATAAACAAATTGTGGTACATTCAATAGTAAAATAATAGGAATAAAAAGTAACAAACTGCTGATACGTGCACCAATGCGGCACGTGTGGTGAAAGGAGGTTGCAGTGTGATAAAAACGTGCCCATCCTGCAGGTGACATCCCAGAAGGGGCAGAGAGAGTCATGGTGAAAGCGGGACCCCAGTCCCCTCTAGGCAGGGACTCATCTCTGAGCAGCTCAGGGGCCGAGTGGCGGTGGAGGTTACATGACACACAATCCTCATGGCACATGGAGCTGACCCTTGGATCGTGCACTTTATTGCATGTGAATTTCAGCCCAGTAGAAAAGGTTTACAGTGAAGGCACAGGTGCACCCCACCTCTGCTGCTGACCGGTGGGGGGGGGGGGGCACCTCCCATCTGAAGGGACGCGTTGCCCCCACGGAGAGGCCACTCCACCCCCAGGGAGAGCGAGTGCTGGGCCCTGATGGGGGCAGGGGTGCTTATCCCACCCAGGGATCTCGGGTCCCCAGTCTCATGCGTTGCCCACCAGGATCCACTGTCCCTCTCCTCCCAGTCGGACCCTGACCTGGGCAGGTGCACCTGGGACCACTGAATGGTCCTTGGGCTCAGGATGGGGGAGGGGAGGGTCCTCCTGGCTTCACATGCGGCCTTTGACTGACGGTGCCTCGTCCAGCCTCGTTCTGTCCCTCTCCAGCCATCACTGTCCCCACACCATCCACCAGCCCCATTGTCCCTCCCTCGCCTGGTCTGTGCCTGCCAGCACTCACTTCCTGGACCCCAGCCCATAGCAAGCACTTGTGGGGCCCCCTGGCCCTGGAATGGAAATGCCACGAGGGGTGGGTCCTCACTGCCAGTCCCAGGGGCCTGCACTGTGGGATCCCAGGGGCAGACAGGGGCCCCATCAGAGCAGGGTGCAGGCTGTTGCCAGCGGGCCCTGGAAGATGGGAGATCAGCAGGGCTGTGCAGGGGAGACATGGGGCCGTGGCCAGTCCCTGAGGGGCTCTGCAGACGTGTCCAGGTGAGCAAGGGGCCGGGCCTTACACTTGTGCAAAGGGCAAGGTCCAGACCAGGGCAGCAGTCGGAGATGGACGCTGGGGGAGGGGCAGCCCTGCACAGGCCCCACCCAGGGAGCAGTGCTTGACGGGGCTGGGGGTGCAGCCCAGTGGCTGGAGAGAAGGCCGGTGTGAGCATGATGAATATAAACCCAGTCTAGAACCAAACCAAGGGCTATAAATAGACTTTTCCCAACCTAGGGAAGACAGAGACTTTGTGCAGAGTACAGTGTTTTGTGAGCAGCTAACTGTTCAGGGCCATCTGATTTGGGCTGTTGTCGGCAGGACAGTGCTGCCCCCGATATCCACGTCCAAATCCCCAGAACCTGTGCGTTATGTGACCTTCCTACAAAGCGACATCTCAGGTGTAATTAAGTTAGGGGTCTTGAGATGGGGGATTATCCTGGGTTATCCAGATGGACCAATGTCATCACATGGGTCCTTATAAAAGGGAAGCAGCTCACTATCTCAGAGGGATGTCTGCACCCTGTGTTCATTGCAGTATTATTTACAATAATGGAAATAATCGAAGTGTCTGTAGACAGATGAATGGATACAGAAGATGGGGTATAAATGTATATATACGATTATTCAGCTATGAGAAGGAAATCCTGCCATTTGTGACCTTGAGGACACTACACTAAGTGAGATAAGCCTCACAGAGAAAGACAAGTAACATATGATCTCAGTTACATGTGGAAGAGAGGAAAAACATGGTAGAAACAGAGAGTAGAACAGTGGTAACCAGGCACTGTGGGGAGGGGAAATGAGGAAATATTGATACAAACTTCTAGTTCTAAGATTAACAGGCTCTGGGATCTAATGCACAGCAGTGGTGACTCTAGCTAACAGGACTGTACTGTATCCGTGAAAGTGGGTAAGAGAGTAGATCTTAAATGTTATCACCACAAAAAAACAACAACAAAAAAAACATGGTACCCATGTGAGGTGATGGAGGTGTTAGCTAACCTTATTTTGGAATCATTTTGCAACACATACACCTATCAAATCATCACCTTAAACTTACACAATGTTATATGTCAATTACATCTCAATAAAGCTGGAAAAAAAGGAGGGAGGCAAAAAGGTCAGAATCAAAGAAGATTAGAGGGTCCACGGGAGAGGGACACAGTGGCCTCTGGGATCTGGAAAAGGCAGATTCTCCCTGGAGCCTCCAGAAGGAACCGGCCCTGAGTACACCTTGATTTTAGCCCCATGAGACCCCCTCTGCACTGTACAACGTGAGTCCCACTCCAGGGCTGTAAGAAAATTAATTTGAGCTGTTTTAAGCCAGTAAGTTTGTGGTGATTTGTTACAGAAACTACATCATACCAACTAGTGCGCTTCACCTATACCCCCTCAGGTGGGGAAACTGGTTACATCGCATGGGGTGGAGAAGACCAGGAGAGAATTTCAATCCTGCAGTAACGAGAGACGCCTTGAGGAACAGTGGAGGTGGAATCGCAGGCCCGCATGTGACGCAGGGCGGGGTCGTGGAGGGGGTCGCCCACCTAGAAGGTCGTCTGAGCAGGGGGGCCGAGGGGCCGTCCCCGCAGGTCTGGAAGCCGAGGACGTGGGGGGAGGGGGTGGTGCTGGCCTGATGCCCGCTCCTGGATGCATCTCTCCCTGGAGGTGCATCTGTGGGCCACGCATGGGCACAGCTCATCCTTCAGGGGTAATCGACTTAGAAACACGTTTCAGAAAATCCATAAACAAAAGCAGTTATTCCTGGGCACAGAGGGGAGAAAATACAATGGGCCGTTTTCCCAGCTCTGCACAGAGACCCTCCGGGTGGGTGGCCAAGCCTCCAGCGCACCCGCCCTTCGGATTCAGCCCAACCCCCTTCGCAGCACAAGCTCAAGGGACTCCTCACCGCCCTACGCAGACGCTTCCGCTCCTGTCCCGAGGACCTACCCACCCCCCAACGCCCCCAGGGATCCAACAGAGCCATTCACCGTGAGACCTGAGGGACAGGTGATGTGGAAGGACACAGAAGCTTGAACTTTATCAGGATGAAGTGAAAACACAGGGCTTGGGGCTCCGAAAACCAGGCTTGAGGGTGTCTGTGAAAAGCCTAGCGACCTCCCTGCTTGCATTGCAGGCCCCAGAACAGAGACCTGCCCTCCCCGCCAGGATCCGTCTTGGGTTAATCCTGATTCAGGTGAGAGGACCCAACTTCTAGTTCACACGCTGGTAGGGGTGCTACCTGGGAAGGACCTCAAGGGAGCCTCTGAGCGTAGGAGCTCCCGCCCAGGACAGCCCCATCTGTGGATGAGAAGGCAGAGCATGGAGGGGCCGGGCCAGGGGACAGTGGCCCTGGGTCAAGACCGCCGGTGGTCACCGGGTGGACGGCCACCTGGGAAGGCTTGACTCCTCTTATCTCCCCGCGTGTGGGTTTATCGCCCTCTCCAATGGTCTAGCCACCCAACACCAGCCCATGCGATTCACCCCCGACCGCAGCCCTGCATGAACGCCCCGAGTGCCCCCACCTGCAGCCCTGATCTTCTCAAATCCTTTGAAGCCCAGGTGCATGATTTCCTGCCCAGCACCCAGGCTGGGCAGCTCATGGCTGCAGCTTTGAAAGACACGCTCAGAACGATGCCTAAGAAAGCGGGGCATCGCCAGAGAGACCCCCATGAAAGGCGCTGAGCCGACCCAGGGTCTCCCGAGGCCGAGGGTGCTGTCAGAGGGCACCCACCGAGGGTGGTCTGTGTGCCTCCCCTGGGGGCTCCGTAAGCAGCCCTAAGTGGGCAGCGGCACGCCCACTGGAAGACCTTGTCCTCACGGGAGGGGCGGACCCAGCCCTTTGCCCCCAGCAGACACCACTTCTGCCAAGGTTACAGCCATTCCAAGTTTGACTCTGCCATCAGCGCCCTGAGAGCTGCCGTTGTGACCGTCCAACGCTTTGGGCAGGCGTGTTCACTCTGCCCTGTCGCTGACCTGGGAGCCCTTGGGTTGCTAGGTTGGCAGGACACTTACACCTCTGGCCTCGGCAGACTGACTGGTGCCGACTTGCTCTGCTGCCACCACGGCTGTAAAACTGGACAAATACAGGGCAGCAGGCAGAGCCGACCGTGAGCCACAGCCCCGTCCCGGCTCTCCGCCTGGGGATGCTGCCCCTCCCCTGGGAGGTGGAGCCCAGAGGAGCCGTGAGCTCACGGAGACCAGCACCAGCGTCCAGGGCTGCAGACACTCCTGGCAGCCGCAGCACAGGGCGCGAACAAGAACCGCCATGCCTTGGAGCAAGGGCCACAAGGGGACGAAAATGGAACTAAAATGGACCCGACAAGCAGCAGACCAGCCTCCTCACCAGTGAGGGCAAAACTCAAGCCCTGAAGGAAGGAAGTCGATTCTCGGCACCAAACCTGGCCGCCATCAGCAGGACCCCAGGACTGGGTCGCCAAGCAAACAGTGCCACGTCTGAAACAAAAACTTCACTGACAGGCTTAACTGCAGAAAAAAGGCAAGTGAGCCAGAAGGCAGAGGAATAGGAATTATCCCACCAGCAAAGAGAAAACAAGAAAATAAAAGAGCAACGCCCTAACCCCCCTGGGTACAGCCTGTGGGAATATACAGGAGCCCCAAAGGGGAAAGGGAGGGAGCAGGTGGGCAGAGAAAAAACTGCCTGAAGAATTCGTGGCTTTGGAGTAATGTGGTGCCTTTCCGAGGCGGACCCACCCAGTCCCACCACCTCTCTTCCCTTTCCCGGTGTGTCTCCAATAAAACATGTGCCCCCCCTCAAACTCCTTCCCAGCATCTGCTTCCCAGACAACCCAACCTGTGACACTTAATTTCTTTGTTTGTTTGTTTGTTTTTCACTGATCTTTTTTTTTTTAGGATTGACATGCAGACATACATACACTTAGTTTCTTAAAGTAAGAGCTGCCTCGTGTTGCAGAGTTTATAGTGTAGAAGTTACACACACGACAACGACAGCACAAGGATGGGGTTAATGGAATTACACTGTTGCTAGGCTCCTAGGTTTTTGCGAAGTAGCAACAGACTGTGATAGTTAAGGATGCATATTGTAACCCCTGGAATAACTACCAAAAAAGTAATACAGCAAGGCACAGCCAAAAGACCAACAGAGGGATTGGAAGGCGAGGAGGCCCAGCGACCGCTGGAGGGGCGGATTCAGGGCTGGGGGAAGCGCCTTCCTGTCCGACCCGGAGTGATTCCTGCCTCTTCACTACGTGGCTGTGTTTCAAACGCAGCTCAAGAAAGAAAATGAAACAGCTTCCCTTGGTTAAGCTGCGTCGTGTTTTGGCTGGACCAGGCTCCTTTCAAATCTAAATAAAACTTGGCAGAAATAAAGTGCCTTGGGCCGCCCACACCCCGGGAAGTTCTGGCAGCCACTCTGAGTGATTCCCAGGGAGAGAGGAGGGTAGGACTGGGGTCCAGGGCAGGAAGCAGGAAGGAGGGCATCGACCCTCAGAGTCCAGGGCCAGGTGGGGAGAGGTTCCGGCCATTCCCACCCGAGGCCCAGAGTCGCGGCCCAGCCTCCCCTGCAGACCCCCAGACCCTCGGGTGAGCCCAGAGGTGGTCAGCGTCCCTCACCAAGCAGCGGCCCCGGCCTCTCAGGAGTGGAAGCCGTCCTCCTCGTGCCCAGAGGTGAGAACCGTGCGTCCCAGGGTCAGGCAGCCTGAAGAGGACGGAGACCCGGCAGCAGCTCTGCCTGCCACCCCAGGGACACACCAAGCCAGGGGGATGACTTCAGATGATTTCAGGTGTGCACCTCCGTCCCGCCCACCAGCCTGAAAACAGGAAATCACACGTGGGCCGAGGGCTCCACCTGGTGGCCCCCTGACCCGGCAGACAGTCCCACACGCAGAGTCAGCGCTGGAGCAGCGGGGCCTCCCCTCCCTAGACTCCACACGCCAGAAGCATCAGCATCGTCTCCTGATCCTCAGGGACTCAGCCAGGGCCACCCTCTGACACTCCACCCTTCTGCACCGAGCAGGGCCCTGCAGCCAGCACGGCTGGGGCCGAGGTCAGGGCTGCTGGGGCAGGACACGTGCTGGGGGTGGGACATGGGACAGCAGGGCCACGACACAGGCGCCGCACATGAGACCCTGGAAGTGGGAGGGACGGGGTGCACCTTGGGCAACAGCGGCCAGAGCGGAGAGAACACAGGGTCCCCGTGACCTCCGCTGCAGGTGCGGGTCACACCTGTGCCATGCCAGTGGCCCTCCAGCTCCAGCCGCCTGCTCTGCCACCAGGCCTGTCCTCGGCCTCCCAGGCCCCCTCCGGGGCAGAACTCAGCTGCAGCCTTGGGCTGGGTTGGCTGCCCCTCCACCTGGACCCGGGGTGGAGACAGTGGTGGGTGCTGACCGGGGCCACTCAGCCTGTCTGCCGAGGCGCCTGCGGACCCTGCTACCACCTGTGGTCACGTGCCGAGCTCCAGCTGGGCCCAAGGGCCCCTGTTCCCCCCACAGGGGCCTGACACTGGGAAGAGTCCCTGGGGAGCTGGACCCCTGAGTCCCGCGTGGAGGTCAGCGCCCACCCTCCACACCTAGGAAGGAAATGAGCCCCACCCTTCATAGCCACCAGGCGCACGGTCGCCTGCACGCGCACAGGCATAAGCCACCCCACCCCTGGGCTAACACCCCTCTGGGGCCCAGGCAGGCTCCTCGGGAGGGTTGCCTGCTCCCCCCGGGCGTGTCACCGAGGCCGCACACAAGAGAAGCAACGGGAGGGCGTGCCTGGGCCACGGCAGTACCGCGGGGTCATCGCTCTCATTTCCTCCTCCATCTTCTTCTCTGTTTTCCTCCTTCTCTAGAATAAGCACATGTCATGTTCACGGTTTTCTTGTGTTTGAAGGAAACACATGCCGTCCTTCTGTGTGTCCCCTGCAGCTGCGGGGCCTGCACTGTGATAGGAGGTGAAAACCCAAGCAGGGCCGGGTGGGCCAGGCTGTTTGGTGAACGGAGGTGTCTTCTCGGGAATTACAGACAGACTTCGTTTCATTGTGCTTCACAGATGTGGCACTTTTTACAAAGTGAGGGTCTGTGGGGACCCTGCATCCGGCAAGTCTCTTGGGGCCATTTTTCCAACAACATCTGCTCATTTCATGTCTCTGTGTCACATTTTGGTAATTCTCGCAATACTTCGATCTGCTTCATTCTTATATTTGTGTGGTGGTCTGTGACCATGATCTTTGATATTACTCTTTTAACTGTTTCAAATAGCAACAATTATAATAGTAACATAATTTAATCACAAACCACACCCATATAAGAGGCGAACTTAATCCATAAATGTGGTGTGTTCTGACTGCCCCACTGACCAGCTGGTCCCCCATCTCTCTCTCTCCTCAGACCCCCTATTCCCTGAACCAAAACAATATTGAAATTAGGCCAATTAATCACCCTACAATGACCTCCAAGTGCTCAAATGAAAGGAAGAGTCGCATGTCTCTCACTTTAAATCAAAACCTAGAAATGATGAAGCTCAGTGAGGAAAGCAGGTCCAAAGCTGAGAGATGGTGAAAGCCGGGCCTCTTGCACCAAACAGTTAGCCAAGCTGTGGATGCAGAGGAAAAGTCCTTGAAGGAAATTAAAAGTACCACTTCAGTTAACACATGAATGATATAAAGTGAAACTGCCTTATTGCTGGTATGGAAAAAGTTTGAGTCGTCTGGATATAAGATCAAACCAGCCACAATATTCCCTTAACCAAAGCCTAATCCACAGCAAGGCCCTAACTCTCTTCAGTTCTATGAAGGCTGAGATTGGTGAGGAAGCTGCAGAAGAAAAGTTTTAAGTTGGCAGAAGTTGGTCCATGAGGTTGATGGAAAGATGCCGTTTCCATAACATCAAAGTGCAAAGTGAAGCAGCAAGTGCTGATGTAGAAGACGCAGCAAGTTATCCAGAAGATCCAGCTAAGGAAATTCATGAAGGTGGCTACTCTAAACAACAGATTTTCAGTGTAGACAAAACAGCCTTCTATTGGAACCAGATGCCATCTAGGACTTTCATAACTAGAGAGGAAAAGTCAGTGCCTGGCTTTGAAGCTTCAAAGGGGCTAATGCACCTGGTGACTCAAGTTGAAGCCAATGCTCATATACCATCTGAAAATCTAGGGCCCCTAAGAATTATGATAAATCTACTGTGTTTGGTCTATAAGTGGACTAACAAAGCTTGGATGACAGCACATCTGTTGACAACATGGTTTACTAAACATTTTAAACCATATACTGCTCAGAAAAAAAAGATTCCTTTCAAAATATTACTGCTCATTGGCAATGGACCTGGTGACCCAAAAGCTCTGATGAACAATGAGATGAATGTTGTTTTCATACCTGCTAACACAACATCCATTCTGCAGCCCATGGATCAAGGAGTCATTTCAACTTTCAAGTCTTATTTTTTAAGAAATACACTTCACAAGGCTATAGCTGCCATAAGACAGCAATTCCTCTGATGGATCTGGGTAGAGTCAACTGAAAACCTTCTGCAAAGGACTCACCATTCTAGATGCCATTAGGAACACTCATGATTCATGGGAAGAGGTCCAAATACCTACATTAACAGGGGTTGGAAGAAGCTGATTCCAGCCCTCATGGATGACTTTGAGGGGTTTAAGACCTCAGTGAAGGAAGGAACTGCAGATGTGGTGGAAATAGCAAGAGAACTAGAATTAAAAGTGGAGCCTGAAGATGTGACTAAATTGCTGCAGTCTCAGGATAAAACTTTAAGCAATGAGGAGTTGCTTCTATGGGTGAGCAAAGAAAGTGGTTCCTTGAGATGGAATCTACTCCTGGTGAAGATGCTGTGAAGACTGTTGAAATGACAACAAAGGATTTAGAAAGTTAAATAAACTTCATTGATAAAGCAGCAGCAGGGTTTGAGAAGATTGACTCCAATTTTGGAAGAAGTTCTACTCTGGGTAAAAGACTACAAACAGCATTGCGTGCTACAGAGAAATCTTTCATGAAAAGAAAAGTCGATCAATGAGGCAAACTTCATTGTCATCTGATTTTAAGAAATTGCTGCCCCAAACTTCAGTAACCCCCACCCTGATCAGTCAGCAGCCACCACATCGAGGCAAAGCCCTCTGCCTGCAAAAAGATTAGGCTCAGACATTGTTTAGCATTTTTTAGCAATAAAGTATTTTTTAATTAAGGCATGTACGTTGTATTTTAGACACAATGCTACTGCACACTTACTAGACTACAGTATGGTATATACATACCTTTCATATGCACCAGGAAACCAAAAAATTCATATGACTCACTTTATTGCAGTGTCTGGAACTGAACCCCATTATCGCCGACATATGTCAGTATTTTGACTGTTAAAGACTACACCCCAGGGCCTCCCTGGTGGCGCAGTGGTTGAGAGTCCGCCTGCCGATGCAGGGGATACGGGTTCGTGCCCCGGTCTGGGAGGATCCCATATGCCGCGGAGCGGCTGGGCCCGTGAGCCATGGCCTCTGGGCCTGCGCGTCCGGAGCCTGTGCTCCGCAACGGGAGAGGCCACAGCAGTGAGAGGCCCGCATACCGCAAAAAGAAAAAAAAAAAAAGACTACACCCCAAATCCCATTTTGTATTATCTAGAGAGAACTGCTGGATACTGCTGGATAACGCGGAGAAGAAACTTGAGGAAAAAAACTGCAGACGTCCCAGGAAGCAGTTCTTAACCTTCTGTCTCTGGGAGCTAGAATTTTTTGTTTACTTTCATAATGAAAATGGACCGAGTGGTTCAAATCACAAATACTAAGTGTGCAGTTCTTGCGAGGGCCCCGGAGCAGCAGCTCCTCCCAGAAGAAAACCCACACCCCGTGTCTAGAGTCACATTTCCTGGGAAAGGAAGCAACATGGCCCTCTGTCCCATGCACTCCACTCAAGGCCACGTGGGGGTCAGGGCACACTCACCAGCCCCTTTCTGACTAGAGCTGTAGAGCTTTCTAGAAGGGAATGCCAGACTGCCCTAGCGGGTGAGAACATCTGGACTACAAGACAGATGTGTTTCCTAATTGTCAGCGAAAATTAATCAATAGTCAATTCAAGAAAGAAATAGAAACTTTTACTCTAGTCAACCTCAGGATTATAACTGCAGAGAGTCTTTCAGAAAGCTCTGGGGAGTGCTCTGCCCATTAGAAGTCAAAGCCCATTTACATAAGGTCTTGAGACAGAGTTACGCATCAAATGACGTATTATTGACAGTTTACATAATCCAGACCTGCACGTACAGAGTGAGTAGTGGGGCACGGGTCCTTGTGGGCCCCACAGGATTAGGAAGGAAGGTTCCCTCCTAAGAGGCACAGCACACACTAAAGGGGAGGGAGGAGGCCCAAACGGGCAAGGGAACGTTTTTGTTTAAAATTTTTCTCATCTTGCTATAAAATATGAATTTTATTTCATCATAATGAGAGTAAACAGTGTGCCTTCTAATCTTTCAACTAAGAGAACAGGTGATGAAAAGATGGGGCAGCTCACACCCAGTGCAGCCCAGCCGCCCCCATCCTCGGGAGGGGCACCAGCTAGCCAGGTTCGGCCAGATCAAGCCCCCTGCCTTGCGTGTGGTCCCCTGAACCTGCTCTGGAAACAGGCTGAGGAGAGGAGGGGTTTGTGTCCCCGGCCGTGACCCTATGGCCTCCCCCTAGAGGGCAAGAAATCAGGAAATCGTTCACACTTTAAGTACCCCATCTTTGCTTGAACTAATAGCAATTACATTTGAAACGTGTCTGCCGTTAGTCCTCCTAGGCCCAACGTGGTCACTCAGGCTGCACAGGGGCTGGGGCGCCGGCTGCCCTGGATTTGAGGCCCAGGCTCGCCCTTGGCATTTTATCCAGTGTCCGCGAGCCTGAACTTCCTTGACCGCGCACTCAAATAGCCTGCACGCCTGAATGTTGGGGGGTGGGGGTGGCATGGGGGGCGCACAGGTCAAGTGTGGGTATTGCTCTCGCTTTCATCGTATTCCTGAATCTTAATTCTGAATGAATTAATTATTAAGTAATTAAATGAGTTTTAATTATTTATGAAAACGTGTGCTAGTGATGCTGACGATGGGTGGAGTTTGCTGGGTTTTAAGGAACCTTCTGATTAAACAGTAAACAGTTAAAGAGCGGCAGAGCCTTCCCGCCTTCCCCATCGCAGGGCTGCGCTTCCCGCTAGCGGCCACTCGGGGGCGCCGCAGGACAACGCGGGCGGCCGGGCGGGGGCTGGAGGAGGGGCCGGAGCTGGGGGCGGGGGTCTGGGGCGGCAGGGGACAGAGGGGCTGGGGAAGGGTGGGAGGGATGGGGCGGGACTGGGAGTTGGGGAGGGGCTGCGAGTGCCTACTAAGGACCCCCGGGCCCGGAGGCGCTGCACCAGCCCCGCTATTATGCCATCCGTGATGCCTCCCTCTCCCCACTCCCTGTTTGGAGGACCCTAGCGCTCCCCACATTTTCTGCTTCCGGCTGGTGTGGACCTTACTGAGGTCCCCGTGTGCTCACACCTAAGGGGACACCGCTCTTCGCAGGTTCCTAGAGCGAGGGGTGCTGAAGACCCAGAGGGGCCATACGGGAACCCGACCCTCCCTCTCCCTGCACGTGCGCAGGCCGGCGGGCGATGGGAGGGACAGAGGTGAGGTCAAGGTGTGTGGCCAGCAGGGCCCGCGGAAGCACAGACCGTTACCGTGAGTCCAAAAGGCCCAGGACTGCCCGCCGCACAGCGCTGGCCGGTGATGTTGGGGGAGGGGCAGGTTACTGTCCCCCCGGGGTGGCCCAGCTGACCACCTGGAGGTCCCAGAAGCCAGGAGCTGGTGCAGAGCCCACCCACACGGGAGGGAGGGGGTTGGGTGGTGGTGCTGGGGTCAGATTCCCCAAACCTACCCCAGGACCGGGGGTGACTCCGCCCTCTGAGCCGGTGTGGTCAGACTCCTGGACTGAACACCTGCTCCGCACCCACAGGAAGAGTGGCCAGCCCTGAAATTCTCAGCTGTCACGGCATCCAGTTTAAGCCGCTCAGGCAAGCTTTGCATCTGGGAAATAATTTTAGTTTATCTACAAGTTGGAAACCATGGAGGTGACGCTGCAGTTCAGCCAAGGCTGGGGAGGGAGAGACCTGCGCCAGCAGAGGTCACAGGGGAACCAGGAACAGAGGTGACGCCTCTATGGACAGCACAGCCTCCACGCAGCCATTTCCGGGCAAAGCCAGAGAGCCAGAGGCAGGGGGACCCTGACAGGTGGGGGCAGAGGGAGCCTGCCCACTGTCCATGCTGACCCCAGTGCAGGAACTGCAATCAGACCCCCCTTTCAATCAGAACCCCCGATTCAGCAAAAGTGCTTTATGCACACTTAGCATATTATCAGTTAGAGAGGGGCAGGACTGAACCTCTGGGAAAACAGACCTCAGAACTCGGAGGGCTCTCAGAGCCATGGGGGTTGGGCCTCTCAATGTAGAGCCAGCAATTCGGCCCTGGGCTCTGTGAATGGTTAATGAGTCCAGGGATTCCAGTTATTAGAGTAATGTTTTTCTGTTTTGGCGAGGGGGGAGGGGTGTTTGTTTTTGGTCTTGGTGTGTTTTTTTTGGCTGCGTTGGGGCTTTGTCGCTGTGTGCAGGTTTCTCTAGTTGCGGCGAGCGGGGGCTACTCTTCGTTGCGGTGCGTGGGCTTCTCATTGCGGTGGCTTCTCTTTGTTGCGGAGCACAGGCTCTAGGTGTGCAGGCTTCAGTAGTTGCAGCACGTGGGCTCAGTAGTTGCGGCTCACGGGCTCTGGAGCGCAGACTCGATAGTTGTGGCGCACGGGCTTAGTTGCTCCGGGGCATGTGGGATCTTCCCAGACCAGGGCTCGAACCCGTGTCCCCTGCATTGGCAGGCAGATTCTTAACCACTGTGCCACCGGGGAAGTCCTTAGAGTAATGTTCTACCTCTAGTGTCAGGTTGGCTAGCCATGGAGGACTTTAATTTGGCCATGAAATGGCCATGGTCTTACCAAGGAGGTGATCCAGAACTGTAGGTTAACAACCTAATCTGTGGTTTCCTCTGCTGTATCTTCAGGAAACACCATATCTCCTGGGGTTGGATTGAGCTAGGCAGCCCAAAGCAATGTACAGGAAGGACCTAATTCTTGGGAAACAGGTAGACAAGATTATGGGTAAGAAGACAATGCTGAAAATCTAGTCTAAAAGACAAGGCAAGGTTGAAAGTGGAAAGTGAACAATGGAGGCTGAAGTCAGGATAGGGGAGAACAGACAGAAGGAGGGAGCAACTGAAACATAACTTTGTGCAAAAGCTGAAGAAATAAAAGCCTCCATCGGCGCAAGAGTTCAAGGAGGCCATAGCCTCCTTGTGGTGCTGAGTATGTGACATGGGGCTTAAAGACAGCTCCCTGAAGGAATGGTGCAGGGCTGAAGAGGACAGCTAGGCGGGGGGAAAGACTACCTGAAGCTAAAAGAAAACAGAATCAGAAAAGGTGGCCCTGGGAAGGGAGCTAACAGTCAGATGGTAATTGCAAGCAGAGACCGATGGATCCTGTGTTGTTTCGGATATGCGTGTTCTCCCCCGTCTCTGTCTCTCCTCTGCCCTTTGCAGTGAACTACTGGAAAGAATAACGCTGCCTCCTCTTACTCATTCTCAGCCCTTTGCACTCAGATTTCATCCCCCGCACTCCACTCATCATTGTAAAGGTGGTTTCCTAACTGAAGTGGCTTCCTAACTGAAAAATCCTATAGATTTACTTATTTTAATCCTCATTTTGCTACTTTTATTTCCATCAAGCCTCTTCTCAAAAGTCTCCTAATCAAAAGCCTTCTCTCAAAAGAGAGGCCTTTCCTGATTCCCCCAAATAAAACAGTGCTTATGTCATAAAAAAATAAAAGTAAATTAGAACCCCAACCACCACAGACACCACCCGGCTAGGTCGTCACACCACAGTGTAGATGGGAAAACCAAGGTGGGAGGCTCAGTCCTGCTCTCAGGTGAGGGTTTCACCCAGTGTAGACAGACCACTGAGGGTGGGAGGGTGGGTCCTGCACTTAGGGGGAGAGTCTCACCCAGTGTAGACACACCACTGAGGGTGGAGTATGGATCCTGCCCAAATAGTGAGGGTCTCACCCAGTGTAGACACACCACTGAGGGTGGAGTATGGATCCTGCCCAAATAGTGAGGGTCTCACCCAGTGTAGACACACCACTGAGGGTGGAGGGTGGATCCTGCCCAAATAGTGAGGGTCTCACCCAGTGTAGACACACCACTGAGGGTGGAGGGTGGATCCTGCCCAAATAGTGAGGGTCTCACCCAGTGTAGACACACCACTGAGGGTGGAGGGTGGATCCTGCCCAAATAGTGAGGGTCTCACCCAGTGTAGACACACCACTGAGGGTGGAGGGTGGATCCTGCCCAAATAGTGAGGGTCTCACCCAGTGTAGACACACCACTGAGGGTGGAGGGTGGATCCTGCCCAAATAGTGAGGGTCTCACCCAGTGTAGACACACCACTGAGGGTGGAGGGTGGGTCTTGCACTAAGGGTGAGGTTAGCGCATAGGGCACCTGGTGACCTGGCCTCGTGCTGTCTGGTGAGGCTCTGCTCAGGCTGGCTGAGGTGTCCAGGCTCACGTCCCGTGCAGGTTTGGCCTTCCGTGTAGGGTGGAAACTTCCGTGGTTCTGGTGTCATGTGGGGTCTCTGTGAGCAGGCATGGGGCTGGCACTTGCCGACCTGGTGCTGATGTAAAGCCCCCTCCTCCCCTGCCACCTCAGGCAGCCCTGTGTGTGCCCGTGCGAGCCCCGCCCTGCCTTCCCCACTCACCCCGAGGGCAGGCCTGAGGGCAGAATCTCCAGCACCGCTGGATTCTGTCCACTCACCCCTCCCCACAGAGCAGGCCTTCCAAAACTCTCATCCAGCCAGGGGATGCAAGTCTCAGACCTCAGGGCTCTGCAGACAACCCCCCCACCAGGGTCCTGGGGCCGGCTCTGCATGGAGGGCTACAGGGTGACCTGACCCAGCTGCCCGCTGTCACGGCCCCAGCTGCCTGGGACCCACATGGCCCAACACCCCTGCCCCTTAGAACCGGACCTACGGCCTTTAAGATGGAAATCCAGGGTGTGAATACAAGTGACAGGACAGTTTTCTGACCTACAGCACAGATGGCATTTCTTAAACCAAAGCAGCGCTGTGGATGTAAGTGCTCCAGGGGAACGGTGAACAGAATCCGGTTAAAGCGCTGGCTGGCCTCCTGCCCCTCCCATGGGGAAGGTACCTCCTCAGCTACTGGGACCCTGGTGTTGGGGGGGGCCGGTGGGGGGGGGAGGATGAGGCTTGCCAACCACACCTCAAGGGGCTTTCATCTTCGCAGAGTGGGTGGTGTAGGACCTCCTCCCCCCCACCGCCCACCCCGCCCTGACAGCCCGTGCTGAACAGGTCCGAGCGTCCCGTCCAGGGATCCAGAAGACATCGAGGGAAGGAGACCCTGCAGGGACTGGGACCCAGGAGTCGGCCCTCACACCTTCAGCTCAGCCCGAGTGCCGTGTGGCTGCTGCTTCTTAACTTTTATTTTATCGGAGTGTAACACACGTACAGAAAAGCGCCTGGAACACACACGGTCAGCTTGGGGGACGATCACGGCGTGAGCTTCCACGACACCACAACTCACAGCAGGAGACAGAACACGGAAGCAGGGGGCGGCCAAGGTGGCCGGGGGCTTGCTGGGGGGACAGGAGGGTCACTTGACTCGCTGGCTGCCCAGGCGGCCCTGCTCGGGGGTGAAGCAGGGACCAACGAGAGGCGCCACACTTCACACCCGCGGGGAGTGGTCAGGGCTGAACTTGTACAGGTACATTATCCAGAGGATGCAGACGGTCATGGAGACCCAGATCCAGACTTCTTCGTAGGGGTCGAAGCAGAAGCCTTCGGCCCAGCAGAAGTCCTCCTCCCAGTAGGACCCAGGGCCGGACTTGCCCGCCCTGGGCCCCGGCTGCCTCTGCTTCTTGGAAAAGCCATGTGTGGCAAGGCCATTGCTTTGAGGGCCACTGGCATCGTTGCCAGAGCCCTTGCTCTGAATGATACTGAGGACAGAGAAGGGGATAGTGACGGAGCCCTCGCTGATGGGGACAGGGCCACTGGCATTGGTCCCTGGAAGGGGCTCATGGCCAGCGGTGGCAGGGCCACTGCCGCCATCCTCCTTCCCTTTGCCTTCAGTGACGCCAGCAGAAGAAGCCCCGCCTTTGCCCTTGTTGGCGAAGATGAAAGGGAAGGTGAGGGAGCCGTAGATGAGGTCAAAGGGGTCCTCGCCTTCAAGGACCACATTGGTCAAGGAAGAGGGGAAGGTGACGGAGCCCTCCCCGTTGTTCATGAGGCCGATGATGTAGGTCATTGGCCGCGGGCCGTTTCCACCAGTGACTTCAATGATGGGACCACTGCTGCCGAACGTGGGGCCCCAGCCATCGTCTGCATCTTCATCTTCATTTTCATCTTCATCAGGGTCGGAGACGCAGCCGTGGCCTTTGTAGATGAAGCCTGTCATCTCCTTGGTGCCGCTGAGGAGGAGGCCTTTGCCGTGGAAGACGGGGGTTTTAATGTTCACTGGGAAGCGTCTGCCTTTGGACGTGGCCTTGGAGCTGGTGGGCAGGTAGAGGGAGCCCCTGCCAATGGTGAGCGGCCCAGTGGGGTCGGTCATGGGCCCCTTGTCCTCATGCACAAGGGAGAAGGGGACAGTGACGATCTCATCGTCGCCGAAGAAGTCCCTGCCCTCGGAGAGGGGGTTCTTGATGAAGTCGGCCACGGAGAGGGGGACCATGATGGAGTTGGGGGTGTAGCCCCTGGAGCGGTCCACCACAAGCCCGCAGCCAAGCGTGCGCAGCTGTTGGCTGGCAGTGGGGACGTCCACGTTGCTGCCACCATACAGGGTGAACCTGCCCTTGATGGTGCTGGGGCTCTTGACCTCGGGCCCCCAGGCGGGGTCTGGGGGCTTCTGGAAGAAGCAGACCCCCAGGTCGCAGGCCTCACAGTGCTCGCCGAAGCAGATCTCGGGGCACTGGTCGGAGCCTGGGCCCTCCCCGTAGCACTTCTGCACGATGAACTGCACCAGCTTGTTGAGGAACAGCCGCACGTTGAGCAGGCTGACCTGGCAGGGGGACCCGCCCGGCGGGCACAGCCGGCACCGCTGGGCCCAGATGCGCATCTTCACCAGCCCCTGCCGGGCATCCTCATCCCACCACAAGTGGAAGAGGATGTGCACGTGGGCCGAGGACCAGCCCCACTGGCAGCGGCCACACTGGAGCCTGGGGAGGAGAGAGGGGGTGAGCGGAGGCGGGGTGGCCCTCCCCCAGGCCCAGCGGATTCATGACCCCAGCCCGTGTGTGCACATCCCTCGCTGCACCCATAACCTGAAAAGCCGAAGCAAACGCCTTTCATCCATTTGGCACCAAGATGCCCTCAGCGGCAAAGCCCAGACTGCCACGTGCAGGGCCACCTCTGCGCTTGCTGCTGCTGGTCTGTCGCCTGCTGACCTGGGTCTCAACTGCCCGAGGAGACATCACCAGGACAGTGAGGGAAGGAAGAGCATCTGTGATGCCCAGTGCGGGGGCGGGGGGCTGCAGAAAGGACCTGGGGAGCCCATCCCACGGGAGAGAGGCAATGGGGAGGCTGGGGGCGGGCAGAGAGGCGTGAGGAGAGCGATGAGGGACTGGGACCCCAGGATGCCGGGGTGGCCCTGCGCTCGCTTGCAGGCACCACTCCCTGGGCGGCGGGTTTGGCCCTCACACGGTGCGGGTGCTGCTCCGGAGGCTGAAGGCCCTGTGTCCTTCTGTCTCCAAACTGTCAGGTCACAGGAGAGTGACCCTCTGACCCATCCACCGGAACCTCCCCTGATGGTGGGCTTGTCCCCACTGCGCCCCTGCATGCAACCTCCAGCCACACGTGGCCGGGGAGCACCTAGACACGGATGGTGCCCTAGGGACTGAACTTCCTCCTTTATCTGTTAATTAACACGTCATGGCTGCACGTAGCCAGTGGCTGCACGTGGAGAGGTGAGTCTGCCCTAGTGACCATCCCACCAGCTGGCATTTCTGTCCGTGAAAACAGAAAACCAATGTGTGCTCAGGGTCCTCGTCCCACCTGTGTAGAGCGGCTCCTCCATGGGGCTGTGGGAACAGTACCGGGTTGGAAGGGGCCCCTCAGATGCACCGAAGGCTGTTACTTCCTGACACCTGGGAAAGCCAGCATCCCACCGCACACCGGACTCCAGGGATTTCAGACGCTGGGGAACTGGGGCGTCCGTGCCAAAGGGTAGCTGCCTGCAGGGTCCACACGGTGACTGGTCTGCGAGGCCCCCTCTCCCTCCAGCCGCCTCCCAGCTGGCCCCTGGGGGACCAGGCTGCCTGGCTGGGCAGAGCCCCTGCAGGTCTGGCCCGTCCTGGCTGCTCTGACGGCAGCTGTCATCACAAGGAAGAGCGAGGCTCACGTGGTGACCCATGGTCCCCGGGGCTCGTGACTCGGCCCCCACTCAGCCACAGCCCAGGCCGGGGACATCCTCCTTCCTCTGGGGCCTGTGCCCCCTTCTTCCATCCCCTTAGACCTCTCTGCAGTGCAGGGCCGGGCGATGACCGGGTGCCTGCCCACCCCCTGCTCCCTCTGTCAGTGCTGCCCTGGAAACGAGATGCTGCGGTGAACAAGCAAAGTCCTCCACGCAGGGGCAGCATTACCACGCCAGCCGCCCCTTGGCAGGGCCCCAACTGGCCTGGCGGTGCCGGCACTGCCAGGCAGGGCCTCAGCTCACCTGTGCTGAAAGGCAATGAACAGACTGCTCCCCCAACACCCCCACTTCCCGGAAGGGAGGAACAACACTCGGCCCACCCACCCACCTGTTGGGTGCCAAGGCCAGGCAGACACATGGCTCCCCAGCCCGCCTTCCTCACCGGCCAGGCCACACCCAGCCTAGCCAGTGGTTAAGTAGCCTCAGGCCCTCCCTCCCAGGACGCCACAGGAGACACCCCCCCTCAGCCGCACCTCGAGAGCCCCCGCAGCCGGTACTGGAAACCGCTGCTGTCCAGGTGCCCTGAGGCCAGGTTCTCCTCGGGGACCAGCTCCCAGGTGTCCTGGGGCTTCCTCTTGGCCATCAGCTGGGCCAAGGTGCTGGCCCACACATCCACGCCCTCCATGCTGGCGCTGGGCTCCGCAGTGCTGTCTGAGGGCTGCGCTGGCTCCGGTTCCTAGCGAGCGCCCACCCGCCTCCGGCACCGACCAATTGCCGCCTTGACAACCTTCTCGTCTCCATAGCAACTGGATTTGTCTCAGAGAAATGAGAAATAGGCCTTTTTTTTCTGATCCTTTTTGCGTATTTTTTATTACGCAAGCAGTGGATTTTCATTTTAGGAAAAATCAGAAACAGATAAATAAAAAGGACAAACTACAATATGATAAAAATCGCCCATAGTCATCATTGTGGTGCTGACATCCACGTGTTTTTCAGTGCCTATGCACATATACATTTCCATAATTATTTTTCACAAATAGGAAATCTTACTAAAGATATTATCCTAAGGCCTGTTTCTTTTACCCACAGTGTAGCATGGACGGTGATACCCATTCTTCTAAATATCTGATATTTTCCAGTCTGTGGCTGGGGCATAATAATCTACCTGCCTGGCCTCTGTCCTTGAACACGGTGCTAAGTCTTTGCCTTTGCAAACAAAGCTTGAGGAACTTTATTGAACATGTATCGTTGCGAATTTTCCCATGACTTTTCTTTCTTTCTTTTTTTTTTTTTTTTTTGGTGTTTGTTTGTTCAGCTGCGCCACGCAGCTTAAGGCATCTTAGTTCCCCAAGCAGGGATGGAACCCACGTCCCCTGCAGTGGAAGTGCGGAGTCGTAACCACTGGAGCGCCAGGGAAGACCCTCCCAAGACTTTTCCTTTCTTCACACTTTTTATTGGCTAGAAACGTACATTTATGTAAAAATGCCTTAAAGGTAATGCACAACTTCACAAATTAAAGTCTTAGCTCAGGACCTGAAGGAGCCAGGCCCCCAAAGCTGTCTGCGTGCCCCGTACCCGCCGCCAGCACTCCCCTGCCCGCAGAGGCACCAGCGCTGGGAGCCCTGGCAGCTCCACCAGGAGATGCAGCCTGTTTGGGGGCTTTGCACCTCCCCTGAGAGGAGGCCCCGCCCCCCCCCCACATCCTATGCGCATGCGTCTGGCTCCTCTGCTGTCTGTGGGCAAGCTCCACCCACCGCGTGTCCAGTACTTGGCAACGGTGCGACGGCGACGTGGCTCGAGGAAAGAACCAGCCGAGGGTCGAGGGTCCAGCAGAGCCGGGAGGGGCCTGAGCCCGGGGCGGTGGGGGGAGGGCTCAAGCGAGCTCCCAGGGGAGGCCGCCCTCGGTGACCATGGGGAGGCGGCGCCCAGTGCCCTCTCCACTGGGCAGCATTGCTCCGAGACCCTGCCAAGGAAATGGCCGGTCCAGTGCCAAGGAAGCGGGTTTCTCCGTGGGCCCAAGGCTGTGAAACGGCGGCTCATGTTGACGAGAGGAAAAGGCTCTGACCTAGTGAAACAGGGACATCGACTGGGAGGGACAGTGCTCAGCGGCCAGCATGTCCCACAGCGCCCGCAGGTGGTGGGAAAGGATGCTCCCCCCAGGCTGTTTGGGAGCTCCCAGAACAGAGCGGGCCTCATCCGGAGCACCCCTCCCAGAATGAGGGTCGTGGACTCTGCCCCTGGGCCACTGGGCCCCCACCCTCGCCCTGGACAGGCGGCAGTGCCCACAGCAGCGAGTTGCCTGCTTTGTGTCCCCTGCCGAGGGCTATGGCACCTGCCGGGCAGCCGGCTCCAGGTTCGAGAATTGCTGCATCTGCCCCTGCTGGGAGCAGGCCTTGCGGGCCTTTCCTGCCGCCTATTCACGCCCAGAGCCACCTAGAAATTCCAAGGCGCAAACTTAGCATAGCCTTCGCCCCCAGTGAATGCTCTGCGCACGGCCTGTGCACCTCCCTGTGGGCCTCCTCCCTGTGTCCACCTGTCTCGTGACTCTGCCTCTGTTCCCTGCATGCTGAGCAGTTTCTTCTCATTTTTCTCCCGGTTCCTTGATCTTCTCCTCGTCTGTGTCCAGACTACAGCTGATCCTGTCAAGTGACTTGTTCATTTCTCAAACTTCCTTTTGGCTCTCTTTCAACTGGGTGACATCTTTCTTCCTTGCAGCTAAGTGTGACAATGAGATAGAACAGGAAATTATTGGGATGTGCTTTGGGGAAGGTTCTGTAATATGGGACCAGGTAACCAGGGAAAGTCCTACTTTTCCCATTCCACTTTCACCTTCTCTGTTCATCAGTGCAGAGGTGATGGCTGGCACTCCTGCAGCCACCTTAGACCACGAGGTGAACTTGCAGATGGAAACCACATGCTGAGACCCTGAATCCTTGATGGCAGTTGGAGTCACAATACCACTTCAGGGTCGCCTACCTCTGGATTTCTTCTTCAAGAGAGAAATAAACTTCTAGCAGCCATTTTCTGGGAGTTTTTTGGTTATCACCCAGCCAATCATAGCAATTCTAAGGTCCTGAATTTTGCTGGTCAGTCCAGGGCCATTGTCTGTATGTGGGCACCCATGCTGTCCTGTCACGTGCCCGTGCAGGGGGCTGAGGGGATGGCTGTAGCCCTGGCCCAAGGAGCCCCCACCGAGCTCTCCCTCTCTGGTAGCCCTCCAGGCACAGTGGCCCTGGCTGTGCCTGCACCGTGCTGGGTGTGGGCACCCTCGCTCTGCCCAGACCGGACCACAGACCTGTACACCAGGCCACCCTGCAGGCCCCTCCACTCCGAGACCACCAACTGTCTCTGACTCTGGAGGAGAGTCTTGGAATCATGACTCGCCACCCCCCACCCTGGAAAATAACCTTCGGGTGATGAGACGAACCCTTTCAAAATGGAAGGAGCCTGTCGCCTCCAACCCTTCTCAGGACCTCCTCCGTCTGTCCCAGAGCCTATTCCAAAGGCCCAGGTGCAGACCCCAGCGAAGTCAGCCTCCACGTACCTCTATCCGTCTGCCCATTTATCTGCTCCCCAAACCCACGAGCCAAGCCCCCTGCAAAAACTACTTACAGGGTCAGCTAACAACTTCTTCAGGCATAATTATCCCCTCCTTTTGACCAGAGAAACGATGGGTGAAGCAAAACGCACGCACCACTCCGTACGTGATTCCTGGGTTGTGCGGCGTGTCCTGGAACCACGGGTCCGGCTGTGTGACTGTGCAGCCCGTAGGTGGGGTGGGAGAAGCCCTTCCTCAGAGCAGGTGCGAGGATGCTGGCACCGCTAAGGACAGGCTCTAAGAACAAGGCTCGTAGCCACGCCGTCTGCCCCTACGCTGCCCTCCGCCCTCTGCCCTCCACCTTCTGATCTATGACAGCCTCCCTGGGGCACTGATGACCCCAGTCCAGGGTTGGGTGTGGGTGGAGAGCAGTGTCAGGAAACCAGGTACCATTTCTACACGATCGCCCCCCTGAGGGAGACGCCAAAGCCCCTCTCCCCATGGACACTCTCTGGCCTCCTCCCTCACGCTCACCACCCTGATCGGAGGGCAGGGGCAGCCCTCACACTGGGGGCCTCCAGGTGGAGCGTGTGAAAGCAGACCTTCTGCAGCCCAGGTGAGACACGAGGGCAGTCTCCTGCAGGAGTGTCTGTCACCCTCTTGGCCTGGCTGGTTCCCCTGAAGCCCCTCACTACGACACTGGACTGGGGAACTGCCCCATTTGGGCCAGGGGTGGGGAGGGGGAGGGTGGCAGAGGCAGGACCGCATAGCAGGGAGGCATCAAAGCTGGCAGCCAGGTCAGGGTCAAGGGGTCACAGGGTCCAGCACGAGGCCAGCCGGCTGACTGGCTTTGCTCTGTCAACAGGGCCCCACCTTTTGTGTCTGGGCAGGAGAGGTTGAGACAGACAGGCAGACAGACAAGAAGAGAGACTTGGGCAGAAGCATGGTGCTCAGCCCGTGCTGGGCTCACCTCAGCCCCCCAGACCTCAGCAGAGGGTGTGCAGCTCCAGGAACATGGGCCACTCCCCGAACACCAGGCCGTGTGGCCCCCTGGGAGGCCCGAGCCCAAGCACGCCGCCGAGGTGTGTGTCCGGGGCCTGCAGGCAGCAGGAGGGGGTCCTGGCCTGCAGCTGGGGCAGCAGCCCCCATCCAGCCGGTTCTGTTCCTAAAGGCGCTTCCCGCCATCCCAAGTTCCAGCATCCAACCCAGCTGCTGCCAAGCGAGGGGCCGGCACTTCCACCAGATCCCGGAAGGAGCTGCGACATCGGGCAATGGAGGGGAAGGACAACGGACGCAGGCACCTTCTGAGTGAGCCGGCACAGGCTAGGCAGAGGGGACCCAGCCCTCCACGCTGAGGACAGCCTGCCCAGAGGGCAGCGGTTCTTGCACGTCCACGGGGGTGGCTGCACGTCCACCCAGGTCAGTCTGGCACCGGAGCCCGCGGGGCAGCACCTCAGCTGCCTGGGCGACCAGCCAGCAAGGAGTGTGAATGATGCCCAGTGGGAGAGGCCAGGGAAGTGTTCACACACGTGCACTACACACACGAACACACACCCATAAACACACAACACACACATACCTACACACTATGCACACACAAACACACCACACACATATATACACATATACAAATAGCAACCCATGTATGAGCACATGCACACACGTGAACAGGTGCCGGTGAACACATACCACACACAAAGCACACATAAACATATGAACACCTATGCAGGCATGAACACACACCATACACATACCTGCACATGAATACACACACATGCCTACACACCTACACATACACATGAACACATACACCCAAACACACACTTTTGGAAATTTAAAATATAAATTTGCATTTAAACTCCCAACAGCATTCTAGAAAGTTTAGAAATGAGGGGCTAAGAAATCTTCCGGGAATCCACCACCTTAACAAACAAGCCAACCATTATTCTTGTGTACAATAAGTGGTGAAAATATTTTGTCCCTATTTTTTAATTTGATTCTTAAATTGGGCAGATAAATTAGGCGCTCTTTTTTAACTTCTGGGAAATGCTTCAGAAACAGGATAGAGCAGAAAGTTTGTATTTGCAAACACTATTAACCATTTCCTGTTCCAACCTCAGACTAGCTGTGAATCCACCGCCCTCCAGGGCTGTGGGGCATCATTTCCACTGTGCGCCTCCCAGTCTGGGTCAGAGGTCACTGACACCACCACCCTCCAGCCCCTCGGAAGCAGTTTCAGGATGATCCTCCTGCTTGCTGTGTTTCTCCTGTGAATGCAAACGTCCCTCCGGCTCTGGTGGTGCCTCAGGAGCACAGGAGCCCCCTCTCCCCCACTCTCCCTCCGCTCCTGTCCAGCTGTGCGTGTCACCTCGGCCAGCACACCTGGACACTCTCGGGCCCCTCTTCTCAAGGTAGAAGGGTGGGTGGCCCAAGTAGGGAAACATCCCCAGGCTCCTAAGAGCCAGACCCTGTGTCCTCAGTGCCCGCTTTGCTGAGAACCTTCTGGGCCGTTGGCTTCCTTCACTGCTGGTCCCTGGGCTTCTGCAGTTGGTCGGGCAGGAAGCAGCCGGCAGCCTGATGGACTGGGTAGAGGTGCGGTGCCCCGCAGACACAGAACACACACCCCGCGGCACCTTGCACCCAGCCACCCACGGATCCCAGGACCAAAGCCGCTGCTCACCCAGGCCCTGCACATGGGATCCTCCCAGCGGGACCACCCCAAACTGGACCTGCCCGGTGGACCACAGCAGAGAAGAGCCAAGTGTGCCACCTGCCACGGAGCACATGCGGGCACAGCAACGATCCCAGTGGAGACAAACGCATGCGTGGACCACTGTCCATGGGATCGTGCAGCATGAAAGACCACCCCGCGGGCCGCTGCCAGGCCATCCCACTGTGTACTTTGTGGAGACAAAAGTATATGCTGGAGGATGGACCAGTGGATGCAGGGTGAGAGCGGAAGGGAGATGGGTGCAGCTCAAAGAGGCACAGGGTGTCCCGTGGTGACGGACCTTGGTGTCATCTCAGAGGGCTGGATGCCAGGGCTGTGACGTGGCTACATCGTACAGCACTGAACACACACAAGTGAGTGAACTAAAACAAGGCCCGCTGCACTCCTTTGCTGGGCCGTACCCATGGCAGCATCCTGGTTGTAATAGCAGATGGCAGTTGTGCAAAATGTTATCACTGAGAGAGACTCGGCCCCGTGTGCAGAGCCAGCTCTGTTACCCTCACAACTGGGAGCACACCTGCAATCACCTCAGTGACACTAACACACAGCTCTCGTCACTGGAAAGCCCGCTGAACTGGGGGTCCCCTGTTGCCTCTGATGAACCCAGTCCAGCACCTGGTCACGGGAGAGGGTAATATGTGGGACCAGGGGAACGGAGACCCTGGCTGGGACCCTGGATGGAATCTCCCAAACCTGAAGGGGTGAAATAAGGACGCAGGACAGAGAGGACAGGGCCAAACATCAGGGGACACAGAAAGGAGACAGATGGAGCCCTGA
This sequence comes from Mesoplodon bidens, assembly GCF_964165515.1. Taxonomy (NCBI): domain Eukaryota; kingdom Metazoa; phylum Chordata; class Mammalia; order Artiodactyla; family Ziphiidae; genus Mesoplodon; species Mesoplodon bidens. Next base: position 114,022,177 of record NC_138165.1, on the reverse strand, counting down.
CCTTCCCTTTTCCCTCCATCCAGGGAGTCTATTCTGTCCCTAATGAAGGATGGTGAGGGAGGGGGACAGGTGGGCACCGTGTGAGGGGGACGGTGTGTGTGGTGGGGACGGTGTGTGTGGTGGGCACAGTGTGTGGGGTGGGGACGGTGTGTGTGGTGGGCACGGTGTGTGGGGTGGGCACGGTGTGTGTGGGGGACGGTGTGTGTCGTGGGGACGGTGTGTGTCGGGGACGGTGTGTGTGTGGTGGGGACAGTGTGGGGGGGGATGGTGTGTGTGGTGGGCACAGTGTGTGGGGTGGGCACGGTGTGTGGGGGGGACAGTGTGTGTGTGGTGGGGACGGTGCGTGTGTGGTGGGGACGGTGCGTGTGGTGGGGACGGTGCGTGTGTGGCGGGGACGGTGGGTGCGTGTGTGGTGGGGACGGTGTGTGTGTGGTGGGGACGGTGTGTGTGGTGGGCACGGTGTGTGGGGGGGATGGTGTGTGTGGTGGGGACGGTGTGTGTCGGGGACGGTGTGTGTGTGGTGGGGACGGTGTGGGGGGGGATGGTGTGTGTGGTGGGCACAGTGTGTGGGGTGGGCACGGTGTGTGTGGGGGACAGTGTGTGTGTGGTGGGGACGGTGCGTGTGTGGCGGGGACGGTGGGTGTGGTGGGGACGGTGCGTGTGTGGTGGGGACGGTGCGTGTGGTGGGGACGGTGCGTGTGTGGCGGGGACGGTGGGTGCGTGTGTGGTGGGGACGGTGTGTGTGTGGTGGGGACGGTGTGTGTGGTGGGCACAGTGTGTGTGGGGGACGGTGTGTGTGGTGGGCACGGTGTGTGTGGTGGGGACGGCGTGTGTGGTGACAGCATGTGTGTGGTGACAGTTTGTGTGTTTGGGGGGGACAGTGTGAGGTGGGGACCGCATGTGTTTGGATGGGGGGGTGTTTGGGGGACACTGAGCTGATAAGCACGGGGGAGCTGACCTTGGGGGGACAGCACCCCAGAGGCTCTGGGACTCCTACCCCTTCCCTCACCTGCCTGCACCCCTCCCTGGCTCTGACCCAGTTGCCCTGCTGGTCCTGCCGACCCCAGGCCATGTGCACCCCCTCCCCACCTCCACAGTCTCTGAGCCCCTTTCAGCCTCCTGAGTCTGGGTCCCCCACCCAGCCCACAGCCCCAAGGGTGTCAGCGGGGCAGGGCTAAGAGGCCAGAGGGAGGGGAAAATCAGGAGGGGAGAGGAAGGGAATGGGGGGTGGGGAGAGGAAGGGAAGGGCGGGAGAGGGAAAGAGGAAGTGGAGGGGGAGAAGGGGGAGGGAGGGCGGTGGGCGGGTGAGGAAGGGCCCTGCATCTCCCTTTGTGGACACAGTCTGAGCTCTCGCAGACAGAATTGAGGTGAGGGGTGGTGAGGAGAACCACCCCCACCCAGGGTCGGACAACACCTCCCAGCCCAGAGCACACCCCCACCTCCAGCCCAGCCTCTTCCAGCCCTGGTCCTCAGAGGACAGCTGAGTCCCCCAGCACAGAGCCTCAGGTCCCCAGTGTGAGTGCCATGTGCCTCACGGGGACAGGGGTCAGCAGCAAGGCGAGTGCTGGGTGCCTGGTGGCCCTGGGCTGACAGGAACCCCTCCAGGGCTCCAGCCCACCGAGGGGAGGCCACGGGGGAGGGTTTGCCAGGAGATGCCTGTCTGCATGGGGTGTCACACGGGTCAGCTGCAGGCCACACTCTCCCAGACCAGCCACCTGAGCCGTCTGGCCAGCTTCCCCCATGCTCAGCGCGCACCTGGCAGGCAGGGACCCCTCCTACGCTCCAGGCCATGCCGTGCTGGGGCCTCAGCAGCTGAGGCTTGGGGAGTGGCCCTCTGTTTGCCGCTGAAGCCTCCTCCGCCCAGCGCCTCGCCTGAGACATCATCTTTGATGCTCTTTTTCCACCGTTTCAGCTTTCTTTAATGTTTTCCCTCCACAGCGAACCCTGAGTGTCTCAGAGCCAGAGCTGAACACCAGCTGTCAGGCGGTTTCAGTCTCTGTCATCTTAGCTGATGAGACCTACACATTGCGCCACTAATATCAGCAGTTTCATTTTTCCTATTTTCCATTCATTAGAACAAAACACTTAGAGCGAAATGCGGTGAATAATCCAATCACTTCACAAATGTTCCGGCTGTGCTGGGTTGGGGGGGGTGCCCGGACCCCAGGACCTCCCCCAGCCTGAGGCAAGTCAGTCCTGGAAGGTGAGGTCTGCATTACCGGTCAAGCCCCAGCACTGGAGGGGGTCAGGAAGCTGCTGATAGTGGAAAGATCTGGAAACGCTGCCGCCCCCAGCCTGGGGCTTCCTGAAAGCTGGCCCCGGAAGCCCCTGAAGGCTTCCTGAAGGGGGTTGGTGCTGGGCCCCGACGCCCCTCAGCACAGGGCTAGCAGGGCCACCATGGGGGCAGGGAGGGGCCCAGGGCCCTGGGTAGGGCAAGAGGGAAAGGGTCTCAGGTGGGCCTGGAGGAAAGGCCCCAGACCCTCACTGCCCACTGGGGGCAGCAGTGTGACCACTGCCCACAGCCTGCTGGGTGGCGGGGGCAGGCAGCAGAGGCCTGGCCCAGCAGTGGCAGAGTGTGGTGCTTCAAACACTGTGGCTCCAGGGACCTAAGCCCAGAGAGGGCAGAGGGACGGCTGGGGAAGGGGAGCAGAGAAGACCCTGCACCCCCTCCCAGCGGACCCACAGCCTCCGGAAGAGTCAACAACAACTAAAGAGACAAGAAGTGCCCAGGATGGAGGCACCCTCCCCCGCAGCAGGAGGAAGGGGGCCAAACCCACCTCCCCCGCCCCCTGCCTCCGTCTCTCTGTTTCTCTCTCCCTCTCTCTCACCTCTGTCTCTGTGCAGAGCATCTCTCTCCCTCCCACCAACTCCCTGCCCAAGGGGAGGAGGAGGAAGAGAGGGCAGGGGCTTGGGGCGTGGCCCTCCGACCTGACCCGGGACATGTTCCTTTCCTCCCGCACTTCTGCAAGCAGTGGAGGAGACAGCATGCCGGGCGGGCTGGCGCTCCGGGCATGGGGACCCCGCGGGCACTGTGGCCACTCATCTGGGCCGTGCTGCAGCTGGGCTGGCGGCCAGGATGGCTCCTAGGTATGTGGGTCGGGGCTGGGTGGCGAGGGGTCGGGCTGGGCAAAGACCTCCGGTTCTCAGTCTCTGGTGGGGGGGTGGGGGGGAACCAGGCCCCTGAGGCCCAGCACGGCCCCTGGCAGGGCGCTGTGTGGCTTTGGGCAGGTGAAGGGCCCTCTCTGGGCTCCGGCTGCTCACCCACTCCCCTCACCTGGTGGTGAGTCCCCTCCTTGCTCATAAGCAGGCAGGAGTATCCCAGCTCTTCCTGGGAGTCCCGAGGGACGGGCAAGTTCACGGCCCTCTGTAGGATGAAAGGGCCCCAAACCTCGGCCCCACTTGTGTTTTCCTCGGGGGAAGGGACTGACTGGTTCCATGAGGGCACAGGCTGGGTGGCCTGGAGATGTTTCTCCAATTATGTCAGAAGTGTAACAGTTCCATCGTGGGCCTGGGATGAGCCCCACCTGGGCCTCTGGACGAGATGCCCTGGAGCACAGCACCTGGGCACATCCAGGAGCGTCCACAGCAGGTTCTGGAGAGGGGCCCTGGCCCTAAGCCCCTCAGTACGGGCTGTCCCCTAGGCAGGCTCTGCAGGCCCATGGCCAAAGCAGTGGTCAGGGAGAGGCCCCTCCTGGCTGCCCTGCCCTCAGCCACTGCGCCCAGTGCTGGCCTGATGGGAAGGGGTCCCCAGCCAGACCCAGGGCCTGTCCTCTAGACCTCGCTGGGCTCAGGGGTCAAGGGCCCCTAAAAGGGCCAAGCCGAGGCGAGGCTGCCCTGATCCCCACTGGCTGCCAGTCTTGGATTCTGTGCCCAGAGGCCCTCAGTTGTCTCTGCCCAGCCGGGCCTGCTCAGTACCTGCTCAGCGCCCATGTCGCCCTGCTTTTTCCCCAAACCTGGCCTCGCTCTCAGGATGGACAGAGGAAACTCACGGCTGCAGTCAGTGGTCCAAGAGCCTGTGGCCAAAAGGTGCCCCGTGGGGAGGCTTGGGGACCCCAGGCACGGCATGCGGGTGGAGGCGGGGTGCGTGTCATTCCAGGAGGAAGAACCAAGGCCCGGGGGTTGGGGGGGGCTGTGACTTACCCTAGGCCGCCCACTCCCCACCAGGGCCCCTTCCCAAAGCAGGGGAAGATCAAAATGTGAAAGGTGCCGGCCTTGAGTTCCAAATGAAGCCGACACTGGTGAGCTTTGTGCCCTCAGGCAGGTCCCTTAACCTCTCTGAGCTGCGGTTTTCCCACCTGCAGTTTGGTGATAATAATGCCTGCTTTATAGCATTATGAGAATTTGATCTTATAAGAACTGTCTGGCCCAGCCTATGACACATTTTTTTAAGTCAGATATGTGTTATTTTTTTCAACGTACAAACTTGAAAAATATTTGAAAGATACAGAAAAGTTACCAAAACACAGCAGTGAACACCCTCACCCAGAGTCTTCGATTTGGTAACCCTGGCACATTGGCAGTCTGTGTTAGTTTGCTGGGGCTGCCGTAGCAAACTCCCACACCGGGCGGGCGGCTGGAACCACAGGAGCCTATGGGCCGGCGGTTCTGGAGGCTGGAAGTCGGACCTCGGTGTCGCAGGGTCCCTTCCTCCCGAGGCTGCAAGGGAGACGTGGTTCCAGGCCTCTCCCAGCTGCAGGCGGTGGTGGCGATGCTTGGTGTCCCTTGGCCTGTGGACACGTCACCCCAGCTCTGCTCCGTGTCACACAGCGTCCTCCCGTGTGCGGGGCTGTCCACGTGTCCCCTTTTCCTCAGTAAGGACACGGTCGTGTCGGGTTCGGGGGCGCCAACCCCACACCTCATCTCAAAGGATCACATCAGCAAAGACCCTGTTCCCAATAAGGTCACATTCCGGGGTGCCACTGAACGTGGGGATTTGGGGGCCAGTGCAGCCTACAGCTCTCTCCATCCGCGCACCGCTGGTCACCTAAGCATTAGTCACAGACTCTCCTAACGCCCAGGACGGTGGCTGACGCAGTCCCATAGATCAGATGCCCTTGCATCCTGAGCCTGCCCTCCGGCTGGACACTTTCCCTGATGGAGCCGAGTCCAGAACCTCAGCCGCATCTGGATGCCACTGTCCTGAGCTTCCTCTGACGTATAGCAGGCATTTTTGTTTGTTTGTTTGTTTTTAATCAATCTCAATTTTATATTAGATATGGAAATCCTTAGAATTAGGGTTTTTTGAGGTGTAATCGGCATAGCATTATATTAGTTTCAGGCATATGGTGTATTTGTATTTGTATATATTCCAAAATGACCACCACGACAAGCCCAGCTAACATCATCACCATATACAGTTACCAGAGTTTTTTCTTGTGAAAATAACTATCAAGATCCACTTTCCTAGCTACTTTCAAATACGCAACACAGAATTATTCACTCTAGTCACCAAGCCGCACGTCACACCCCAAGGACTTACTTATTTTATGCCTGGAAGTTTGTACCTTTTGACCACCTTCACCCATTTCCCCAGCCCCTACCTCTGGAAACTGCCGATCTGTTCTCTATATCCATGAGCTCAGTTTTTGTCTTGTTTTGTTTGGGTTTTTTTTTTTAGATTCCACATATAAGTGAAATCATATGGTATTTGTCTTTCTCTGCCTGACTTACTTCACTAAGTATAATATTCTCTAGGTCCATCCAAGCTGTCTCAAGTGGCAAGATTTCATTCTCTTTTATGGCTGAGTAATATTCCATTGTATACACACCACATTTTCTTTATCCATTCCTATGTCGATGGGCACTGAGGTTGCTTCCATATCTCGGCAATTGTAAACAGTGCTGCAGTGAACATTGGGGTGTATATATCTTTTAAGTTAGTGTTTTCATTTTCTTCAGATAACTACTAAGAAGTGAAATTGCTGGATCACGTGGTAGTTCTGTGTTTAGTTTTTAAGGAACCTCCGTACTGTTCCAACAGCAGCTGGGCCAGTTTCCATTCCCTTTTCTCCACGTCCTCTTCACCACTTGTTATCTCTAGACTTCTTGACGAGGCCATTGTGATGGGTGTGAGGTGATACCTCATTGTGGTTTTTACTTGCATTTCCCTGATGATCAGTGACATTGAGCATCTATCTTTTCATGTGTCTGTTGGCCATCGGCATGTCTTCTTTGGAAAAATGTCTCTTCGGGTCCTCTGCCCACTTTTTAATCAGATTGTTTGTTTTTTTGCTATTAAGTTGTAAGAGTTTTTTATATACTTTGGATATCAACCCCTTATCAGATATATGATTTGCAAGTATTTTCTCCCATTCACTATGCTGCCTTTTCATTTTTTGATGGTGTCCTTTGCTGTGCAGAAGCTGTTTAGCTTGATGTAGCCCCACCTGTCTGTTTCTGCTTTTGTTGCCGCTGCTGGCATTCCTGAAGTAGCCAGGCCAGGTGTGCAAGCACCTGCCACCTGGGTGTGTCTGTTGTTTGTTTGTGGGAGGTCATAGACATGATGGTCCTTCTTGGGGCACCCATCGGAGACCCGTCGTACGGGGTCGCCCCCTCTGGGTCCACTGCAAAGCACGGGGGGGAAGGTGCCCTTCTCCCTTCGGGATGAATCAGAGACCTGAGGTAGGGACCCAGCAGTCCGCTGGGCAATGCTTTCAGCACCCACTGATGGGTGCTACTTAAATCAGGTGTTAGATGGTAGCTGTGAAATGTGGCCTCTGAGGCCGCCCTGAGCCCGTGCCAGGCCGCCCTCCACAGGAGCCGGGCCGGTGCCACCGTGGTGCTCACAGTGTGTCCCACACCCAGGCACTCCCCAGGGTCTCTCCCTCCTGACCCTGCCGGGGCTCAGTGGCTCTCTCCTCAACCCACTCCCCAAACAGAAAAACAGGCCTGGGGACCCCTCACTGACATTCCATTATTACATAAATAGACAACATTTAAATTTTCAAAGACTCAAACAACATAAGAAAAGATGCATAGACATTCATCCTGCAGGGATAAAGTGAGACCCCAGGACTCCGGAGGAAGCTCTGTTAGCAGCCTCCCAGGCCAAGGCTGATGTAAAGGGATGCGTGTATCACAGGAGCCCAGGCCGCATCTGGCTCTTCCACCTGTTCCCAGCGCCATCTCAGCCCTGAGGTCTCCGGCCCCACACTCCCTCTGCTCTGCTTCCCCGCGATGCTTCTGGGCTCTCATTCCAGGAAACCCATCTTTCTCCATCTGGGGGGCCTCTGAGCGCCCCGTGAGTGTACCCCCTGTGGCCCTGCACGCTGGCCGGGCCACCGGGAGCCCCTGACAGCCAGGCACCCTGTCCCTTTGGGGAGGCGGGTGCTTCCTGGTCAGTGTTGGCTCCTGAGCGGCCCCAGGTGATGGGCTGTCCCCTCCCACACTACTCCTCGGACACTGACCTTGACCTGTGTCCCAGGCCGGCCCCCCAGCAGCTGCATCCAGCCCCTGCCTCTGCCCACACTGTGAGGGTCCGGGGTGGGGCGGGGGGGCGGGACAGGCATCCAGGTAGGGCTGTGCTGGGGGAGGGGTCTGAGGGGCAGCAGGGAGGCCATGGGGCCCAGAGGGAGCAGGGCCTGGAGAGCCCCTGGGAGGGACCTGGAGTTCCCAGGGCCTGAGCAGGACGGGGAGGCCATGCAGAGAACCAGGCCAGGGACCTAGGCAGCCCAGGGTCCCAGCTACTCAGGTCCAGATTCTGTGAGAGCCCCACAAAGAGCAAGCAGGTAGACAAGAGATTCAAATGGCCACCAGTTCAGGCTGGCAGATGGGGGTGGTGGTGAGGGCCTGCAGTGAAGACGAGCGGGGCCCCCGTCCACGCAGGGCTCATCAGCAAAGGTCCCCACAGGCGCTCACGGGGGCCCTGCTGGAGGGGCCTGTGCAGGAAGGGGGGCTCCTCAGGGGTCTCACTTGAGACCTTGGCAGGTGGGAAAGGGGTCTGTGGCGTGGACACAGGACGGGTGGGAGCACAGTCTGGGGGGCACCACCCAGAGCAGGGGCTCCTGGGGTACCTGTGAGGCATCCTGGGTTTCCGGACCCAGACGCGGGCTCGCTGCGGGTGGGAGCCCGGGGGTGGGGGGCGCCCAAGGGCCTTGTGCAGAGCAAGGCTCTCGGATCCGGTGCACCATCGCCATCGCGCAACTTTGACCAAATCTGGGTCCAGCTTGTACCGAAGTGGCGGCAGGGCGGTGGCGGGGGAGCAGATGCGGACCCCGCGGGGCAGTGGGCCTGGCTGAGAGGGGAGGCCCAGCACCCTCAGGACTCCCCGGCCTCCCCGCTGCCCCCGCCCCTCCTTGCGGGTCGGACGGGCCTCCACAGAGATGCGAAGACAACCGCCTGCCCTGCACGGAGCTGCCTGTCCACAGGGGCCGGGGAATCCCCCGGCCTGGAGGGGCGGGCAGGGGGCTGCGGGGAACTGGCAGGTCTGGGGCGGGGGCGGCCTGCCGCTGTGTGCAAATCAGGGGCCACTGCGTAAGCTCCCAGCATGAGCCGTCCGCAGGGGCTAAAGCACCGGGTGTGGGTTTGGCCACATGTGGATACCACCCGGGGCCCCTCCCTGCGACGCGGGCCATGTGGGGTGCAGCTGGGCATCTCCTAGGAGGGGCTACCCCACCCCCAACCCCCTAGCCGGCAAGCTGGGTGTGAGGGCGTGCACACCCATGTGTGCGCGTGCCAACGTGAGCTGCATGTGTGTGGTGGCGGGGCATCCCCCGGTGGGGCCTGACAGGTGACGGTTGGCCTTGTCTGGGGGCCTGCAGGCAGAGCCCAGGCTCGTCCATGAGAGGGGCGATGGCCCGGCTGGCCTCTGAGCACCAGTCCCCAGTCGTGGCAGAAGACACGGAGGGCCTCCTGCTGCCCATTCAGCAGTGCCCACGGCGGGAATGGAGGGGGGTGCTCCCAGCTCTGAGCTGGTCCTGAGCTGGAGCCTTCCAGGGCTGGGTTCTCCGAGGGACGCCCCCACCAGCCCAGCCCGGCCTCCCAGTTACCCTCCCCCTCCCCCAGCACAGAGCAGGCAGGACCAGTATGCCGGGTCTGGGAGCATGGGGGTCAGGCCTGCGGGGACTGGCGACTGGGACTCAAGGAGGGAGGGATTGAAGGCCCTTAAACCGCCACTGAGGAGGGGGAGAAACGAGGGCCTGGAGGTCAGAGCCAGATCGCAGCCCTGGCCCCAGGTCTCAGTAGAGTCCAAGGACAAAGCCCCACCACGGAGTGGCCCATGAGAGGCGAGCACCCCATCCCTGGGGGCACGCAAGGCTCTGTGGCAGAAGCACTGCACAACCTTCCCATCAGACGGGCCTTGGGAAAGTGGGAGGGGAGGATCTGGCGGGTGGTCCCCATACCCCTTCCGCACGCCCACCCACTGCTCCTCTCTCCACCTCTCAGATGCCCCCAGCAGGCCCTGGAGCCCCCTCACCTTCTCCCCGGCCCGGCTCACTGTGCCCGAGGGGGCGAACGCCACCTTCACCTGCAGCTTCTCCAGCAAGCCCGAGCACTTCGTCCTCAACTGGTACCGCATGAGCCCCAGCAACCAGACAGACAAGCTGGCCGCCTTCCCCGAGGACCGCAGCCAGCCTGGCCGGGACCGGCGCTTCCACGTCACGCCACTGCCCGGTGGGCGACACTTCCACATGAGCATCATGGCCGCCCAGCGCAATGACAGCGGCGTCTACTTCTGTGGGGCCATCTACCTGCCCCCCAAGACGCAGATCAACGAGAGCCGGCCTGCGGAGCTCACGGTGACAGGTGCGGGCGTCGGAGACCCGAGGGCAGGGGTGGGGCCCCCCCAGGGCTGGGGTGAGCAGGGCGGGGTCTGGGCAGCCAGCAGGAGCAGCCTCAGCCATGGGGCATAGGGGGCAGGGGTTGCCAGGCTCCATTCCTGGGCTCTGTCCCACACCCAGGACCACGGCGACCCATGGCCCTGGCTCTCCATGACTGGAAGCACCCTCAGACCCACTTGTCCCTGAGGGAGGGGGGCCGGTGGCGGGTGCCTCTCAAGACGAGCTCATGCTCGGAAGCTCTGCCAGGGTGCAGGCCTGGGCGAGACTGGTCAGTGCAGGTCTAGGACTCGCAGAGGGCAGGGCCCTGGGTCCCTGGCTCTGACTCCTGTCCTGTTGCCCCTGCAGAGGGAGTCCTGGAGCTGCCCACAGAGCGCCCCAGCCCCCCACCCCGGCCTGAAGGCCAGTTACAGGGCCTGGTCGCCGGCATCACAAGCGTCCTGCTGGGGGTTCTGCTGCTACTACTGCTGGCCTGGGTCCTGGCGGCCGTTTTCCTCTGGGTCACTCGAGGTAAGGCCCCGCCAGCCCCGCCAGGCGCAGCCCACAGTCTCCCTCCCTTCAACCCTCCCCTACTCCTACCCCCTCCGTGTCCCCCCACAGGGAGGGGCCAGACTGGGCTTCCCAGGGACTGGGGTCCCCTCACAACCCCTGTGCCTGCTCTCAGGAGGGGTCTGAGGGAGGGGCGTGGGGAGGGCAGCCCCCCTGCAAGGCTGAGTCACCCCAGGCTGCACCTCAGGCAGCAGGACACTGAAAGCTCTTCTAACTGCTGGGCACCCGAGGTGACAGCCACAGCCACCGCAGGCCTGGAGCCCCCGGCTCCGCCCCACCGCCTGGAGACCGCTGAGGACACCCCACCCCTTGAGCGGGGTAGGGGAGCAGCCCAGCTGACAGCAAAGCCCCTGTGGGAGGTCACCTCTCCAGGGAATCGCTCTTTCCGCCCTCAAATATTTTTGAGAACGTGCGGGGATCACTGATGATGCGCCCGCTGTGTGTGCTGAGGCAGCCGAGCGGGCGCTGGGCACTGGGCTGGGCCGCACGTGAGGCCTGGAAGCCAGGCAGGCCCCTGGGGCCCAGACAACCCAGGTCCCTTCCCAGGGACCCCTGAGACCCCACGCCACGACAGCAGGGCCTCAGGGCTCCCTGACTCGTGTGCTTCTCTGCAGAGGGCTGCGCCCGCAGGAGCGAAGACCAGCCTCCGGTGAGCATCCTTCCCTTGGCGGTGCCATCGCCGTGGCCGCACCTCCCTGGGGGGCGGGGCGCATGCCAGGAGCGGGGCGAATGCCCGGGGTGGGCGGCCTCAGAGCAGCCATGCCCCTCACCCACCACCGCTGCGTGCCCGAGGTTGGGTGGCCAGCCCTGCCCTGTTGTGCACATGCGTGCAAGTGTGTGTGTGTGTGTGTGTGCGTGCGTGCGTGCGTGCGCGTGCACACGTGTCAGCCCCTGAGAGACCGACGACCCATCCCTCCCTCTCTCCCCAAGAAGGAGGGCTCCTCCACCAGGCCTGCGTGCACCGTGGACTACGGGGAGCTGGACTTCCAGTGGCGAGAGAAGACCCCGGAGCCCCCGGCCCCCTGTGTCCCGGAACAGACCGAGTACGCCACCATCGTCTTCCCGGGCAGGCCGGGCTCCCCAGGCCGCAGGGCTTCCGCAGACAGCCCGCAGGGGCCCCGGCCTCCGAGGACTGAGGACGGACACTGCTCCTGGCCCCTCTGACAGGCTTCCTCAGCTGGCCCGAGTCCTTCAGACCCTCCACCAAGAGCCGGGGTGGACACTTTCCCTGGAAGAGCGCAGAGTGGTAGGGCCACCCAGGAGGTGAGCCTGTCCAAGGGTGACCACACCCAGCCCTGCCAGCACCTACCAGCCCTGCCCGGCTCTATGGGCAGGGGAAGGAGCCTCACCCCGGACTCCAGACCCAGTCTCAGGCTGAGCTGGCCAGAGCCTCCCTCCTACACACGCCAGCTGCCTCCCAGGAGGGCCTGGTGCCTGGACATAGGGGCCCGCGGGTCCTGGTTGGAGACTCTGCCTTGGAGCAGGCCTGGTAGGTCCAGCACGGATCCCACGAGGGGCACACGGGGAAATGCACAAGGTCAGGGCTCCCCTGGGGCCTCGTGCTTCCCCAGGCCAGGAAGAGAGCTCCTGGTGGTGGTGGGGCCCCTCCACCCTCACGTGTGCCCAGGCCCGTCATGCAGCCCAGGAAACAGGCAACGAAGGGAGCTGGAGGAGCTGGAGTCACCCCGCCGAGGCCATCCTGGGGGCCCTGGTGTCCCCCGTGTATCCCCACTTCTCCTTGGCGCCCATTCACGGTGCTACTTAGAGGGGCCTCCGCCGGGCTCACTCCAGGGCACTGGGGCAGGTGCGGGGCCCCCTCGGCAGGGACCCCTCAGACGGAGCTGCCACTCCCCGTGGCCTGCACACACACGTCCGGGGCAGCGTGGCCGGGGCAGCTGGGTGTGGGGGACTCCGAGGCACATGGCCCATCTAGGGGTCCACGCCCACTTCCTTGCTCTGTTACACTGTAATTAAAGAGTGATGAAAGCTCTAAGAAAGGCGCCGAGGGCTTCCCTGGTGGCACAGTGGTTGGAGGTCCGCCTGCCGATGCAGGGGACGCAGGTTCGTGCCCTGGTCCGGGAAGATCCCACATGCCGTGGAGCAACTGGGCCCGTGAGCCATGGCCGCTGAGCCTGCGCGTCCGGAGCCTGTGCTCTGCGGCGGGAGAGGCCATAGCAGTGAGAGGCCCGCGAACCGCAAAAAAAAAAAAAGGCACCGAGTTTTCCTGCTCACTCATTGGACACCAGCCTGAAGAAGGAGGATGCACCAGCCTGCCCGGCCTGGCCCTCACTATCCCAGAAACACACTGGCCCTCCAAGGCCCCTCCTCTCCATCCCCACCACACTCACGCCCACAGCCTGAAACCCCTCCGACTTCAGGGGCCACCGGGCACCACCCCCCAGAAGCCCTTTCCAGGCTCCACGCCCCTGGGTCTTGTAGCCCCCTGCCCCCGAACCTGGCACAGGATGTCCCCAACTGAGCAGCTGTGCCTGAATGTCCTGCCCCAACCCGACGTGTCCCCACACCAGGCCGGTGGGGGGATGGAGCGGGCAGGCAAGCGAGTGGGCTGCCGCCGGCTATGAGTGAGCAGGTGCCAGGCTGCTGGGGGGCTGGCATCTGTGGGGAAACCCAGTCCCTTCCCCTCTACAAACTGGATGATGGTTCAGTCCCCCAGGGAGGGGATGCACTGACACCACACAGGTCATTGGCTCTTGTCCCTGACTACCGTGACAGACACCCCCAACCTTGCCCCCCCCCCACAGCGAGCCTTGTCCAAACCCGCAGGTGCCGGGAGTACAGCAGCCCCCACCAGCTCCTCAGCCCTCAAGCCCACAACCTGTGCCTGCCATCCTGGAGACTGTCCCAGGCAGAGGGAGAGTCACCGGGTCTGGGACACTGGAGGGAACACTGCTGGAGAATCTTGCAGACGACGCGGGCTTTTGTGCCTGGAAAACCCAGGAGGTTCTGTGGGGAAACTGCTATGGCAACAGGAAAATCTAGTCCAGGAGCAGCTGTAAAATTAACATCCCGAAATAAATGGCTTCCGTACATCCAACGGTAACCACTTAGAAGAAAAAGTGATAGCGAATATTCCACCTATGACAGCAACAGAAAAGATTGCGTGTCCAAGGTGTAGATTTAGTGAGAAAAGCACGAACCTGCAGGAGGAGAAAGGAGTACCGGCGTGGCCTGATGATCTGGGGAGGATGCCTCGACGCCATCGACGTCAGTTCTTCCTAATTCTACAAATTTAATACGATCCCAGTAAAAACCCACATTTCTGCAACCGTAAAGTTTATCTGGAAAAATAAACGGGCAAGTAACAGCCAAGAAAACCAGGGAAGGAAAGTGAAAGAAGAGCAGCTTTTCAGATCTAATACTGATAATCATTAAAACAGTGGCATTAGCACATGAAAAGGCAGGAATAGAGCCAATGAGTGGGGAACCATAGACTTTTCCTAGGTGGTGCTGGGACAGCACAGCTGTTTGGAAAGTATATAGTACAGTAACGTAGAAACGTCCCTCCTACCCTGTGTTTGCATCAGTCCCAACCCTATGAGACACAGGAGAAAAACGTACCAGAACTTCACAGGGAGGGCAGGGATGCCGGCTCACCCTAGGTGCCATGGAAGAGAAGATGGGGAAATTATGCTGTGTAAGTTGGGGAAAACTCTGTAGCACAGCAAAAACATCATCACGAACAGACTGGGGAAAGCATTTGCAATATCACGCAGAAGGCTAATGCTCCAATTATAGAAAGGTCTAAAATCAGGGAGACAGCAAGGTCAGAGTTGCAATGGAAAAGCGAGCCAGAGAAGTGACGAACTGTTCACGCACATGCCTCCCACGTTATATGTACACATATGCACACATATCCCTTAAACAGGGAAAGGATGCTTATTTTCACTCAAAATAAGGAAACTGCAGATCACAGCCACACCTATTCACCAGCCAACTCGGAAAGCTTGACTACACCCTGGGCGAGGACGCTGGGAAGCGGCTGCTTAGCACTCAGGGGACATTTGTCCTTCACTCCTGAGCCCCACCTCCCGAGGGGACTAGCAGAAACAGGAAGCACGTGGGGTTCACTGTGCTGGACCTGATGGCCAAAGGCAGGGAGGCCCCGGGGTGGCAGGAGCAGGGGCCCTGCCCGGACTCTGGGTGAACTGACTCCTGGGCGGCCGCCAGCCCTCAGGTGTGTGCAGGAGGGATGGAGACACTCGGAACCAGGTTGGGGTCTGGTCAAAAGACAAGGGGGCAGTCTGAGCATCAAAACTGCCAAAATTAACATGAAAAATCTAATTGATTCACACACTCTGAGCAAGTTTAAAAGACCACGAGCTCATACTGATACTGGAAAAAAATTTTTTAAGATGAAAGATCAGGGAGGGAAGGAAGTGGCCTCGGGTGTGCTGGCAGTGCCAGCCGCCCTGGCAGCCGCGCTCAGATAAGAAGTGAGACCGAGAGCGACACTCAGCACTTTGCATCCGCCTTCCCGTAAGGCGGCCCCTGCCACCTGCCGCCTGGCGCCACTCACTTTTTCCATTCCCCTGCTTTGCCCCAACCACGTATGTCACCGGCCTGGTGGGGCGTCGCGCCCACCCCCCGCCCACACCCGCTCCAGCGGGTCAGTCTCTGCATCAGCGTCTGTGCATCTCATGGAGCCACAGCGTCGGGGATGGGGGAGAGGGGGAGGGCGGGTCTCAGGGCTCCCTGCTCCCAGCCTGAGACCCTGGCAGCCCACAAGTTTCCAGGTGCTACCTAGCCGAGCCCCACCCTGGCAGCCTCTCTGCCCAGCAGGACACCCCCTCGGGCCACCTGTGCCCTCCCTGCCCCCGGCTGCTGTGCTTGGAAGTGGGGGTGGCCAGACACCTCACCATAGGAGTCCGAGGTCCCACAAGGCCTGCGGGATGGGGTGGGGGACGCGCTGTGGCCAGGGCCTCCTGGCAGCAGAGGGGCTCAGGTCTCAAAGGGAGCCCAGCCTTGGGAACAGGGAAGCGGGGCTGCCGTGCGGTGCCTGGGCTCTCAGCCCTTGTGGGTTGGGGCTCTGATGTAGACGGATGCCCCTATGGTCTGAGTGAGGTTCCTGAGTGTTTGGAGACTTCAGAATGTGGGGACCCCCCTGAGAGTGACCAAGGCGGTGCGGGGGACCCTTCCCGGGGGTCCTGTACCTCGACCCGGTCGGGCTGCCCCATCCGCTGTGGGGTGGCCTGTGTTCCTGGCTCCCGAGCCCACGACTTGGGTGGGCAGGGGTGGGGGGGCTCCCCACAGCCCTCGCCTCCTGCGGTTTGGGGTGCCCTGGGCTCGCCGCAGGTCAGGGCCGCCTCTGAGAGCCACTTTAGGGGAAAGATGTGTCACCTCCCTATAGCCCTGCTTCTCGGGCCCTGTTATCTGAGCATCACAAGGCGCTCGGCTGCTGGGCCCTCAGGCGGGGAAGAGGCTCTGGGCCAAGGCACCCACACGTCCAGGCAGATGGCGCCCAGCCTCACATCTGCCCCGAGGGGCGCCGGCCCCCGGTGGCTTGCCCAGTGGGCACAGAGCCACATCTAATAGCCCCCCAGCCGCTTTGACTTCTCCCAGCCAGGGGTCCCAGTGGGGGTCATAGCTCCTCTAGATTCAGCTCCTGTTGGTCCTTTGGGCAAAATGGGGCTGGCCCAAGGGCATGGCCTGAGGGCGTGGCCTGGGCAAGGGGGGCGGGGCCTCAGGCACGCGCACACCAGCATCTCACCGACCCACGGCGGCAAAATCCATGATTGTTTTTTGTTTTTATCTCAGTCTGAATTCCAAAAATATACTATCAAATGCTATTATTCACCCACTTAAAACATTAACTAATCAATTTAAAAAATTCTGTCCATCCACATTCATAGCAGCATTATTCACAGTAGCCACAAGATGGAAGCAACCCGCGTCCATCAACTGATGAAGGATAAACAGAATGTGCTCCGTCCATGTGACAGAATATTATTCAGCCTCAAAAAGGAAGGAAATTCTGAGTCACGCTACACTGCGAATGAACCTTGAGGACATGATGCTCAGTGAAATAAGCCAGACACAAGGGGATGGACACCTATGATTCCCTTATATGAGGTACTTAGGTAGTCAAATCATAAAGACAGAAAGTAGAATGGAGGGTGCCAACAGCTGGGGACGAGGGGTTGGGAAGTTAGTGTCCAGTGGGGACAGTGTCAGTTTAGGAAGATGAAAATGGGGCTGGGGTAGAGAATGGTCGTTGCCACAGCTGTGGCAAGTCAGAGGCTGGAGAGCCGGGCGAGCTGATGCTGCAGCTGGAATCTGAGCTGTCAAGGGCAGAATCCCCTCTTCCTCGGGGAAGCTCAGTCTTTTCTCATAAGGCCTTCAACTGGTTGGAGGAGGCCCCCATGTTATAAAGGATAACGTGCTTTACTCAAAGTCTGCTGATTCAAATGTTAATCTCATCTAAAATGGAATATTACTCAGCCATAAAAAGAAATGAAATTGAGCTATTTGTAATGAGATGGATAGACCTAGAGTCTGTCATACAGAGTGAAGTAAGTCAGAAAGAGAAAGACAAATACCATATGCTAACACATATATATGGAATTTAGGGGAAAAAATGTCATGAAGAACCTAGGGGTAAAACAGGAATAAAGACACAGACCTACTTGAGAATGGACTTGAGGATATGGGGAGGGGGAAGGGTAAGCTGTGACAAAGCGAGAGAGAGGCATGGACATATATACAGTACCAAACGTAAAATAGATAGCTAGTGGGAAGCAGCCGCATAGCACAGGGAGATCAGCTTGGTGCTTTGTGACCACCTAGAGGGGTGGGATAGGGAGGGTGGGAGGGAGGGAGACGCAAGAGGGAAGAGATATGGGAACATATGTATATGTATAACTGATGCACTTTGTTATAAAGCAGAAACTAACACACCATTGTAAAGCAATTATATTCCAATAAATTTTTTTTCCAATAAATATTTTTTAAAAAAATAAAAAATAAATAAAAACAGCTCTGTGGGCAGCCTCCCTCCTTCCCACCTCCCAAACACTCTTGAGAGACGGCACAGGGTTTGCAGACTAAAGAAGACCACGGCCCTGCCCCACCCCACGTTCATCACGGTTTTATTATCGGTGCCGCTCTGAGCACACAGAACCTCTCCCTCCTTCCCTGTTACAGACACTCCCCGGGAAGGACCCCGGCCCCCACCCTAGCACGGTGGTGGAGAGTTCCCACGGCGGGAACCTGCAGAGCCCTGTTTTATGTCAAGGAGGTGAGGAAGTGAGCAGGCTCGGCGGGAAGGCTCAGACCCCGCTGTGGCCACGACGCTCACGCTCCCCTCCCCTGTGGGTCCACACCAGGACAGGTGCAAGCACAAGCTCACGGTCACCTGGAAAGGGCAGGACGGGCCACCGTGCACCCATCAAATTGGAAAAAGGAAAAAGGCAAACAGCGTGCAAGAAAACAGCCTTCTCACTTGTGTGGATAGCTTGTGAATTACTACTCGTTTTAAGAAAATAGTCTGCTGTTATCTATTAGAATAAAAAACTACAGAGATTTTTGCTCAGTCACCCCACAGTTGAGAATCCATCCTGCAGAAATCAGTCCTGGTTTGTAAAGACAGATGTTAAAAGATGTGCACTGCAGCTTTGTTTGCAGTGCAATAATAATAATAATAGAAGCCATCTGAATGTCCCCAGCAAGGAAACGTTGGCTGGCCCATGTACATCGATGCTCTACAACACATCGTGCAGTTACTAAGAAAGCATGAGCTAGGATGTGAGTCTTGAAAGGCGTCTGTGTTGTTGTCTAGACTCTGCAGGAGATGGACCCCAGGATGGAGGTTTGCAGCTGGGGGCATTGAGGGGAGGGAAGTGGCCGTGAGCCACACCAGACCACAGCGACGAGCCTCGTCCGCAGGGCATGCGGCCCGGCCAAGCACTGCTGCACTCGAGCAGTCAGCTGTAGGACCACAGTCATGCAACTATTCTACCCTGGTGCAGAGGGAAACGCATCCACTTATGTCCCCATTTATCCCCTCTTGTAGGAACCTTGGGAGGGGAGCGGGCTGCAGTCACCGTTAGGGGCAGAACGGGGTGGGCCGAGACTCCGGGTTGACCAATTAAAACAAGCACTTGTGGCCACTGAAATTGTTCTAATGACACACAGCGGAAAACGTGCAAAAGACTCAATGTGGGAGCCACCAAATGGACTGCAAGCTGGTCTCTACCCCGAACTGCGGGATCAGCACAGGCCGCTGAGCCTCAACTCCACATCTGGGAAACGGACATAATACCTGCTTCACAGGGGCTTTGACTTATTAAAGGGAATGGAGTGCACAAAGCATGTGACACACAGGATACCTTCTGTAAGTGTTTTATCCTTACCCCTCTGCGCACACACAGAAACGGAGCACAGTACTGAAGCAGAGAGAGGGACGGAGGAGAGAGACAGCACGGAGGAGGGAGGGAGGGAGACCCAGAGAGACAGAGACAGACAGAGACAGAGACAGATGGGGGAGGGAGGGAGGGAAAGCCAGAGAGACAGAGACAGACAGAGAGACAGAAACAGAGAAGGAGGGTGGCGATGACTGCAGCCAATCAGTCACAGCAAAGACAGAATTAGTGAGTTGGAAGAAAAGTCTAAGAGTGAAGCACAGAGACAGAAAGTGATGAAAAACACACAGAAGAGAGTAAGAAGTATCCAGTGAGACAGGTAGCGTTCAGGAACTCGGGTCCCAGAAACTCTGGAAGGGAATTAGGCAACCAGTGTCGCCTGTTGGCGTCTCCCGCGGCCACTGGAACTAACTTGCTTACAGCAGCACAAACTCATCCCCCTTCAGCTCTGAAATGCGTCTCACTGGGCTAAAGTCACGGTGTCCTCAGGGCCGGTTCCTTTTGGAGGCCCTGGGGGAGAAGCCACTCGCTGCCTTTTCCAGATTCCAGGGGTCACTGCATCCCTTGGTTCCAGGCCCCTTGCCCATCCTCAAGCCCAGCATCGTAACACCTGCTCTCCCCTCTGACCCTCTGTCCCCCTTCTAAGTGCCAGCCCACCCAGATAACCCAGGACAATCCCCCATCACAAGACCCTTAACTTAATCACAGCTGCGAGGTCGCTTTCTCACAAAGATCACACACTCACAGGTTCCGGGGGTTAGGACGCCGACACCTTTGGGAGCCTGTATCCTGTCTACCAGACATCACGTCTGTTTCACATTTCATTGGAGGTCCTGCCAGTCCAGTTAAACAAGGAAAGGAAATAAAAGGAACAGCACTGGAGAGGATACAATGCAACCGGCAGTCTGCACTAGAACCTAGAACCCCAAGCAAGGCCCGACCCGGCCTGGGGAAAGCACCACAGGCACATGACAGATCCTGGGGAAATGCCCAGGGGCTGGTCCATCAAGTTGGAACCGAGGAAGGAAGGAAGAGGCTGGGAGAGCACAGGGCCATCCCAGAGGGCCTGGGGGGTCAGATCAGCCTGCGGGGAAGTGGGAGGAGGCAGCAGAGGAGTGGCTCCTGTGGGCTCAGGCTGGGCCGCACCTGAGGACCAGCGGCCCCGGAGGCTGGACAGCTGGGCACTGCTCGAGGTACAGTCACCCAGGACCAGGGAAGCCAGGGCCACAGGCCCCAGAAAGGTTGACCCCTGCAGGCCAGCAGCTGGATCCAGGCCCAGAGAGTGGGGAGGGCCTTCCCTAGCTCAGCTGCCCCCTACAGCAGCAAGCACCAGGTGCCCTGAGCCCTCGGGGACCAGCCAGAGCAGGTGCAGGTGGCGACAGGCCTCGGGGGTGGGTGAGGACAGTTTTAGGAGGGGGCCCAAGCTGCCCTGAGCCCAGGGACTCTCCCCACAGCCTTCCTCCCTGGCTGGGGGTGGGTCACACCTGGGGAAGCCCTAACTCAGAGCCCTCAGCCGTGGCCTAGATCATGAGGAACCAGGATGGGGCCCCCAAGGAAGCCACAGCTCTGGGATGGACCCAGTCACCGAAGGCCAGCTCTGCTCACTTGGGAGACCTCACTCCATGGCTGGCCTGCGTGGGGTGCTTGATGGACGGGACTCACCCCGGCCCGCTGGGAGCCCCGTGGCGGGAGGAGCCTGCCCAGGATGCAGGTGCAGGAGTGAGAGGCTGGCCGCCTGCCTGCCGTGCCCGCCAGGACTCGAGCCGGTGTCACAGTCCCCACACAGGGACAGCCGGGACCTGCCCTGGCTGGCGCTCGCCCTCCCCCAGGTAGGCCAGCAGCGCTTTCCCCAAGTTCCACAAACAGGGCAGCCTGAGTAACAGGTGTCTGTCCCCTCTCAGTTCTGGAGCCAGAAGCCCCACGTCAAGGAGTCCCAGGGCCGTGCTTCCTCCCCAGGATCCAGGGAGTGTCCCCCTGCCTCTTACCTTCTGGGGGCTCCAGGTGTCTGTGGGCCTGTGGGCACGTCCCTCCAGTCCCGGGCTCCATCTTCACATGACTTCTCCCTGATGGCCCTTTTCTCTTATAAGGACACTCATTCCTGCCTGACTTCGAACCCAGCCTAACCCAGGATGGTCTCCTCTCAATCCTAACCTTAATTACATCTGCAAAGACTCTACTTCCAAACAGGTCACAATCTGAGGTTCCAGGTGGAATTTAGGGGACACTAATTACCCAGTCTGGAAGTGAGTACAGGACACTGCCGTACACACCTGTGACCTCTGGGCCTCTGGAAAGCCCCACCTGCCCGTCTTTGCTGGTTTCTGTGGCTTAAACCTGAAAACAGAAGAGCGGACTCAAGCCACTGCCCAAAAGCCCCAGGAAGAAGGGTTGTCCTTACGGGGGACTGAGGTGGCCTGGAGGTGGGGGGGTGCCTGGAGCCCAGTGGTGACCCCTGAAAGGTGGCCACACCTGCAGGGACGGCTGACAGTGAAGGAGAGCAATAAGGTGGGGGGGGGTGTCTCCTGGCTCCCAGGGGACTGGCTGTTCTGAGTTCCCTGGGGACCCTTGGGCCTCCACTGCTCAGAGCCTCCCTGGACATCCCCACCCTTTGGGAAGACCGTGTAAGATGTCATGCTGTCCCAGAATCCAGGCTAAGGAGGTGACAGAAACTGGGGCCATCCAGGGACACCCCAGAGACGCTCATCACACATGACTGGCAACTGGGGAAACTGACCAGCCCCAGAAGGTCGCCCTGCAGGGTCCTCATCATGGAGCATCGGGGCCCGTAAACAGAGCTGGTGGAGAGGGTGATAACGTGCTAAAATGAAGCCATATATATATTTTTTTGCAGTACGCGGGCCTCTCACTGTTGTGGCCTCTCCCATTGCGGAGCACTGGCTCCGGACGCGCAGGCTCAGCGGCCATGGCTCACGGGCCCAGCCACTCCGCGGCATGTGGGTTCTTCCCGGACCGGGGCTCAAACCCGCGTCCCCTGCATCGGCAGGCGGACTCTCAACCACTGCGCCACCAGGGAAGCCCAGCCATATATTTTTAAAAAGAATTTCTTCCTGTTTTACCCCTAGGTTCTTCATGACATTTTTTTTCTTAAATTCCATATATATGTGTTAGCATACGGTATTTGTCTTTCTTTTTCTGACTTACTTCACTCTGTGTGACAGACTCTAGGTCTATCCACCTCATTACAAATAGCTGATTTCGTTTCTCTTTATGGCTGAGTAATATTCCAGTAAAGACACAAAACCTACTTGAGAATGGACTTGAGGATATGGGGAAGGGGAAAGGTAAGCTGTGACAAAGCAAGAGAGAGGCATGGACATATATACACTACCAAACGTAAGTTAGATAGATAGTGGGAAGCAGCCGCATAGCACAGGGAGATCAGCTCCGTGCTTTGTGACCGCCTGGAGGGGTGGGATAGGGAGGGTGGGAGGGAGGGAGACGCAAGAGGGAAGAGATATGGGAACAGATGTATATGTATGACTAATTCACTTTGTTATAAAGCAGAAACTAATAAAAAAAAGAATTTCTTCAAGGAATCAGAAAGAAATGCCAAAAAGATAATCATAGTTGTGGTGGGCAGAAGGATCTGTGTGGGTCACTTTTTTCTTTATAGTTTTATACATTTCCCAAATTTTCTATAATGAACGCATTTTATTTTTATAACCAGAAAGATGTTACAAAGAAGAGGAAATAAAAAGGTGCTTCCACAAGGGCACAGAGGGCCGGTCCTGGGAGGTGACCCATCCAGGGAGGGGCAGCTACCCCCGCTCCCCACCAGCCCCTCCGGCCGGCAGAGCAGAGACCAGGCAGATCTGGGGCTGCCACACGGAGACGGCTTTGCCTGTCCTCCTGCCCCACGGCTGGCAGCCTCCAGCACTGGAGAGTCTAGCTAAGGGGGGCAGACCCCACAGTGACATGGCTAGAGCACTGGGGACCCTCCCCAGGCTTAGACGTGGAAAGAACTGAGGAGGGACACCCCTGGACAGACACGCAGGATCCCTTTATTTCTTGTTCATAAGCCAGAAAAAAGCCCGCAGAGCAAGAGGAAAGAGGAAAATGGTACAGGCGACCAAGCACCGCGGGCTAAGCTAAGGATCCTGGCGCCACCCTCCCCCTGCCACACCCCCCAGCCCCTGCTGTCGGCCTTGGAAGGGGGCGGGGTGGGCCATGCAGGGCCAGCTGCCCGTCCACCCTGGGCCATCCAGGCCACCCTCCCTTCCGGCTGCACACCTCCTTCCCAAAGACCAGCCCTGCTTGGAGACTGTTATAACTGAGCTTCTGTGAAATTCAGCGAGGTCCCACACAAACACTCACCCTCACGAACCTCCATGGAGAAGCCAAGGAGCAAAGGCGCCTCTCCAGGCTGGAGCCCCGTCCAGGCCTGGGGTCACGCCGACGCCCCCACCCCACCACCTCCCAGCATCCTCCGCCCCTGCTCCCCTCCCCGCTCCTCCTGGGCACCCGGGGCCAGGCCTGGCCAGAGGCCCATCAGGAGGGCTGGCAGTGCCCTGGAGGCTTGTCCCCAAGGCTGGGATGCCCAGTGCCCGCCCCAACGTTCCCCAGGACCTCCTGCAGGGAGAACATGCAAAAGGAGATCTCCTCGTAGGAGAACGTGGTCCCACTCTCGTACAGACAGGCGAAGGTCAGGGCTCTCTCGGGGGTAGGCCTGATGGACACCAGGTCAGGGTAGCCACTGGGGCCCTCGTGGATCGCCTAGGGCTCCGGGCAGCTGTGGGGGTCCAGGGGGGACCGGCTCAGGCGGATGCCCGTGTGCAGCTGTGCCCTGCGCCCCACCGGGTGGGAATACAGCAGCCACGTGGGGCTCTGAGACAAGGCCGAGGGGGGACCGGGAGCTCGGGGGTCCGGGCCCCCCTGTTCCCCCCAAGCCCAGGCCCTGGGCCAGGCTCACCAGAGCCATCCCCACATCCCTCCGTCCCACACAGACCCCGCCCCCTCGGGTGTCTCCAGCGCCCTCTTTCCTCTGGGGGTTCCTGGGGCCCAGGGCAGAGGTGTGGAGGGTGGAGGGGGTTCCTGCTACCCATGCAGCACCCCTCATCCTCCAGCCTGCTGGAGGGCGGGGCCGGAAAGCCCACAGTGCTGCCCTGGCAGCCCCCGGCGGCCCCGGCCAGGGTGAGTACCAGCTCCCCAGGCAGGAAGGAGGCGCCCTCGTCTACACTGAGCACCTGCACGTGGCTGCCCAGAGGGCTCCAGGCATTGCAGTAGAGGATGCCACCGGTCTGCCCGCTGTCCACCACCGCCAACTGGCCCTCGCCCGAGCGCAGGTTGGGCACGAGGCCCCCGTGGTGCCAGGTGCGGCGAAGGAGTGGGGACCGGTCCCGCAGGTCTCACCGAAGCACTCTCACCGGTCCATGCGTTACGTGTAGGCCGGCACCAGCAGGCAGCCCGAGCACAGCCGGACGCCGTGGCTGGAGCCGACGGCAAACGTGGCCCAGTGTGCAGGGAGGAGGGGCTGCTGGTCCCCACGGTCAGGCAGCACCACCACCCTGGGGGACGGGGAGGATGGGGGCCAGTGCCTGGGTTAGGGGACAGCTCAGAGGCAGCCATCGGCTCACTGTGCCCCCACCGTCCACTCCTTCGGGCCACCCCCAGGCTGTACAAGCCTCCTGGGTCATTAGCAGGGGCCACGAGCCCAGGCAGGCCGCTGGGCCAGGTTCTCAGCGGGTGAGCGGGAGGCGAGCCCCCAGGTGTGCGCGCTGCCTAGGCAGAGGGGCAGCTGAGGGCCGGAGGGTCTGGGCAGCCCCTCCTGGCAATGGGCTCGAGTCCCCTGGGGTGGGGTCCACACCAGCAGACAGCTCTTTAGATCCTCTGTGTCCTGTCTGGGTCTCAGAGCCTGCCCCACCCCTCTGTTTAGCTCCTACCTGCCAGGGTCTAGGTGACCCCTGCGTCAGCTTCCACATGCCAGGGTCGGAGTGGCCCCGAGGGCAGTGGGTGGTCAGGCCCTTGGGGAAGGGGCAGTGAGAGCAGAGGGAAAGCTTTGGTGTCAAGCCGACCTACCTGGCTGCAACCCTAGGCTGGGCCCCAGGGGAGGGGTGAGAAGGAAGAAGAGGAAGGGGTAAAAGAGGTGACCCACCAGGGGTTTGGGGCCAGAAGGGACCACAGCGCTCAGTCAGAGACAGGCTCGGGAAGATGACAGAGCCTGCTGGGCGCGGGACTGAGGTCTTCCGGGGACAGGACGGGGGCAGCCCACCAAACGGCGTCGGTGGCGCTTAGGCTGGGTGCGGGGTGAGGCGGGAGCTCCAGCCAGGCCCCCCTCCGCCGCCAGGGTGCAGACCCCTCCGCGGTGCAGAATCCCATTCCCCGCCCCGCGCGACCCCCTCCCTGCTCGGACCCCCCTTCCCCCCCTACCCCCGCGCCCTGCAGAGCAGGCACCCACCTACCCTGTTCGGCGCCGCCCACCGCCTCCGCCGTGAGGCCCTGTGCGCCACCCCAGCTGCGCCCCGCGTGCTGGCTGGTCGCGCCGAAGAGGCGCGCGGCGTTCTCACTCGCCCGCAGCGATCTGCGCGGCCTCACGGGTGTGCCCGCGCACGGCGATGAAGAGTACGACTGGCCGTGCGCGCGACGTGCACCGGGCAGGGGTTCCTGGAGCGGTGCTCGTCCAGGACGGCTGTCCCCAGCACGCGCGCGGCGCCCCACTGCGGGGAGGGGGCCGAGCCTTAGTCCCCAGTCCTTCCGCGCGGCGTGGCCCCCGCCGCCCACCCCGGGCTCACCCGCACGGAGCCCCCAGCCAGCGTGCCGGTCCTCTGCACCAGGCAGTGGGCTTAGGCGTTGTCGGGGCTCAGCCGCTGCTCCGCAAAGGCCAGCAGGATGGGCCCAGGGGGCACGGGCAGCAGTGAGGGCATGCGGTACGTCAGGCCGGCCGTCTCGCCCTGGAAGCGCATGGTCCGTGCGGGGACACGCGGGGCCCCATGCTCTGCGGGCGGGCCCAGGACCCCAGAGTCAGCGAGGTCCCTCCGGGTGGGCGAGGGTTTTCTGCGGGTGCAGGCGCCCTGCCCCTGCCCCGGCCCAGCCCGCCTTCCTGTGCCCACCTGGAGACCTCCCTGTCCCAGGGCCCCTCACCCCCATCCAGGGTGGTCCCTCCCCAACGGCTATTGCACCCCAAATGTCTGGAATCCGCGCCTTTCTCCTCTCAGCATGGCCCACGGAGAGGGAATTGGTTGGTGACAGGAGCGGGGTAGCCTGGCCAGAGCCCCTCGACCCTGCGCACCCACGTGCTGGGGACTTGAGGTCATCACAGAGCCTGCCCAGCAGGAGGCTGCCGGGGGACCCCAAGGCACTGGACAAGGAGGGGTTCAGTGTCCCCAAGCAGGGGCCCCACAACCACAGGAGCCGTGCAAACAGACACGCAGAAAAGGACACAGAAAGACACGAAACACGGAAACTTGGGAGATACAGAGGAAGACAGGCTCACATGTGCTGCACGCAGACGCCAGGCTTCCGCTGCCATCACCCTCTCAGACCTGGGGTCCTGGGGGTGGCCAGGAGACATATAGAGGGTTGCCTGCTGACCCAACGGGGGCCCAGCAACTCTCCTGCAGATAAGGGTCCTGAACTCCAGGCCCCAGTGGGACATTTGCGAGGTAGGTGACCCACCACCCTGCCCCCCCGGGCTCCTGAGCAAGGCTGGGGGGTGTGAGGAAGTCCAGCAGAGCCACCCTACCTATGGGGTACCCCAAATAGCTCACACGTGTACCCCAAGAGAGCTAGGGGCGGTACAAGCCAGGGGGGCAACAAGAGGGACCCCAAGGAGGCCAGAGAGGTCACCACCCTGCCGTCCTGCCCCTGCCCCTTCCAGGCAGAAAGGAACCAAGTGTGGGGCGGGGGGTTTAGTCTGCAGTAGGGGGCAGGGGTTTGAACTTGAAAAGCAGCGGCTCCCACACAGTGACGGGAGGAAGATGAGCGCCCTCCACGACGGCGCCCCCCGGAAGCGGGCGCACATACAGGAGAGAAGCCAGGCTGGGGGCAGGGCATGGAGGCTGGGTGGGCTTCTCAGAGCTGAGAGCTAAGAGGGGAGGGGCGGGGGGAGACCACGAGCCAGGCACCAGGAGTGCCCCAGCAGGAGGGAGCATGGCAGGGTTCAGCCACCAGGAAGGCCACAGCCCAGGCCCCACGAAGCCTGGCTCCCTAAACCTTGGCTGGTCGCCCAGCCCCCTCGCCCACAGGCCCAGGTTCCTGCAGGGGTGATAGAGCGTGGCCTGGGCGGCCTTTCTGGGGTGGGGTCACCTGAGGGAGGCTCACAAGGGCGGGGCCTCAGGTGTGGGTGCATTGGGGGCACACACGGTCTGCAATCCGACGGCCCCCTGCCGGGGGTCCCGTTCTGATTCGCACAAGGGTGGGCTGGCCAAGCCCCCACCCAGGGATGGCAGTGAGTCTGCTCCCCGCAGCGCAGTGGGGTCCAGGGGCTGCGACAGGAACCGGAGGTGTCTGAGCAGCTGAGGGCCAGACGCAGCGGTAACCAGACAGGGTGTGGGGGGAGGGGAGTCCCTGTACAGCGAGGCCGGCGCACATCCAAGGACACAGTCGGGATGGAGAGAGTGGGGTGACGGGAATGAATGCACACATACACCTCCATGCCTGAGGTCCCCAAAACAGACAGACATATTCACCTCTGCCCAGGACCGCCTGCTCCTGGAAGGCTCCCTGGGGCAGTGCACTAGCCCCACCACGCTGCCCCCTGAGCCCAGCAGACCCCTGCCCAACGCCAGGTCCGCCCACCCCACCACGTCTCTGGGGCCTCTGAGAGCAGCTTCCCGTGTCCTGGAAGCCCTGGGCCCCCACCCCGGCTCTGCATCCAAAGGGCAATTGTGCCCAAGCAGGAAGCAGGTGCAGGTGCCACATGTCCCTCCAGGCTGAATGGACACAAATGGGACATTCTCTGCATTTGGCTTGCTCTGCAGGGCCCAGGACCGCCAGCAGCTGGTGCCAGCAGAAGAAGGGGGCTCAGGTCCAGACCCCACTGTGGGACGGAGCAGCAGGGATGGAGGCTCCAGCAGCTAGCTGGGCTGTCTGCTCACTGCACAGAGTGGGACAGGCCTGCCGGGCACTAAGAGCGCCTGCGCCTGGGCCGGGCCCTGGGTTTCTGCAGAGCCCCAGAGTCTCGGGGGGGCCCTCAATCTAAGAGGAAGAGCAGGCCTCCCAGGCTGCTGGCCCTGCCCAGCTTGGCCATTGCAGCAGGTTCCAGGGGTTTGGCTCGACCAGGATGGCTATAACCCAGCGTTCAGGGGAGCCAGCACCCATAAGTCTCCATGCCCATCTACCCTCCCCAGCAGGGCCCTCCCCAGGGGTGATGCAACACAGAAGGGGAACCGAGGCCTGGAGGGGAGATGGGACCTCCAAGACAGTCTGGTCCCCTGGCCCTGGACCCAGGCAAGTTACTGGGGGTCATTCTGCCGCAGCAGGGGCCTGCCCCGAACTCCTGAAGCCGGTCCTGTCTAGGCTCTCCCCTGGAGTACGAGCCAGCCCAGGTCACCTGCTCCACACCCTCTGAGCCAGCACGTTTGTCGCGTGGGCCTGCTGGCGCTGGGCACACTCAGCCTGCGGGGCTATGAAACACATGCATACGAAGGGCACAGGCCCTTTGCACACAAGATGGGCAGACTTGGCTGTGTCACCTCAGGATGGGTCTCCAGCCTAACCCGGGTGTCCTGTGCCCTGTCCAGGGCAAGGACTCAATTCAGACACTTCTGCCTGGTGAAGCGTCACCTATGGGCCCAAGTGCTCATGCTCGCTGGAGTGGGGCCCCGACACCCAGCCTACATCTACCCCATCCTTTAAATCTACCCCGAGGCCCTGCAGGAAGTCGTCCCATTGCGGGGGACCCATGTGGCAACTCTGGCTGAGGGCCCTCTATCCACAAGCCCATTGCCCTCAGGCCAAAGAGAGGGCTGGGGATATAGGTAAGCAGGGAGGGACTCACCGGACCCCGCAGAGCTGGCTGCGGGGCAGCTGCAGGAGTGCTTGCCTCTCCGACCCACTCACAGGCAGAGACAAGGGCCCACTCTGTGGCCGGGAGCTGGGAGCTGGCCATGCCCCAGGGCTGTGTCAGGATCCAGGACCGTCCCGCCAGCCGTGCGACTGTGGTGCAGCACAGAGAGGGGTAGGGGGTGAAGAAGTGCAGCCAGGAGGGGGCGGTGTCCGGACAGGGCCACACAGGGCTCCTCTCTGCTGGTCAACTGGCTCCACCCTGGGCCCTCACCCTCCAACAAGGTTGTGCTGGGGGCGGGCCGCCACCAGGGGCCACAGCTGACCTCCGTGGGGGACACTGGCGTCAGCTGCCCCCAGAGATGCCTCCCACGAGAAGCCAAGTGAGCTCTCTGTGGTCCTTCACACCACGACTTGGGTGCCTGCCTGCCGTTCCCTCGGCCCCCAAGATGCCAGCCCCTTTGGCCCTCATGGGCCCCACATCCTACCCCTGTGTCTGGGCCACCATCTCCTCCACACGCCGTGGCCACACTCTAGAGCCGGGCACCGGCAGGGCAAGGTGGGGCGGGGTGGCGGTGGCACTGTGGCACCCACTCTACGGAGGTGGCCCAGATGTGGCACACATCACTTCTGCCCCCTCCAGGGGCCCCAGGACGTCTCCAGCCAGCAGCCCGTGCCCACATAAAAGCCCAGGGGTCTGCCGTGAATGGAAAGGGGAAGACAGTGTGAAGGAACAGTTCACACAGCCTCCCGCCTCTAAAGCCCCATCCAAACCAGGCCTCCAAGTCCCCGCATCACCTGTTCGAAGCCCCCCAGCCAGAGCAGGGCTGTCTAACCAAGGTGCCCGGGGGCCACAGAAGGAGGCAGCCCACACACACACGCCTTGTTCCCTCTCTCAGGGGTTTTCATGTTTTAGTTAGATGCCAGCTTTTTTAAACATAGAAATTTCATATAAAAACCTGTATTTCCAGCTTCTCTTGAAAAATCAGACGGTCTGTCTCCCCAGCTTCCCCAACTCCCATGGGCACCGCTGGCTGGGACAAGCACACCCCATCCCAGTCACCCACAGCCCTGCTCACCAACCTTGACCCCAGCATCACAAGGCCTGGAGATGCCCCTCCAGAGAGGAGATTCACAGACTCTGCGCTCCCAGCTTTATTTGTTGTGTAGGACTTAGCGTTTTAAACAACTGAGTTTGTTTTGGATGGACACCCAGACGGATTGTTTCTGAAGTTCTCTGTTACAAACTATGTACACTTTACGTTGTGATAAATACCCCCAATTTTCCCTCCACAAAGACAGTGCCAGTTTACATTCCTGCCAACCTCAAAGGCAAGAGTAACCGCCATTGAATTTCTATGGTCATTTCGTGTTCTTGGTTACTGTGCCAGTGAGCACAGGCCCACATCCACGGTCCCAGCACTGTTGGCAGCGGTGATGGCCTGACACCCACTCCCTTGAGACAGCCTGCTCTCTGTATTAAGCAGCAGCAGTGCTTTCTGCTTATCCTGGACTCACTCGCTTGCCCCCGTCGGCTGAGTGGGGGGTCTTGTTTTCTTTGGGGGTTAGCAGAGCTGCCTGATGCTCAAGGCAGTGATTTGCTTTGAGTCTTTATTTAAATCGGGGTCATTTTCCCCATTCTTTGCTTAGGTTCTCATCTATGGCCCTTACTCTCCTTCCCAGACTCCTATCAGGTTGGCTCATCCTAGATCTGATTCCCCGTCTCCACTCTCCCTTGGAATTTCCTTCTTTGCATTTTCCTCTGGGTGGAGGATGGAGGAGCCTCCAGAGGTTCTCCTGGCTGACCCTGGCTCTGCAGTGTCCATCTATCCTTCACGGTCTCTATTCCATTTTTTCAGAAGTCATTTTTTCTGTTTCCAAATATTCTCTTTTATTCTCAAGTATGCTGTAATATGTCCTCTAATCTTACTGAAAATTCATTCTTCTTAAAGTGCCTCCATTAGGGGCTTCCGTGGCGCAGTGGTTAAGAATCCACCTGCCAATGTAGGGGACACGGGTCCGAGCCCTGGTCCGGGGAGATCCCACGTGCCTCGGAGCAACTAAGCCCCTGCGCCACAACTACTGAAGCCTGCATGCCTAGAGCCCGTGCTCTGCAACAGGAGAAACCACTGCAATGAGAAGCCCGCACAACGCAATGAAGAGTAGCCCCCGCTCGCCGCAACTAGAGAAAGCCCACGGGCAGCAACGAAGACCCAAAGCAGCCAAAAATAAAATAAAAATAAAACAATTTATTTTTTTAAAAAGTCCCTCCATTAAATTGTCTAAGGGAGCTGCTGCCTGTTCTGTGGGTGGGAGTCCCCCTTTTCTTTGAAATGCTGATTCCCCTGAAGAGTGTGCACATGGCCGGACGCAGGAACACCTGAGCAGGTGCCAGGGTCTTCAGGACTGAGGGCCCCACATGGAAGGAAGGGGACCCCAGCAGCAGGTGGAGGCCAGGCTAAGCCTCTCAGCTGAGTGTGAGAGAGTGGCTCTGTTGCTTGGGTGCTCCAGGCGCCCCACTTTTCTCAGGGCATAGGGCACATGGTGCTGGGTGTGTGCACCCCACTCTAACCACTGGACCCCCAAGCAGCCAGGGATCACATTCTGCCAAGCAGGGCATCCTCACTGTCTCCGCACGGCCACAAAGAGGAGTGCCTGGAAGCGCCCTCCTCTGGGATTGCATCCCGTGTGGTCTCCAGAGCAACCAAGGGTTGCTGGCCCATCCAAGCTCTCCAGCAGTCTCCAGCAGTCTCCTTCGCTGGACGTTCATGGAGGGGGGCTATCCCAACACAGAGCTGCAGCATTGACCTGTGTTTGGGCTAAACCATTTGTCTCATAAGCATTTCTAACATTTCTCAATCAAAAACCGTTCTTCGGTTGGAAATAAGCCTCCTACAGCCAAAGATGGGAAGCTGGGCATTCCAGACCCTTCCAGACCCAGTTCCCCAGGTCCATCTTCAAAGCACTGCCTGTGGGTGTTGAACCAGTGACCAGAGCCATGTCCCCATGGCCGGCAAACTGAGGGGAGCCCCTCTGAGCTCCTCAGCGACCCAAGCCCTCCAGATTCCCTGGACTCCTGTTCTTCTGATGGACAGTGTGCTGACACGTAATTAAATATCCCTCACTTTCCTACCTGGTAAGACTTTTCTGTTTGATGGATAGGCTCACATCATGAGTCCAGGTGTGCCCAGTGTCCTATATTTGGGATCCTCACCAAAGAGGTCGCCTCCAAGAGGATGGATCAAGGGTGGTCTCTTCACAGGCGTCTTCACCCTGAGGACTGGTGGTCTGGCAGGGCCTGGGTCCCCCCGATGCCCCAGGACAACCCCCAAGCCTGAGGCGGCGTCCAGGGTCTCCCAGGGATGACAGGAGAGAGGCTAGACAGAGTCTCCGGTGCCATCCCTCCAGGCCTCCAGGACATGGATGTTCTTGGGGGGCTTGTCGGGGAACTGCAGGGTGTACAGGCGAGCCACATACTGGAGCTCGGGCATGACCATCCTCTGACACATGTGCAGCATTTGGTTGTCCAGGCCCGGCCTGAGGTTGTAGCTTAGGATGTCGGCCCTGCCGGATTGGTAGGGGCACAGCTGGTGACCTGCGACTTGCCCTTGGGCACGCCATCCTGCAAGCACAGGGCCGCCAGCCCGCGCCCCCGCCCCCGCAGCCGCTGCTCCTCGGAGCGCAGCCGCCCCGGGCCCAGCTCTGCGCGCAGCCGGGCCCAGAAGGTGCAGTCGAAGTGCTGTTAGAGGCGCCAGTCCAGGGCGCGCCAGCGCTTAGTGTGCTCCTGGCCCGAGGTCGTCAGGCTGGCGACGCTGTGCGGGCTGCGCAAATTGAGCCTGCAGGCGACCACGTCGTCCAGCCGCCAGGGCAGCAGGCGCCTCGGCAGCACCGTGGACTCGTCGAAGTGCTCCGCGATGAGCACCAGCTGGAAGCGCCGCTCCACGTCAGCCAGGCGCGCGCGCACGTAGCCCTCCTCAGGCGGCACGTCGTGGTCAAAGGCAAGGTCGAACCACATGCTGTTCCGGGCGTAGGCGTGGCGCAAGCCCAGGCTCGGGTTGTAGTAGGTCCGCGACGTCGCCAGGAAGTCTTCTAGGCTGGCAATGCCCTTAAAGGCGGGGACGTAGCCCTTGTAGTAGATGAAGGAGGACTCCAGCTGGAAGACAGGGTTTCTGAGGATGGAAAAGTAGGTGTCGCTGGGCATGACTTTCTGCATCTGTTCGGTGACAGAACGGGAAGGGCTGGTGACTCTCCGGACGCCTTCGCAGCGGCCCGCAGCACACCTGAACCTGCCCCCTGCGCTCCGCCCCATCGCCTCCCCGACCCGGCCTCCCTGCATCCAGTCCAGGCCTCCTGGCTCCCCTGACCGCAACTCTCCACCAGCATCCGGAGTGACCCTAAAACACCTAAAACCGAGCCAGGCCCCTCCCCCCCACCCTTCCCTCTCACCCCTGCTAAGCCTTTCGGAGGGAGGTCAGAGAAGACCCCGGGAGGAGGTGACCTCTAAGCTGAGACCCGAATGACCCAGAGAAGGAGCTGTGAAGAGCCTCCCCACCAAAGGGGACAGCTCGTGCAAAGGGCCTGGGGTGGGAAGAGCTGGCGGGTTAGGGAACCAGGAGGAGGCGGAAGAGGAAGAGGGAGAGGGCAGCAGACCGTGAGGTGCCCGCCGCAGGCAACTGGCAGCCGGGGAGGGGGCCGCGGGGGCCGCGGGGGGCCTCACCAGACCCCATGCAAGGTTCCGGCCTGGTCTCTGACACGCACATCCCCACGGCGTCAGCCTCTCCGGTCCCGGCTGGTCACACCACAAAGCCAGGACGCTGCGCGGGCCTGGAACTGAGCCCCGCCCCCCCGGGAGCCCCGCCCCCAGGAGCCCAGCTCCCAGCCGCACCTCCCGCTGGTTGAACCTCAGGTGGTCGCACTTGATGTTGAAGCGCCGCTCGGGGCTGCCCTGCTCAACTCCCTCCACGTAGCGCGCCAGGAAGAGCCAGGGGTAGCCCAGGTAGAAGCGGCCGCCGGCCGGCAGCGCCGCCGCCAGGTTGTGCGTCTCGGCGAAGCGTAAGAGGGTGTTGAGCATGGTGCTGCCGGCCGTCTTGTGCGTCTTGAGGAACATGACGTTGGTCACGGGGTCCCCTCATCCTGGCCCCCAAGGAGGCTGGGGGCAGAGCACAGCCGCTGTCGGCCAGGGGGCCCCCGCGCCTCCCCACCCGGAGACCTCCACCCAGCAACCCCGGAAGCTGGAGGCCCTCAGACCTCCTGTCACTGTGCTCCCCCAGCCCACACTCCTTGAACTGGTGACACCCCAACCCAGCCCCATCACTGTGCTCCCCTTACCCTGGAGACCCCAGCCCTGCAGCCCTGGACGACCACGGGCACAGACACCGTTGCTTCGTCAGTGGCTGCACCATCTGGCCCCGCACACTGCAGGCTGGGCTCCCAGGCCCTGGCTCCCCGCCCCCCCAACCTCCTGTCTCGCTCCGAGGCTGCCGGCATGGCTCTGGCCCTGCCACCCAGGCCCCATGGCTGGCGTTTCTTGGCTGACCCTTCATGCCGAGACCAGCTGACCTCACTGCAGGGCGGGAGTGGACACTGGTGCCCACTCCTGTGATCCCACAATGGCACCCACCCAGCTGTGGACGCCAGCCTGGAGCAATGGGTGCCCTCCCTGCCCCAACACAGGGCCCCAAAACAGGGCTGGTAAGAGTGACCCAGGAGGGTAGGGGACAGGATGCAGAGGCTTGTGCCAGCCCTGGGGACAGCTGAGGGGTAGGCAAAGATACCCGGGGGCTTTGGCACTCCCCCCTCTCCTGTGGACATCAACCAGAGGGGTGGGGGGTGGCCTGGGGCTGCAGGGCCCTTCCAGCAGCCAGGCTAAAGCACTGGGCCTGGGTGGCCATCGGTGTGGACCCTGGGCTTCACCAGCAAGCGGGGGAACAGCGGTCCTGACCTCCCCAACCCTGCCTCGCCGTCACCCTCTGCCCAAGACACCCCCAGCCCGGGCCCAGAGTCAACCCTCCCGTAGCCCTGCCCAGAGGCCTGGGAAGCTTACTGCCCATCGGAGACACTGGGAGGCCCCCAGGAGACAGGGTGACCGTTAAGGAAGGGCCCACTCCTCCATTACAGAGGGGAGACTGAGGCCCTGAGGGAGGCGTGGCCTGCCACCGTCACGGCCAGTGCTGGGTGCCTCCCAGAGGTGGGCAGGTTGGGGTCCCACTACTGCTCTGGGAGGGGGCAGTGCCCAGACCTCAGGCTACCTAACTCTGGACTTAGGGCACAAGCAGCCCGACGTCCATGTGGAGGAAGCCAGCCAGCAGGAACACCGTAGGGCCAGGAGGAGGAGGATGGCCCAGAAGCACCTGTGGGCAGGGGGAAGCCCTTCAGCCCCCAGGTCAGGGGCCCGGAAGGAGCCAGCACTGCCCACCCCCATTCCTACCCCCTCCACCTCCCCATTGTCCGTGTAACAGCTTGTATCCAACACCTACTACTGTGCACTGGTCCATGGGGGCCCTGGGGTGAGGGGGTGAAACCTGGGATGGGCATGAATCATCAGACTCCACCCCCGCCGGGTCCCCCTACCACACCATCCACTGCTCAGAAACCAGAAGAAGCCAAGAGGGGGACCCACTCCCTGGGGTGGGGGGCAGAGAAGGGTGAGCTGGTGGGCAGAGGCGAAAGCAGGTCCAGGGACCCCCAACCCTAAGCAGGGCCCCCTGAGAGGCTGTGGCACATCAACGGAGGGAGGGGTCCACCAGAGGGGAGCCTTGGGGGGCCTGCCTGGGTGCCAGGAGCTCGGCACGTGGGGTGCAGGCCATGGTCCCTGGGCCAGAACACCCAAGGGAAATGCTGTGACCATGTCAGGGAAGAGACAGGGCTGGGACAAGGGCCGCCCCCCTCGGAGCTGGGCAGTGACCGCCTCCTATGTCCTGCCATCCCGTGGACAAAGAAGCTGCGGTGGGTCAGCCATGAGGGGCCTCCCTGGCCCTCCCCACTCCGAGGGCCACTTTGGACTGAGAAAGGGAGAGGAAGCCCCAGCCAGTCTCGGCTGTGTCAGCCACCTGCAGGCCGCCCCAAATTTCCATCCCCAGCCTGGGCTTGCCCCACGTCTCCACTGGGGTGTTCAAAGGCATCGCAGCCGCCAAGGCCCACACCACAGCTCCTGCCCTGCCCTCCAACCCAGACCACTCACAGGGTACAGCGGCTCCTTCCACCTGCTCTGGACACATGGCCCCCCATCTTCTGTCTCGACCCACACCGCTCCCAGACCCTGGGGGCCTGGTTACTCCCACCTGCGTCCCTGCCCCCCATGGTCCACTCCCCCCCCCTCAGCAGCCCAAAGGACCCTTTATTAAAAAGCCCAAGGTGCTCAAACCCTTGTTTAAACCCCTTAATTGAAAAGGCTCTTCTGCTATAACCCTCCAGGAAAATGCATGTCTTCCCAGCAGCTCCCCAGGTCCCCTGCCCCTCCCCCCACCAGCCACTGCCCTCCTCCTGCCTCCTCAAAAATCCAGCCCCAGGACCTCTGTACTCAGGAGGCCTCAGCAGGGGACACTCTTCCCAGTTACTGCACGACCCACCCCCAGCTCCTCTGGGCTCGGTCTCGGGGAGGGGGATCTCCCCAACCTCCCTGCAGCAGTGCTCACCCCACCCCTCGTTGTCTCTCCCTTCAGCCTCACTGCCACCTGAGGGGGTTGCATATGAATCTGTCCATTTGTGGTCTGTGCTGCCCACTAGCGTGTAAGCTCCTAGGTTCCTAGAAGGACAGCTGGCATGTGCAAGGTGCTCAGCTCGTATTTGCTGAGTAAGTGAGTGAAGCCAAGCACGCGTCCCCTCCCCCCACCGCGGACCTCCTGGTTTGAGCTGGCATAAGATGCAGGGGGAAGGGAAACCATGGGGCGGGGACAGGTTTTGATGTGGGGGGTGCAAATCTGTTGAGTGTGAAATGTCCTGAGACACCCAGTGCAGATGCCAGGCAGTGACTAGAAAGGGAGTCTGGAGCTCAAGGAGTTGCTGGGGCCAGGACACACGTTTGCACATCAGCATAAAAACCCACGTCAGTTGGAGCCTCGGCCACAAGAATCAGAAAACGACGGTGGACTTTCCTCACCAATCTAAAAGTTTGGGAGGGAAGCCACTGGTTCTGGCAGACTCAGCCCCACCACGCTGAGGATATTGACATCTGTCTCTCCACACATGTGGCCTCATAGTCACAAGATGGCTGCCAAGCTCCAGACATCACATCAACATTTGGATCAGCAAGAAGGGAGAAGGGACAGGACCAGCCATGATAAGGAACCAAAGCCCTTTTAGAAGCCTCTAGCAAACCTCCACTTCCATCTTGTTGGCCCAAATTCGGTCACATGGTCACCTCCAACTGCAAGGAAAAGCATTATTTAGTGTTTACAGCCTCTGTGGTGGTTGGGGGTGGGGCGGGGGGAAGGGAGAAGGTGATGGGTGTCAGCCTCAGCTATAGTTGTGTAGCTCTATGGGAACAGTGGGCTGTAGCCTGGGCCTAGCTGGGCTTGCCCTGGAGGCAGACACATCTCTGAAGGAAATACAAGTGGCCTTCTCGCACATGGCCTGGCTTGTGGCCCAGGACCCCGGTGTCCCAGCCAGCAGCAAGAACAACCCGCAAGTCAGGCCTGCTTAGCCCAGATGTTCAGGCTGCAGACACTTTCCAGATGTCTGCATACGGAATTCACGACAGGCGGCCCTGAACACAGAGCTACCGCACGGCACTGCCCCACCCTAGCACGGCCTCAGTGGAGTGTTGGCAAAGCCACCGTCTTTGGGGTCTCCTCAGCGGCTGCAGCCTCCATTTGCATCGAGTGTTTTGGCCCTGATTTTCCAGCGAGCGGGACGTCGGGTGGCTGCTGGGTAGGGGGCCACCAGGACCCCTCACTTGGCCGGGACAGCACCTCCCCCGTCACGCCTCACCACTCCTTTCCCTCCTGCAGACAGGAGCAAGCCGGGAAGACAGGGCCTGTCTCTAGGCCTAGGGGCTGCAGCCTCTTCTGAGCTTCTGGCCCCCATCACGCCTGGCACACGGCCCGACCATCCCACCACCCAGGTGACGCAGACGGCTCAGCATCCTGACCTCCTGAAGATGGGAGGTGCCTGTGCAGACCTGCGTGTGCTCACCTTGACTTTGCCAATAACAGCGTGAACCTTGGCTTCGGAGCTCCTGAGAGGAGCGATCCTGGGAGAAGCCGCCCAGCCCAGGCACCCCTCACCAGGTTGGCAGGTACCTATCACCTGTTCCCAGACACCTGGGAATATTTCACAACTGCCTTTCGCAGGTCGGTCCCAAGTTTCACAGCCTTTCCTTTCACAGCCTTTCCAACACCTTCCTCATCCACATGCTTCCTGCTTATGGGTCAGAGCCAACTCCCTGGGCCTCTCCTCAGGCTGATCTGAGGTCAGAGGGTGAGCTTCAGACTTCCCCAGTCTGAAGAAGGAGAAGGAAAAGAAGGACAAGAGCGGAGTCCTCCTGGAACCTAACTCTGGGGCCTGAGTCTCCACGCAGCCTGTGCCCGGCAGGGCAGGCTGTCCCTCGGGCTCCAGCAACGTGGAGGGGCAGCTGGTACCAGGAAGGCCTCTGAGGGGTGGGGGCAGGGGATGGAGGGCATGGCAGGGGCTGGAGGGGACGAGGGGGGTCGTGCCACACAGGCCATGGCCTCTCAGTGCAGGAGGGGGCAAGTCACAGGTGTGAAGGGACCAGATGACATACCTGCTCTCAAAGAGCTTGACACCTGGAGCAGACCCAGGGATGAGCTTCCTGATTGGACTGGGGCTTCTACATAGGGCTTTACGGGGTACATAGGAGTGTTACAGGCAAATAGAGGAAGAGGAATTCTAACCAGGGGGAAACACGAGGGAGAAGAAGCCTGGAAGGAAAGGGCAAAGCATGGCAGCTCCATTGGGGGTGGGGGTGACACTAGGACAGCAGGGAGACCAGACCCAGGCCTTATATGAACCACTCTTTTTTTTTTAAATAGAATTATCTCTTTTCATTTTATTTAATTAAGTAATTTATTGATTTTATTTTTGACTGCGTTGGGTCTTCGTTGCTGCGCACAGGCTTTCTCTAGTTGTGACAAGCGGGGCTACTCTTCGCCATGGTGCATGGGCCTCTCATTGTGGTGGCGTCTCTTGTTGCAAAGCACAGGCTCTAGGCGGGCGGGCTTTAGTAGTTGCAGCACGCGGCTCAGTAGTTGCAGCACGCAGGCTCAGTAGTTGTGGCTTGCAGGATCCAGAGCTCAGGCTCAGTAGTTGTGGCGCCCAGGCTTAGTTGCGCTGCAGCATGTGGGATCTTCCTGGACCAGGGATCGAACCCATGTCCCCTGCATTGGCAGGCGGACTCTCAACCACTGCGCCACCACGGAAGTCCATATGAACCACTCTTAACCCTCCTGAAACTGAAACTCAGACATGGATTCACACTGGCCTGCACTGCTAGGCCAGAAATGGCTGTTCATGTGCTGCCCTGTGGAACCCCCCTGGCCTCCTGGCCCCCTGGCCCCAAGTGAGACGTAAGTCCCACCGCCCACAGCTGCAGCCACTACTCCTCTGCTCTGGGGGAAGGAGATGGCCAGACCTCTGCACAAAACAGTCTCGAAGTTTAACATAATCCCCCAAAGAGAATTTTTAACTAAGAAGTCAATTCTAAAGTTCAGAAGGGGGAGTTCCCTGGTGGCGCAGTGGTTAAGAATCCGCCTGCCAATGCAGGGCACACGGGTTCGATCCCTGGTCCAGGAAGATCCCACATGCCGCGGAGCAACAAAGCCCATGCGCCACAACTACTGAGCCTGCACTCTACAGCCAGTGAGCCACAACTACTGAGCCCGTGTGCCGCAACTACTGAGCCTGCACTCTAGAACCCGCAAGCCACAACTACTGAGCCCGCATGCTGCAACTACTGAGCCTGCGTGCTGCAACTACTGAAGCCCACGTGCCTAGAGCCTATGCTTTGCAACAAGAGAAGCCACCACAATGAGAAGTCTGGACGCCGCAACGAAGAGTAGCCTCCGCTCGCCACAACTAGAGAAAGCCCGTGTGCAGCAACAGACCCAACGCAGCCAAAAAAGAAAAAAAAATTTAAAGTTCAGATGGAAGCAAATCATACAGTAATAGCAGGAAAATTCTAAACAATGTCAGGGAACACGGCTTCTAGGAGGTGTAGAAAGTCCCAGAGGAGACCCGGGGTGCGCGGAGGGCATGTGATGATAAAGTGGGGCTTTCCAGGGAGGGGAACAGGGCGTCACCACAAACGGGCCCCTGTGCCGGATCCCCACCTCACCCCATCGATCAGAATAAATTGGTCAAAGATGTCAACACACGGTCATGGTGTGGCCAGGCTGTCCCTCCTGGGGCTGCTGCTCTGATTGGTACTGCCTTTTGGGACCTCAGAGCCTTTGCCCAGCAAAGATGTATCCAGGGATTTATTCCATAGTCACCCCATGTTCCCTGATCTTGACAGCAGCATGCTCTGCCCCATGGAGTCCCCACACGCTAGGACACAGTGAAGAGGCCTGTGGCCCAGGCCGAGTTAAACAGCGGCCACACTGTCCCTGCTCGCAGTGTTCCCCGCTGCCGGCCCCTCCGGGGAATAAACAGAGGGAGCGATGCGCTGGCGGCCTTTCGTACGGGGCGGGGCAGGGAAATCACCTCGGGGCCAGGACTCCAGGCCGAAGGTCCAGCAGCGGTTGAGATCTGAGACACGTCCAGCAGGAGAGCCAGGCAGGACCGAGTGGCACCGCCGTCTCCTGGGTGCTGGTACGGATCTGCGGGGCCCGGACTCGGTCACAGTGTTCCCCTCCCGCGGGAGGCGCCGGGTCTGTGCGTCCAGGGTCTGTCTGCGGAGCTCTCAACAGGATTTTGTCATTTTCGTTACCTAGGTCCCATGCCTCACGTGTTTACTGCAATCTTCTGGGTTTTGTTGCCATTGTATATGAATGTTAATTCACATTCCTTTTCTTGGTGCTTATCACTAGAGCAGAAGAAACTTTTTTTAAAGGTACGTTGTATCCAGTCACTTCCAGCCACTTTACATGCCTCTTGTGGCCGAATCCTAGCGTTCCCAGGGCTGGTGTGACAGGGTGCTCCGGGCCCGTCCTGTACACTTGCCGGCCCAACCTGGGACCGGCCCCATCGCCAAGAGGGCCTGGGTCTCACTGGTAGGAAATGGGCTTTGGGGACCACAGTCTGGGGGCCGGCGGTGCTGGCTGCTCTGGGAAGCTCGCAGTTTCTGGGCCCCTCAGTGGACAGAGCGGGGAACTCCCTGGGGTCCACACCCACACGTCCGCTCCAACACCACACTGCAGCTTTTCAGGGACCCTCTCTCCCACGGCAGCGGGGTCTCAGGCACAGGCTGGGGGACTTTGAGCCCCCGCCATCGCTTCCTCACGTCATAAACACAGCCTCAAGGTCGAGCCGTTGGGGCACATGCTGTCCCCTCTCTCCACCAATTTTAGCTCCTACTACACCTGTGTCTCCCACCCCCACCTGCCTTCGAGAGTCCTCATGACAGACAGCTTGGGACCCACCTCAGAGAGATCCCCAGGAGCCAAAAGGTGGAGCCTTAACAAGCGTAGGTAAGGCTACAGTGGACGGCGGTTCACCGACAGGCTTACACCGGGGTGGGGCCGGGTGGGCCAGGGCCCCTGCATCGGCCCGAGTAGCCGGCCGGCCTGTGGGCTGCAGGCGGGGGCAGCAGCGAGGCACAGCGAGACACCGCAGCCAGCACAGGAGCTGGTGCTGGTTCCGGGGCCGGTCGTCTGCACCGAGGTAGAAGGGACAGGCTTTCCCAAACCCCAAAGGGGTACAACTCCTAGAAGGCCACACTCTGGTCACGGGGTCACCGGTTCCCGTGCTACAGTTGAGCCACTTCTGCTGAGCTCCTGAGACCCTCCCAGGGAAGGCGGCTTGTCACACCTGGAGCCCGAGTGCCGAGTGCCGACCGCCACCGTGGTTTTACAGCCCAGGAGAGTTAGAGTTTAACCCCTGGTGGATGGGACGTTAACCTGCCTGGCTTTGCCCTTCAGTCTCACCCAGTCCTGACTTTGTTCCGACACATAAAACTCCCTTCCGTACACACTGCACATTTACCGGCCCCTTCAGAGGAGCTGACGGAATTCCGGCACACACTGACCATCTGTTCGGAAGTTCTGCTTTAACATTTACAATAAGCCCTTTGACCTTAAGGCAACAAGCTCTCCACAGCTGCCCAAGAACAAGGACGTCTTCAGATAAATCCCTCGTTTTTAAAGAGAGGCTTTTCCTTTGCAAAAGACCCTCTGGTCCCA
This sequence comes from Mesoplodon bidens, assembly GCF_964165515.1. Lineage (NCBI taxonomy): Eukaryota > Metazoa > Chordata > Mammalia > Artiodactyla > Ziphiidae > Mesoplodon > Mesoplodon bidens. The sequence continues at coordinate 113,980,219 of NC_138165.1, read as the reverse complement.
TCGCCTGCGGGGTCAGAAGGGTCTTGGGTGTTGGATGGACTGGGTGGTCAGCCCAGCAGGGCTGATGCACTGGGACCCACTAATCCAGGGCTGCAAAGGGGTGGGGTGTTCTTCCCAGCCGAGGGATGGAGTCCCCGGGGAGCCAGGCCTCCCGTGTCTGCCTCACCCCCAGGGGCTACTCACAGACGTCCGTTCCTTTGGGCCAGCCCAGCGGCTGCACAGCTTTGGGGAAATTGGTATGTGAATTACATGTCGATAAAGCTGTTTTTAAAAATTAAAAAATAATTAGAAATATTTTTAAAGAGTTCAACTGCTAAAAGTCTTTGGAAAGCCAATAATTGTGAAAAAATAAATATAGCTGAAAATTATAAACCATGTAACATTGCTTTGAGGGCTGTTGACTAAAAAGGCTTCCTACCATCCCCAAGGACCTGGCTGTTCAAACAGAGGGTTCTCGGTGAAGCTCCCTTTTCTTCAGGGTTGGCCTGCATCACTCAGTGGATAAACTCCAAAGAGCCTCAAACTTCCTGCGTTTGGAACCCAAGCATGGGGGTTCTGGCTGCCCTCCTCAGGGACAGGGCTGGGTTCCTGGGGTTGCCAGGTGGCCGACACCCCTCGGTCAGGCTTTGCTATTAAGGTCACAGAGTGCGGGCCCCAAAAGTCGCACCAGCCAACCCTGCAGCAGAGGGACCAGGGGCCGATGGGGTCTGCAGGACGGGGCACTGCTCCCGTTCCAGTGGGGGCCGGTAGGAGGAGCTCGGGGCCCCCAGCCCCCGAGGCCCAGGTCCAGGCAAGCAGCTGGCTGACCGCTGAGTGCCCCCAGGTGGGGCCGTTCCCAGGCTCTTCAGAGAGAATTCCTGGGCATCTGAGTAAGAACCAATAAAAGATCTAAAATTATGGGTAATAAACAGTCTTAGGACAGGGACATCCCATTTCCAACTCAGGGAAGTTCTCTAGAACGACATAGAACTGAAGGTCTGACTGCCATTCTGTGGTCAGCCAATTTTAGCCAGAATCTAGAAACACAGTACCCCGACAAAATCCAGCACCACAGGCAGAAGGATTTGGAGGCCCCGGGCTACACCTGGTCACCTGCCCCTCTCTCTCTCTCTCTCTCTCTCTCTCTCTCTCCCTCGGTGGTCCCACAGCCTGAGGGAAGCAGGTATGGGCTGAAAAGAGCTAGCCCTACCTCTCACACACATACGAGGTCAAACTTACAAAGCCTTCCATCTGTCCTCTGGCTTTTTCTCCTCCGGCTGATCTAGGGCCCCAAGCCAGGGCTCCTGAGTGGGATCCAAAGTGGTCAGATAAAACCGCGCCCCCGCACAGTGGTCACTGCTGGTTCGTCCGTCCATCGTCCCTTCAGCTGGTCCTTGTGGAGCCCCAAGTGCACTACAAGGCATGAGGACAAGCTGAGGGGTAGATGCAGCAGAGGCCGAGGATAAGACAAAGCAGTTACTCAGGGCTCCCCCCTCGCAGAAGAGCGCTTGGCCAGAAAGGATGTATCCTCGGGAAACCAGGCCCCTCCCTGGCTCAGCCATTGGAGAAGAGCAGGGAGTTGCCGGCCCCTGGTCCCCCACAGACGCGTCAGCACGAGGCCTGGCGCAGGGCGACCTAAGGTCTCCTTGGGGCTGGGGACAATGTGATCAGGGAGAGTGGAGGCCATGGGCCGATGAGTCCGGAGCACAGAGCCAATCATATAAAGGCCAAACCAAAAAGAATCAGGGACAGTGGCCCGGATGTCCAAACTCAACATCCCCCAAATAATAGAGAGAGGGAGTGTGGGCCACCCTCCACCCAGGGGCTCCTTCCAAAAAAAAGAAAAGAAAGTCACTTTGTCACTGCCTGCAGGGTGTGACAGAGGAGAAACGTGGCCACAGACGCCTGGACCCACACCCACTCCCCACCCGCCACCCTCCCTTTGAATCGGGAATGACTGGGCCGTGTTTTGACGGGAAGTGATGTTGTAGGATTCTGAGGCTGGCAGTAAGAATCGCAGCTTCCGCTTCTGCTCCCCCAAAACACCGTCCTGAGACGGCCCCCCAAGGAAGCTGTTGTGCCACTTTCCGTGGGAGGAAACCGAGGTGCCCCAGTTGAGAACCGGTGAGCAAGCGGCTGCCCAAGGCCTTCCAGTCCCACCGCCGTCCAGCTGGACGCCACCGCTGGGGGTGCGCCAGCCGAGACACTGACCCTGAGAAATAGCTCAGCATCACCTTGCACGGCCGGGTCTCTGGTGGTTCGTTACAAGGTTGCTGATACAAGGAAAACCCAGGGTGGCCCGTGTCCCCGCCACCCCACAGGGACCTCCAAATCCTTCCCGAAACACCACTGCTTCATGCTGTACAGCCTGGGTGGTGTTTTCTCAACTCTGGGATGCACCACATTTGCCTTGAAGTCAATTCAGCGGGTCACACCATCAGCACTGGAGTTTGTAGCCAACACTCTTAAAGAATAGAGTAGACTAGAACAAAATAGAATGGAAAGAATAGCATAGGATAGATATAGAACAGAATAGATATAGAGTAGAACGGGATGGGGTGGGATAGATACAGAACAGAAAAGAATAAGCATAGACTAGATTAAATATGGAGTAGAACAGAACAGACGAAAGAGTATCTGAGAGCGTGGGATGCAGTCAGGCTGCTGGGAGACTTGACTAGATGGACTCACAGAGATTCAAGTGTGTCCTGGACAGTGATGCTCCATGTTTCTTCCACCCAGGTCACCATGGAAGCATGCCCGCTCTTCCACATCAGTCGGGTGCCATCCTGCCTCTGTCACCTCAGGCTCAGGCCAAGGAGTCCCCTTGTCCTCTGATAAGTGGCTGCCCCAGGCCCAGGCGTCCAAGTCCAGGGCAGGAAACGTGCAGGCCATCGGCCGTTCTGCCACACGGCAGCCGAGATTCTGTCTCCCAACCTCTCTGGCCAGTTTCCTTGGGACCCCCTGCCCCTGCCCACCCCACACTCGCCCTGGTGCAGCACCTTCCTTCCCTGTCCCCCACCCCACGTGCCTGGACACGCCCTCTTCTTGGGGGAGCAGGTTCAGCCCCTTCTGCAGTCACCACCCCCCCATGGGGACAGCATTGTGTGGCCACTGACCTCAGGGGACCACAAAGTCCTCCAGATGCCGGTGCATCCTGGGCTTCGATGGGCTGTGGGGTGTGGGGGCCACACAACCGGCCCCGCAGGTGCCAACGTCCAGACTCAGGGCTCGAAGGGCCTGGAGCTGCCCAGGGAAGGAGCCGCCTGTCCGGCAGCAGAGGCGTGAACAGTCTGCTGACACATCCTCTCGACGTCTGGGGGGCAGCAGGAGGAGGGGACCGGCAGGCACTGTCATCCTGGTCTCCCCCGAGCTCCCAGGTGAGCCCCCCAGATGCCACAGAGGCAGCCTCCTGTGCCCACCACCCCTCCCAGCCTTGCTGGGGTGACATGAAGCTGGCGGGGCCACAGCCCTGCCCTCTGGACCCCTGCAGGGTGTGCCACCAGGGGCAACCCGGGCCGGGCTGGTGGTCACTGCCTTTGCCACAGAGGTGAATGCGAGGCTGGTGTCCTGGGCCCCTCTCTCCAGGGGGCTGCTCCCAGCAAGTGCCAGGGGCCCATTAGCTGGGAAAACACAAGACAACGGGCAAAGTTCTTGCCGTGTGGCTCTTGGGAAGCTTCTCTGGCTCGGAGAGCAGCCCTGGGGCAGATCCGGCTTGGCCCTCGAGAGGTGCCGGACCAGGAGGCCAGCAGGGGGAGAGTGCGACCTCGCAGCCTTTGGGCCTCTGCCTTCCTCAGTCTGGGCACGTCCTCCTCCCGCCCCACCCCTGCCCCGGACAGGCCCTTGACTGGGGCGGTCAGCCTCCAGGTCAGGATGGCCAGGCCTCAGAGCCACCCTCACACTGGACAGCGCCTTCCAGGAGGCCCGGGACTGGGCCGGTCCATGGAGATGGGAACCGCTCCGGGCATCTGGGAGCGTGTCTTTCAGCCAGTGGATTCCTCAGTCCACCCACGGGTCCCACCGGCCCCCAGCACCCCCTCCTCCAGCACGTTCCCCGGAGCCCCCAGGGGACGCCTCACCTTGGCCAGCCGCCTTTGCAGACACCCGTCCACCGCTCACGGACCGGCCAGCGCACTGACCCTCTGGTGCCAGGCTCTTCCTGAGGGCGCTGGAGACTCCATGCAGACTCAACCCATCGACTGCAAGCATCCTGGCTGGTCCACACCGCCCGCCCCGGGCTGTTTCTGGCCCCCCAGCCAGCCCACACGTGGCCACCACAGCTGTACAGCAGAGACTGTTGCCAAGCCCGCTGCCCTGTTCCCTCCACTCCTGGACCCACACACAGGCTCCCCACCCTCAGAGCCGGCCCGAGGGCCTGGAGTCAGAGACACAGCCCCACATAGGTCCACACAGCCCCCAGGGGGTCACACAGCCTTCCACGGGGTCACATAGCTTCTCACGGGGTCACACAGCCTTCCACGGGGTCACACAGCCTTCCACGGGGTCACACAGCCTTCCACGGGGTCACACAGCCCCCCACGGGTTCACACAGCCTTCCACGGGGTCACACAACCCCCCACGGGGTCACACAGTCCCCCATGGGGTCACATAGCTTCTCACGGGGTCACACAGCCTTCCACGGGGTCACACAGCCCTCCACGGGGACACACAGCCCTCCACGGGTTCGCACAGACCCCCACGGGCACTCCCTGGGGTTCAGTACCTCAGGAGAAGTTAGTCCCCAGAAACAGCTGACCTTGAACAACCAGAAACACAGGTTTTCCAGAGGCCCGAAGGAAATGGTCAAGGCCAGGACTTGGGGAATTTGGGGGCCCATCCCAATGGCTGCCATACAGTCAGCGACTGAAACCTTGGTCTGGGGTCCCCGGCAGAGAGGAGCCTGGCAGCGATTCCCCCAAGTCAGGGTCACCCCAAGCCTTGGGGCAGCTAAGGAGGGTTCATTTCTTAAACACCACAGGTCAGGAGACTCACTGAGACCCTTTGTCCCACCCAGCAGAAGAAGTCTAGTGCCTGTTCCAGGCCACTCCTCTGGCCTTCCAGGGCCACTGGGCTCGCCCACCGGCCCACGGTCGTCCCCTCTCTGTCCCCGTGGTGCCCAGATGTGGCCGCACGGCTGAGCCTGCCTGTCTCCTGTCCCCAGGGCCGCGGGCCAGTCTGCCTGCCAAGCCCAGGGTGCTGGCCAAGCAAGAGGAGCCTCCAGATGTTTCCAAATTCGAGGAAAATCGACAAGAGGCTCTGGACGGCCAGCGCCATTGAGCGCTGTGGGGACAGCCCCTTCCTTCAAGGGCTGTGAGCTGCACCCGTGAGCCTGGGACGCTCAGAGCGGCCGCCACCCCGGCCTTGTGTCCCAGCAGCCAGCAATGGGGCCTGACCCCTTCTGCAGGGCATCCCATGCCTGCCAACTGCACGGGGCCGGGACAGCCCATGGGACCCAGGCTTGACCCCAAATAGTGGAGTGACACCCCTCAGCACCCCTCCCTCAGGACTGAAGAAGGGCTTTGTCTGCCGCGCTGACCCGGAGCCCCTGCCTTACCTCTGCAAGGCCCCTGGAGCAGACAGCATGCTGGCAGGTGGCAGTCCGGCTGGGAGCCGCAGGGCACAGGTACCAGTCTGGGTGTGACGCTTGGAACTCGACTCCCAGAGAAGCTCACCCGCCAGCCCAGCCCCGGTGGGAGGCCACGCCCTCCACCCTCACCCCAAGCCCAGGGCTTAACGTAGCGTTCTCAGGAGGAACCGGACCTTCCCTGGGGCCCGGCTGGTGCCGTGTGCGGAGTCTGGCTCTTTGCATGGGCCTCCCATCCCGGCTCGCCGCTGTGGGGCTGCCACCTGCTCACCCCGCCCCAGTGCAGGTCAGTTGGCCCAGGTGGGCTGGGGGCAGCCGTGGGCACCGTCAAGGCCTCTGGGGCCAGAAGGCAGCACCAGATGCCAGCGTTCATGAGTCAGCCAACAGCTCTGAGGATGAGGGGGGAACAGACCAAGTTCAAGTGTTCTCCTCCCTTCCTGCTTCTTCTCAAAAGCTTGATCTATACCAGGAGGAATTTAACGATTATTTACATCCTGGGCTGGAGAAGAACTTTGGGAAGAGGACACCCCAGTAGAAAATAAACAAAAAATGTCATAGATTTTACTCCATGGAAGTACATTTCTCTCCTTGGGAAATAAATAAATAGAATTCCAAGACAAACAACAGACTTGGGGAAATGTCTGCAGCATTTTTACCAAACGTTAAGTCCATAAGGAAAAGACAAAATCCCCACAGCACAGTGGGCAGCCACCATGGAGTCCCCGCCCCACCCCGACCAGCCCTGTGGTCTCTGGCAGCACGGGCGTCGGGGGTCACCTTCCCGCCTCACCGCAGCCAGGCACCTCTGGGGCCACCTGTCCACGGGCCCCCTCTGTGCCAGCGAGGCAGGTCTCCCAGTTCGGTCGGCACCCATTGCGGTGGGTGGGTAGGAATACGCTCGGGACATTCCCACGCCTCTGGCAAGCCTGGTGGAGCGGCCTCTGGTGCTGGCACTCATGTCCCCTCCGAGGGCACCTCTGGCCCAGCAGGAGCTGGGGGGCAGGGGTGCAGCTCAGAGTGCAGGGAGCCCGCACCCCAAAACGCTCGACTGAGAGGGTTGAGGAGAAGGCTGAGGCTTCCCCCCGTCCTAGGTAGCAGTTCTGGGAGGGTCTTCCTTCGGGGGGGCTGCAGCCCAGCACCATGTATTTCACTTCTATAAGGGATGGGGGGTGAAGAGAGAAAAAGATGGAAGTGCTACACGCACGGCACCCGACCTCACCGGGGAGTCTCCACCTATGACATACTGGCGCTGAGACAGACCACCGAAGGCCCCAGTGCACAGCGGCCGCTAGGATGTGCGTGGGGAACAAGGGCACGTCCCACCTGCTGCATCGCCACCCCTCACACCTCACAGGCCACCAAAGCCACACAGCCGAGCCCTGGGACAAGGGGCAGAGCATCGGCCACTCGAAGACACCCTCTGTCCCCGGGGTCCCCTGGTCCAGTCCCCTCCTGGCACAGGGAGCCCTGGCTTTGCTCTGGTCACCAAGCCCTGTGCAGGGGTGGCTGGTCCTCCCCGTCACGCAGGGCGGAGGGTTTCCTCGGCTTTTTCGGGGTCCCCCTCCCTGGCCAGGAGGCAGGTGTCTGCCTGGCTCCTCAGGGAGCCGCGGCCAACAGCCATCACTACGGCTTCAAAGGGCCATTCCTCCCGCAGTCAACAAGGCCACACGTGGCTCCAGCTCTCCCAGGGAAAGGGGCATCCTGCCTGACCACTTCCCCGGGGAAAGGAGCCCCCGCCTGGGCGTAAAGCCGGGACCCTCTGGCTGGGGGTGGGGATGCTAAGGGCCACACGTGGGGATGCTCGGGGCAGAGACCCCACTCCCCCACCCACTGGGGGCCTCAGATTTCATTGTTGTTTCAAATGTTTCCCTTCCTCCAAATGTACCTCAGGTCTCCGACAGTTGGTGATGGACCTGGGAGGAAGGGCCGTTGAGCTGAGACCCCAAGAGGCGCCCAGGGCCCCACCTGAGGGGACAGGGGAGACCACAGAGCCGCAGCCCTGAAGGCGCAGCTGGGGTCCTTGGGTGATGGGGGCTGGACGCTGGGCGGGGCTGAAGGATCCCGGGCAGGGAGATTGGGCCAAGGCGGGGAGGCCCAGGGGTCATCCACGGTATCCCCGGCTCAGGTCTGGGCTGGAGGTGCAGAACAGGACAAAGCAACGTGACATGGCACATAGGTGGGCCCAGGGACAGAGGGAGGGGGCCAGCTGTGGCTCATGGGTCCCGGCTGGAGCCCCCACGAGCCCAGGGTCTGGGGGCTCCAGGGGTAGATGGAACACCAGGAAGACGCCAGCAAAGTCTGGGAGCAGGCGTGGTGCCCCTGCCGGCACAGCCGCACCCTGAGGGCTGAAGGTCACCTCCATGCCTGCCCGGCTGCAGAGCCCGTGCCGAGCCCGCCCTGCCAGCCCCTCCTCCCTGCGTGAGGGACAGTTTAACAGGTGCAGGGCTCTGTCTCCTCTAGCCCAGCCCTGCTCGCACCCACGCTCTGTGCTGGGCGTGTGGCCTGGGTCCTGCGGGGCGGGCGGCGCCGGGCCGGACCCACGGCCGGACGGGAGGCCCGCAGGCGCTCATCTCCTCTTCCCCTGGCTCTGCGTGCATAGGAAGGCAGGGGTGGCTGTGAGCCAGGGGCTGGCAGAGCCAGCAGGGAGGGGCTCCCTCCCGTCCAGAGCCCGGGACTCGGGGACGCCAGCGCCAGGACCCCCGCCCGCTGGCCGCCGGCAGCCCCTCCGAGCTCTGGCCGGTACCCGTGAACCTCAGGAGCCGGCTGGGACTCAGGGCAGGGGCGCCGCGGCCTAAGCCCCACTGCCCCCAGCTCTCTGCTTCTGGCTCCAGGGACCAGCCACGAATCCCAGCAGCCAGGTTGAGCGGGTTCCACCCACAGCGGGTCACCTCGGGCCACCCAGCACGCACCTCCCTCGCTGTCCCGAGGGCCCACGGCCATGGAACAGGGAAGATGGCTCTGGGCACCGTCCAGAAGCAAAGGGACATCAGCTGACTTCACGGTCGCCATCCCACGGGACACCTCTGCACCACCTCGGGGGAGGGGAGCAGGAGGGAGGCCCCCGGGGAGACAGGCCCGCCAGGGCCACCCCGAAGCTCCTCCTCACACACCTCTGCACCAGGAGCTGCTCTAGAAACTTCCCAGGACTCGGCTGTCCCGCAGGGCTGGGGGAGGGCAGGGCTGATGTTCCCTGGGGTGGTGGGGTCACCCAAGAGCCGTCGCGAGTGCGTCCAGCAGCGTGCCCGTCCCAGGAAGGGGCCATGTCCCCACTGCCCGTGTGGCCTTCGGGGCCTGAACAGGATGACCCAGCCTGTCCTCCACAGGCCCCTGCGGTCCAAGGTGCCTCAAGCCTAGGACGGCGGGTGGTGTGCCAGGCAGAAGCGGGGCTGGCGGGGCAGCCGGGCGCACCCGCCGTCCTGGTGGAGGTCGGGGAGGCGGCGTAGGGCGGGCCTGAGCCGGCATCCCGTGTGAGCGAGGTCAGGGGTCAGGCACATCACGCCGTGGCCAGTCACCTCCACCTCTCCGGGGGGTCCGCCTCCTGCTGGACACCCGCAGGTGGCCCTCCCTGCAGGGCCACGAGGCCCCCAGTCTTCCTCTGAGTTGGCAGGGTGGAGACGCTGCTCCCTGCAGGCCTGGCAGGGCTGCCCACCCCCAGCCACATCCCATCCCTGGGGCTGAGGGGTGGGAGACCTCCTTGCTCCCCCCGGCTCCCCAATGGCCTGTTTGCAGCCCTACCTGGGGCTTTCCTCCCACCCCCGGGGCCCCCCCAGCCGCTCTCCGCGGCCTCCGGTCTGAGCGGTCCTCTTACGTAACCTCTTCTCACACTGCAGCAGCTTAGAGGTTTTAAGGTGAAAATCAGATTTTTCTTTTTCTTTTTAATAAATTTATTTTATTTACTTATTTTTGGCTGCGTTGGGTCTTCGTTGCTGCGCGTGGGCTTTCTCTAGTTGCGGCGAGCAGGGGCTACTCTTCATTGCAGTGCGCGGGCTTCTCATCGCGATAGCTTCTCTTGTTGCGAAGCACAGGGTCTAGGCACGTGGGCTAAGTAGTTGTGGCACGTGGGCTTCAGTAGCCGTGGTGCATGGGCTCTAGAGTGCAGGCTCAGTAGTTATGGCACGTGGGCTCAGTAGTTGTGGCTCGCGGGCTCTAGAGTGCAGGCTCAGTAGTTGTGGCGCATGGGCTTAGTTGCTCCACGGCACGTGGGATCTTCCCGGAGCAGGGGTGGAACCCGTGTCCCCGCACTAGCAGATGGGCTCCTAACTGCTGCGTCACCAGGGAAGCCCCCAAGAAGCTTTTTCTAAGCCAAACCCAACAGCGCCCTCAGCCCCTCCGTCGCCACCTGCAGGCACATGTGGAGCCTGTCTCGGGCAAGTGGCCAGTGAGGAGCCGCTTCGGGAGGTGGGAGGTCTCTCCCCGCCCCCACCCCGCCGCGGGGTCCACTCCTGGTCCGAAGGTGCCTGTTGTTGGCACCTGGCTGGCTCCCTCGCTCTGCCTGTGACGTTTTGTGTGACCGCAGAGCCCGCAAGGCTCTGGATGGGTGAGCCTCCCCAGGCCCCGACTTGACACGCGCTCCGGGTGTCCTGCCGTCTGTGCCTGCGGCCCCGGGGAGGGCACGTGTTCTCCGCGGCACAGCCCACACCCGGGCTCTGCAGTGTGGCCACACGGCCCGTGTCCCCGCAGGTCCTGAGAGTCGCCTGCTGGATGCGACGGGGTTTCCTCTGGCGTTCCTGCTGTTCCAGCGGGTTTTTCTGGACGTGTGAAAACCCAAGACCTCCCTGTCCTTGGGGAGCCCAGGTTTTACCATCACATAAGCGGGGTCCGGCTGGCAGGCCTCCTTCCCGCGTTCCCTCCGCAGGCCGCGTTGTTTCACTGATTCCAGGACACCATCCACCAAGACGGCACAAAGACCACCGGACGGAGGGCCTCAGAGGCAGAAGGGAACCATTGCTGGTCAAGGGCGGGCAGAGAAAACGGCATATCCCACCCCAGCTGCTGTGGGTCCTAAAACAAGGCCCCTGGCCCCCAGCGCCGCACCCCAGGCCTCGTCACCGGCAGGAAATGCCTGGTGTGTGCTGCCTTCTGTGACCCGCCACTGCCACCTCTCCACCCAGGGCACTGGGCAGGGCAGCCCCGGCTCCATCCCAGAAACAACTGGGAAAACGCCAGCCTCAAACCTGGCTTCCAGAGGGTCAGAAGCTGAGCACCACGGGCCACCTGCTGACCTTGGAAGGATGGAGGACAGACAGGCGAGCCACCAGGGCTCTCGGGAGCTCCATCGTGCCGAGTGCCCAGCCGGGGATGACGGAGGAGGGGACAGAGCCAGCCATGGGGCCAGCGAGGCCAGAGGGACCCACTGCAGGGCCCCCAAGCAGGCCCTGGAACCAGGCGAGGCCACAGGCAGCTGACAACGGGTGGGGAGGGGACCTGCATTGTAAATCCTGGCAGAGAGCAGGAAGGGTCAGTTGGAGGCAGTCACGGGTGTCCTCACACGCCCGCCCTGCTGGGCCGGCGTGGGGGCTGGGGATGGGCCCTGGCCCGGGCCCTGAAATCACGCTGGGGCCAAGACACCCCCAGGAGAACACCCACCGCAGCCAGAGGACCCTGGCAGGGCAGGTGGACCCGGGCCAGCCGCGTCAGCAGGGGCAGGGGCTTGTGTCCCCTTTGGAGCAGGCTCTGCTGGGGCTGCCCCTCTCCTGGGTGACAGAGGAGGGGACCGTGTATGCAGCCCATGCCCGGCCTCACCCATCCAGCCCAGCAGCAGCCATGGGACCTCTGAATCAGTTTGTGCCTGGTTTGTTCACGTTTTATGAGAGTGTACGTGCACTTGGCAAAAAAAAAAAAAAAAAAAGGCAAAGCATCCCCAAAAATATAGAAAATGACATCCCCTCCCTACCCAACCCGGCCTCAGCGCCCAAAGTGAGTCCCAGCTGCGGTCTTGACACGCAGGAAGGTTCTGTTTGAACTGGCTTCCAAGAGTTGACGGTCTTTCTCAGAAGCAGGAGGTGAGCTGCCCCCTCCATCCCCTCCTCCGGCCGTCCCTCTGTCCAGTGGCCACAGAGGCACACACCTGCTTCCTTCTCAACAGACACACGGCCAGTGACGCGGCCAATGACTGACACCACCTGCAGACGGTGCTCCGTGCGTGGCCCGGGGACACGCCGGCACATGCATGCATGCACGTATGCCATTTGTGTGCAGGTGTGTGCGCGCGTGTGCACGCACACAGGTGGATCCTGAGGGGCGAGCCCCAGGAGTAAACCGCAGGGCCAGTGGATGCCACTTCACTTTTTGACATTTTGGGGGCCAGCTTATCCTTCAAGGACATGGAGGGGTCCCCCTGCCACTCGCTCCCTCCCACCCAAGTCACTAGGCCACCTTCTCGAAGCCCCACCCTTACTCTAGCAGGAAATGCCTCAAAGTTTTAAGCCCTCTAATAATCCATGCATTATTTTAATTCTCCAAAATAAACTTGCTTAGTCCGAAAACTTTTTATAGGAGGTCTCTCTGCATCACAAAGCCCCTCACTGCACATTACCCACGTGAGACCACGCCTCAGGGGCCCGATGAGGCGGGGCTCCAAGTCACACAGTGGGGGACAGGGACGGGGGACATGGCATGGGGATGGGGGACGGGGACAGGGATGCCCTGTCCCCACACACAGACTGCCAGGCCCCGGGTCACTGACGTTCGGGTGCTTGAGGAACGGTACACGGGCACTTCACCTGGGCTTTTATGAGGTTATTTTTCTAAGAACAGAAGGAAGAAGAGTATCGTGATTAATTGCCACTTTTACTGGAAGTTCATGGCAACCAGAAACAGAAAACGTGTCCAGCCTCCCAGACTGTCTCCACAGCCCGAGCAGCTGCCCCAGGGGCCAAGGTCAATGGGGAGGACCCGGTCGGGGTTACTGAAGATGCTTGTGCCTGGCGGGGCTTCTCACCCAGCACTACTGACATTCGTGGTCAGAGCAGAACCGGAAAGACACATCACAGCAAACCACCAAGTGCAAGAAACCAATATGCCTGTCTTCCGACAACGGTCTTGCCAATTCATGGGCCTTCTGGAAAACGGGGGAAATGACACCTTCCACGGTGGGGGGCATTCCTGTCACTCTGGCTCAAATGGGACTAAAAGTCATCCGTAAAGCGCCCGATGGCCCAGGCTCTGTTGGTCAGAGCTCCGCGTGCACCCACCGCACGGTGCTCTGTTGCCCACGTGCAGTTCACCACCTCTGCCCAGGGCACCTCGGAGGCTCACACGGCGCGGGGACCAGCGGAAGGACCACCCGTGCCCCCTCCCAGAGCTGCACCCCGCAAGGTGGAATCCCGGGGCCACAGGCAAAGCAGGGGCGACCTGGTCTATTCTGATTAGGCAGAACTGCTCACCCATCTGGCCTGTCCAGGACCTGCAAAGGGACGGAGTGCCCGCCACGAGGATGGAGCGAGGACAGGGCAGCCCTCTCCACTCGGCCCACCCAACAGAACCGGCAGAGCGCCCGGAGGAATCCTGCATAGAGCCACGTGTCCCAGGCTCCACAGGGACAGCTCCCCACTGCCAACCAGGGGGCTGGTCACCCCGCCTGCCGCTGGCTCCGTCGGATGGAGGCCCTGTGAGCCCACGCCAGCCCTGCAGGCACGCCCCACAAGCAAAGCCAAGGATCGAGGCCCCTCCCGAGTCTCCCGCTGACCGCAGAGGGCATCAGGTGCGGGTGGGCAGCGTCTTGTAGGGGTTCAGGATGCCCTTGGGGTCCAGGAGGGTCTTGAGCTGCTGCATGAGCTGCAGGGCCTCGGGTGGCTTGCTGTAGCCAAGGACATCCTTCTTCTTGAAGCCCAGGCCGTGCTCGGCACTGACGCTGCCCCGCTGCCTGGCCGTCCACTCGTACACGTAGGGCTCCAGGGTGCCCAGCAGCGACGGGCTGAAGGCCTCTGCTGTCACGTTGAGGTGCAGGTTGCCGTCCCCTGGAGGGACGCGCAGGTCAGGCTGGGCCCCCCTTTCCCGAGAGCCCCCAGCCCCGCCCCTGCCCTGCCTAGAGGCTACCCGGGGTAGTGCTGGCCCCACCCGCCTCTCCCCTCACAGCCGGCTTCCAGCCCTTCACGTCACTGGCCACTGACCTGCTGGTGACCATTCCCCTCCTCTTGGGGCTGCAGCTCCCTTGGCTTCACATACGTTTCTCTCCAAGTTCTCCCCAGCCCCGCAACTCCACCCGCACAGCCTACCCCCCAACCCCTCCCCGAGGGCTCCAGACTGAGAGGGACGAACACCCGCCCGACCTGAGAGAGCCCCAGGCTGGACCACCGATGCCACCACAGACCTGGGTCCCCAGTGCCCAGGAGGCCTCGGACCAGGTGACCTGGGGGCCTCTGACCCTGTGACCCCCTCCCTCCATGCACATTCGTCAGATGCAGGGAGCAAACCCGGGGTCCCTCTCCCACCAAAAATGGTTCCCACAGATACCCTCAGGGCGAAGGCTCTGAAAACAAGGGTCTTTCCCAAGGGAAACACTGCGGAGAGAGAAGCTTATCTCCACTGACACTCAGATATCCACACCAGCAGCCAGCCTGCATGGGCTTGCAGCACAGTTCACAGGGCCCCGGTGGCCCCAGGGCCATTCCCGGCTGCGGGCCGGGACCCAGCCCCACTCCTACCCTCCCCACCTCCTGCACAGGCAAATCACCCCAACTCGGCCTCAAATAATTCCCACAGATACAAGCCTAAGATACATGAGCCCAAAATTGCAAACACACAGAAAAGAAACCACGATGACCAAGACCCGCAAGGACCTGCGACCTGGTGATTTCCAGAAACAGAAAATAAATGTTTCACGTGTTTAAAGAAATGAGAGAGGAAAAAATATAAGACACTGACCAGGGAAAGCTTTTAAATACCCAGGCTGATCTTCTAGAAATGAAAAATACGGTCACTGAAATGTCAACAAGCAAAGAGAGATTAATGAAATGGAAAACAAATCAAGCACACAGAGGATCAGAGCTACAGACAACAGGAAACAGAGACAGACGCGTGGGGACATCGTGAGCCCTCGACTGAAGCTCCAGAAAGAAGGGGAGGGTGGGGAGAGACAATATTTGCAGAGACAACAGGGGAGCAATTTCTAAAAGCCAAGCCCACCAGACCCCAGCAGGGCATGCCGACGCTCACCTAAACCAAGCAGAGTGAAGCCAAGGAACCCCGAGAAAAAGGGAAAGATCTTAAAAGGAACAAAAAGGAAAAAAATGGACTCCTTTCAATGGAACCACACTCGCTGACAGCTAACTTTGCAGCAACAGACGTCAAGACGGCAGAATGATGTCTTCACTCTGCAGAGAACAGAACTGTCAACAGAGAATTTTGAAATCCATTGGGAAAAAAACCACTGAAGAACAAAATTCATACATTTTCAGGTAAATAAAACCCGAGACATGCTGTCACCTACTTTCCCACACTAGAGGCAATTCTAAAGGCAGGGCTGTGACCCCAGGTCAAAGAAGGACCAGAGGTGTGGGTGAGTCTAGACAAACACTGACCTCGTGGAGTAATAACAACAGCACTGCTGCTATCTGGGGCTAAAAAACACGATGGAACACACTCCAAAACACAGTGTGTGACCAGGAGCAGATGGTAACATCAAAATGACAGGGTCCCAAGATCCCTGCCCTAAGTACTGATTAGGGCTCTCAGGGAAACAGACCAGGAGGACACCTGCAGATGCACGTAATGTACAGAGTGGGGGTAGGGGGGAGGGAGAGGGCTAAGAGGATGGAGGGACCAAGAGAGGTCAATTTCAAGGAACTGGCCCACGACTGTGGGGATGTGGGAGTCCAGCCTGCAGGGCGGACCAGCAGCTGGAGACCTGGGGATGAGCAGATGCTGCAGCTCGAGTCCAGAGGCTGTGGGGAGAATCCCCGCTCCCTCAGGGGACACCTGTGTCTTCCTCTTCAGGCCTTCGACTGCTTAGATGAGGCCCACCCACATCATGGAGGGTAATCTGCTTTACTCAAAGTCTGCCAATTTAAATGTTAATTTCATCTTTAAAATACCTTCACAGCAACATCTAGATTGGTGTCTGACCAAGCATCTGGGCACCACAGCCCAGCCAGGCTGACACACAAAATGAACCACCACACTGTTTGGGAGGGGGATCATGATCCTGATGAACTTCCAACCCTGGTGAGGTAGGACTGCCCTGATACGGCTACAGTTCTAGGGCTACTGCCAAAAGCACAGATAGGCACAATTCCCTCATCAGTAAGTGGAAACAAGTTATATGAGAAAAACACCAACCAAAAGAAGGTAATAAATCAGAGAAAAAGAAATAGAAGAAATGAAAGACAAACAGAAAGCCCAAAGTCAGACAAATCCAGGTCACTGAGTAACTACAGTCTATGTAAATTACAAAATATGCCACCTCAAAACAGCCTGCTTTGGCATAAGGATTATTTTGAGCTGAAGGCAATTGAAAAGAAACAGGCACAAGAAAAGCTCTCTGCCCTCCGTCCACTTAAAAGCAGAACATGAGTGTGTAAAGGTGTCCCCACATTCCAGCAAGGTCAGGGTACCCACCTGAGACAACTCTGGCCTTGGTCTACACAAGCCTCGCATCCATTAGCTTCCTTGTGTGTTTATGCACCTTCCCACAATTTGCTGCCTGGAAGTTCTGTCCTCTTTCTTCAACTGTGCCATCTCCAAAGATGTACTGTTCTTTGCTAAGACGCCCTATAAGTCCAAGTTCTAACTGAAACCAAGCAGGACCCTGTGGGGCTCCTGGGCAAGGGAGCCTCTCTGTTCAGCCTCCATGACCTTCCCTGAGCTCCAAAGGGCAGATTCGAACAGCTGCTAATTAGGGAAGGGAGGGGATGCAGAGACGAGGGAGGAGCAGCCAAGAAACAACAGTGCAGCCTTGGGCCAGGGTCCTGGTCCCTCCTCAAGGGACGCACAGAACAATGTATTTGAGCTCTTTACAGAACTAAAACCCCCAACAAATGGAAGATGTCAGCATTCTTCATTCCAGAAAAGACCACCTGAGGCCAGATGAAAGGAGCGCAGGCCCTGCACACACCCTGATCTCATCAGCAACCCCGCCCTTGAACCATGGCTATAAAACTCCTCACCAAATCCTCCCGGGCTGGGACACAGTTTTTCAGGGCACAAGCCCGCTGTGTCCTCCTCTACCTGGCAAAGCAATAAAGCTATTCTCTTCTACTTCACCCAAAACTCTGTCTCCGAGATTCCATTCGGCGCTGGTCACCGAGGCCGAGCTTTCGGCATCAAACTGACAGCCCACATCTCCTATCTTCAGAATTAGCAGAGGCACCAGGAGAAGCAGAGGGGTCTATTGTCACAGTTGGGGCTCCTCTCGGCAGCCGACAGCTGAGCAAGTTCCAGGAAAGGGGCGGCACAGAGTGCACACTTTATCTGGAGTGTCTGCAGGGAGCATACTCCTCTCAGGCACCCACCAAACGGACATGGAAACTGGCTGCACCCTGGGCCAGGGACCACGCTTCAACTGAAGGTGAGTTCCACCCAGCTCTCTGCCCACAGCACAGTCAACAAGCCCATGGTCTTTACAAGGGCTAGAAAACCCCCATATGTTTGGAAATTTAAAGACACAATTCTGCCTACCTCATGGATCAAGGAAGCAATGAAAATGGAAATGAGAAAATATTCAGACCCGAAAGATAATGAAAGTGCCATCAGACAGGGTGGAACCTGGGGCTTCCCTGGTGGCGCAGCGGTTAAGAATCCGCCTGCAAATGCAGGGGACACGGGTTCGAGCCCTGGTCCGAGAAGATCCCACATGCCGCGGATGCAACTAAGCCCGCGAGTCACAACAACTGAAGCCCGCACACCTAGAGCCCATGCTCTGCAACTAGAGAAAGCCTACACGCAGCAACAAAGACCCAACGCAGCCAAAAAATAAAAAATAAAATAAATAAATAAATTTAAAAAAAAGAAAAGCACTAAAATCATTAACTTCAGTGGTCTGCTTTTCGTGATTAGCAGTAATATTTTGATATTCGACTACAAAAACTCCTCTATATCCTGGTTCCTCTTTTGACTCTTTGAAGCCGTCCCTTCGAGCTATCTGACAGGTTGCCTCCCAGCCTATGTCCTCAGTATGGTCCCCGAATACAACTTAACTCACAACTTTTCGGTTGTTCATTTTTCTTCAGTCTACAGAGACAAGAAGCAAACCAAATCAGCAGTCAAATTGCCCCCCTCCCCAAAGGCTGGACATGGCACAAAGGAAACAAAGGAATAATATGAACAAGGTAACGCCAATATACTCAAAGGCTTAGAAGAAATGGATTAATGCCCAGAAAAAAAATTACCACAACCAATTCTGAAGAAAAGGAAAGCTAGGAGAGCCCTCTAGTTGTTAAAGAAATTTCTCTGTAGTCAATCCCCCCCCCCCAAAATACCCACAAAACCTTCAGGCCCAAATACCCTCATTTACAAGTTCTACCAAACATTCAGGGAGAAGGTAATTCCAACCCGACAGACTCTGCCAGAGACGACCCCCAAATCGTTTTAGGACTTTGAGACCAACATCCAGCCTGGACAGAAGAAGGAAGCCTTACAGGACAGGATGGAGAAAGCCCTACATGGGATAAGTAAACGGGATCAAACAAGACACAAAAAGGATCAAGGCCACGCTGGGCTTATCCTGGGACACAGGTCCACTTGCCCTCAGAGGTCTGGAGTGATGAGCCTTGTTGGCTGGTCAAAGGAAAACCAGCACTGGGCACCTGGGTAGACCCAGAAAAAGCATTCAACAAGTGCAACGTTCCGCCTCAGTTCCTGAAAGTGGAATCCCTCCACCCAAGCATTCAGAGCGACGCTGGGCCAGGGCCAGCCCTCCGCCGTGTGCCCCTCACCGCACCTCTTCAAACCCTCACAATCCCAGGAGGCACTGCTGAATCCCACCCTGAAGACGTGGATGGAGGTCCCAGCGGGGCCCGCCCCAGCACACCTGTCCTGTGGACGGGGCTCTGAGATGCCCAGTTCCAAAGGCTGCCAAGAATGAAGGGGGAATGAAACAGTTCCTTTCATTTTGCGTGACTTTTCTGCAAAAAATAATTATCTGAACTGCTTTTAAGATCCTTCCATCTGAGGAGGGAGGGGTGAGGCCCCTTCATCAAACCCCAAGACCCCCGCGTTCAGGGCCCACCTCCCACTGCCCCAGCCAAGCCCGGACCCTGCACTCCGCCTCCGAGACGGCCCCAGAGACCACGTGGCGAGGACGCGGGTCCTTCCCCCTCAGCCCCAGGTCTCCACCCGCACCGCGGGCCGCGCTCACCCAGGTGGCCGTAGCCCACCACGTGCTTGGCGTGCAGGCCGAGGCGGGCCCGCAGGTCGCTCACGAGGTCGTAGAGCCTATCCAGGGGCAGCGAGAGGTCGTACTTGTACACGTAGCCGTCCCGGCTCAGGGCCTCAGTGATCCTCTCCCTCAGGGCCCACAGCATCTGGAAGTGAGGGGACGGGCATGGTCACCTGCAGCGGGCGGGCAGGGCAGCGATGCTGCATTGCTGCGGGGTGACCACAGGGTCGCGAGGCGAGGAAACCCTCCAGGTGACAGAAACCTTCTGCATCGTGACAGGTGTGTGGCTTCTGTCCCAGAGTCCACATGGGACAAGGTCCCCGAATGAGGCCACAGGCTGGCCCCCGGGACCCAGGGCCCCTCTCAGGACAATTGGAACAGATCCTGTGACCCCCATGACGGGGCCCCAAGCGAGGGCAGGGGCAGGGCAGGCATGGAGGACCATGGCAGACGGGGGACATCCCGGGCCTGGGCTGGAGGACACGGGGAGGGACTGAGGGAGCAGAGAGGCAGGGCGGCCTCATCATGGTCACGCTGTCCTTCGCGAGAACGCCTTCCCTGTCGCGTCAGAGAACAGAGGGCCTGGGAACGCCCGTCCCACCTGGGCCTCATCCCTGCCCCGCCCTCCACCCCCCACTCCCCATTTCAGGAAACCTCCCGGCAAGCCAACTTCCTTGGCAAGGCAAAAACTCCTTTCTCTTGCTTTTTCAACACACCCCCAGTGCAATGATCACCCCTGAAAAAATAACAATAATTCCTCACCACCACGGAATATCCAGTCAGCGTCCGGATCTCCCCAGCTCTCTCACAGACTTTTACAGCAGAGGGTTGCTCAGCACCCACCTCCCGCACACTGACCATCAGCAGCCCCTCTGGCCTGATGCCCCTCACACACCCAGAGTCCAACCACATCCCTGCACGGCCGGCCTGAGCCGGCCGGTCCTGCCCGTCCCCTGTGCCCATAGGCTCCTTGAGCCCCACTCACGTCCATCACGTCCTGGTGCAGCCACAAGCCCTGCTGCCCCCTTGTCTGCCCACCCTCTCTCACTGCGCTCCAATCCCACCCTCTCCAGAAAGTTCTGTCTGGAACACAGCAGGCACCAGCCCCTCAGGGCCTTTGTGCACCTGCACAGGTAACTCACTCCCCACCCCGCATCCATCTGTGCTCAAATGCCCCTTCAGGGACGTCCTCCTGACCCCTCACCCACCCAGGAAGGATGCTGGCCCAGCCCCCTCCTGTGTCACCCAGCTGGGCCCCTGGCACCGACGTTTGAGAACGGGGCTGAGGAGCCAGCAGCCCAGACAGGGCAGGACCAGAGCGGGCACCGAGGCAGGTGGCACCACCCCCCAGGGATGGGGCACCCAGCCCAGACAGATGGCCCAGCTGCAGACACCTGCTCACGCTCAGCCACAACCCACAATCCAACTTCAGGCGTCATGGGAAGGACGAGGGCCGCAGCCCTCACACACCTTGATCCTCCTCTGATCGGTGGCCAGGGTCCCGTCGGTCACCAGCCCCAAGCCCAGCACCTGCTCCAGGAAGCCGCTCAGCTTCTCCGCATCGTGCCCCGCCCCGGAGCCCGAGGTCTCGATGAGGACGTAGAACGGGCTTTCTGGAGGGGCAGAGGGAAAGCGGAGGGGAAGGCGGTCGGCCGAGCCAGGACAGGTCCAGGCCAGCCGCAGCTCTAGTACCCCTGACGGCGCTCATGTTGCCCGCAGAGCAGCCACTGGCTACTCGGGCTGAATTTCAGACAGTTTAAAAAGAGGTCTTTCACTGTAAGAGAAGTCAGGCCCCCTGGAGACAGCACAAAGCTGTACTTTGGGTGCCTGGATGGGGTGGGGGCGCCCCAGGGACCCCTCTTACCAAACTGTGGGCTAAAGGGGAGGCCCAGCACTTTGCAGTGGCCAATAACACCCCAGGGGCCCTCCAACCATCCAGGGACCTTCTGTGCCTCCAGGGACCCTTCACTCCCCGCCCCCAGGGACCCTCCATCTTTCCAACAGCCGTACATGTCTTATCTCTCTAGCCTGGACAGGTGGTTTCCTATTTTATACGAAAACAAATACCTCAGTAAAAACTTAAAGCATAAAGTTCTTTCCACACTTATGACTATTATGGACTGAACTGTGTAACCGCCCACCCCAAATTCCCATGGTGAAGCCCTAATCCACCCCTTATGCAACTGTATTTGGAAATTAGGCCTTTAGGGAGGTAATGCAGGTTAAATGAGGTCCTAAGAGTGGGGCCCTGATCTTTCAGGGCTGGTGCCCTCATGGGAAGAGGAAGAGACTCCAGAGGTCTCTCCCACACACACACAGAAGACGCCCCATGAGGACCTTCACCAGAACCCAACCCCGATGGAACCCTGGTCTTGGACTTGCAGCCTCCAGAACTGGGGGAAATAAATTTCGTTTTATTAAGGCTGTAGTGTTCTGTTATGGCAGCCTGGGGTAACACAATGATCATTTCTTCCGGGTCGATTCCAGAAGCGAAAATACCAAGGTGTATAGCTGCATGGACTTAGCTTTACACAGAGCATGGACTAAAGACCTGGGCGTGACGAGCTCACTGGCTAAATCAGAACGAGCTGGCTGAGCTCCAAGGGCCAGCACTTCCCGGGATGACACCTCTGCAGGAGCCGGGAGGGAGTGCAGGAGCCGGGAGGGCATCCCTGACTGTGCATCTGGCTGTTCCAAAGACCCCAGGGCTACGGCACGACCGACAGCATCTGACTGAACTCCGGGGGCGTACGTAAAACGAATTTCAGGGAGAATTCTGCTCTCAACAACTACGGGGATGCCGGAACCATGGCGACACTCCCTGCCATCTCCTACTTCACAGACGGGACGGAGGCTCCGATCAGCCCACACATCAAACGGCACAATACGGGTGGTGGGCGCTGCCAGCGGGAGGGGACAGTACCTTGCAGAGGGCAGGCAAGACGGAGGTGGAGCCCGACCAGCTTCATGCACTCGGCATCCATGAACTCGAATGCGGACAGGATCTCGCCCAGCATGCCCCTGCAGGTGCAGAAGGTCTGCAAAACCTCAGCAAAGCCAGGACAGCCTGCAACAGACATGGAAAAAGACAGGCGAGCTGGTCATGCGGAGGCAGGGCCTTACCTACGGGCCCACCTGAGCCCCCTTTCAAGCAGCAAGACCGACCCGTCTCTTGGCAACGGCACTGCTGAGCTGGGCAGCCTCGCGGAGCGGGACAAGCCACCCGGGTCAGCCACCACGTTGTAGGTCACAGGCATCTTAGAGGAAGAGAAAAGGCTGCCTGAGAGCCCCGACGCTCAGGAAGCCACTTGGAAAGTCCACAAACACAGGGCCAGCAACGGGCCGCCCTGGAAAACGGCTTAGCTGTGTGTCTCTGACAACACCCAGGGCCCAGCAAGTCGTTCAAGGCACATTTACTGACCCCCGAGCTCTCCATGGTGTCCCGGTGCCTGGAGCTGACCACCAAGCGGCCCAAGGCAGAGAGGGGACGTGGATATGTCAGCAGGCGGGGAGGGGTGGGCCACCTGGCCTTTCTGGGCAGGGATGGGAAGGCACTGAGAGGTCGTGTGGAGGTCAGGGAGGAGGGTCTGGAGAGAAGATCCCGCGAGTGAAGCTCAGGGGCTGAGGCCCAAGGAACATGTGCAGGCCTCCCAGCTAGACGCAGGGCTGGACATGGCGGGTTTGGTGATATATGAACCCCAGCCGCAGGGAGCGTTAGTGAACTGGAAACAGATCAGAAGAAACCTTCCAGAACGCATCACAGAGTGAGACAGGATGGAAACTCGGGTGCAGGTAAGACACAGGGAGGGTGGACAGATTGATAGGCTCCATCGTGCGTCTAATGGTAGTCCTGAGAGGGGAGCAAAATGGGGGCAACCGCTGACGAGGGGGGGTGGCAGGAAACTTATGCAAGTGGGAGAACCAAGCCATGGGTTTAAGAAGTTCAGGAAACCCAGAGAGAAAAAGAAACGTACTCTCACACACAACACACCGAGACCCATAAAACGCCAAAGGTAAAGAGAAAATCTTTAAATTGGCCAAAGAACAAGAGGGAGAGTCCCTCAGAGCAGCAGCAGCAGAGGACGGCTGGCTGACGTCACCAACAGCCACGGAGCCACGCAGAGTGACATCCTCAATAGGACGAAAGGGCACAGATGCCAGCCTGTGCTCGCGAGAGTGTCTTCCAAGAATGGGGTGAATGGAGATGGTTTTGGACAGACTCAAAGCAAGAACTCAGCAGCAGGCATCCATGACAGGAAATGACGGAGGACGTATTCACAAGGCACGTGGCCTCTGGAGGAAGGCCTGACGCAGGGGACGAAGAAAATGGCACGTGTGGAAAATAACAGTAAGGACCACCAGAGATCAGAGACTGACGGACTCAAGACAAGAACCCGTGCGTGGTGGGAGCCACTGGGGGCCCTGGACCCCACCGCCGGGCAAGGTGCGGGGACCTCCCAGAGATGGGCCTCTGGACCAGCAGAGGAGCGGAGGCCGCAGTTAAGCTAACGCAGCTGAATGACAGCGGGAGAGGAGATGCAAACAGGTGGTGGAGGGACCGGAACAAAGCAGACATGAGCCCGTTTTTCAAGCCTGCTCTGAAGGGGAGCAGAGAACGTGAACGGCCGGCGAGGGAAATGTCCCAACGTGTTCGCAGAGACAGGTGGTCCAAGACAGGGGAGGCGAGGGCTGGCTTACAGATGGGACGAATTACTGCCCCCCGACCCTGTGATGAACACACTCCTGCCCTTGATCTTGCGCCAAACCACGTCATTTCCCTGTGAATCTCACTGCATAAGCTGCCTAAATAACAAATGCTGGGTGGATGAAACATGCGAAGCCCCAGTTTTGTTACAGAATAGAGTGTGTGCTCTGCCCAAACCCCACTGCAGACACCAACAAGGCCAGGTCCCAGACCCTTCGGAAACAGTGAGAAGCCCAGAGAAACAGGAGGGACCGCACACGGCAGCTCAGCCTGAGAACCCGCTCGAGGGGCAGCCGGAGGGCACCTACCGAGGAAAGCCACATTCACAGCGCTGGGCTTGGGCGGACACAAGATGGACACGGCGGTGATGACCCCCAGGGTGCCCTCCGACCCGATGAAGAGCTGCTTCAGGTCATAGCCCGTGTTGTCCTTCCGCAGGGACGTGAGGCAGTTAAGGATGGTGCCGTTGGCCAGCACCTGGGAGGGAGCAGAGACGGGCGCTCCTGCGTCAGCCCACGGCCCCAGCAGGTGCCCTGGGGAGGCCGACCCAGCCCAGGGCACCCTGAGAAAGCTGAGCCAGTCATCAGTCCCCCGCCCCACTTTGGTCCAGGAACAGAGGGGTCCCTAGGGTGGCACCAGGCCTGAAGTCACCCCAACAGGCTGAAAGAGGGGCTTCTCTTCCCCGGATGCAGTGACAATCCCCCACTATGACCACGATCAGGAAGCTCAGGGCCCAGTTCTCAAGGGAAGCTGGCCCAAAGCAGGGCACACATGGGGTGCAGGAGGGTGCACCCGGGGTGGAGTAGGGCAGAGAATGGCAGTGCATCAGGCCCCCCACCCCTGCACTCCTCATCCACAGGCCCCTGAGTCATGCTCTGTAAGCCCATCCTGAGTCTTGCTTGGTTCATTTAGTCAGAAGCTTAGTGAAAGAGCTTGTGAAAATGAGAAAGTGAGTTACAATAAAAAATAACCTGCATCCAGAGGACAAAGCTACAGGAACCTCGTGATTTAGCAGATGGAAGTCGTTCCCTCCTTGGGTAAACAGAGGGCCCTTGCTTTAGAAAGCCCCGAGGTGTGCTTCGCAGACTCAACAGCCCTAGGGGTGGTGACAGTGGCGCCACGGGGCTCCTCTAACCACGAGCCACCAGGAAGCTGGGGGGCAGAATGCTGCTGGTCCGGGAAGCTGCTCCAGCTTCCCACGGCAGCTCCTCACAGGGACAGGAGGGCAGCGGACACGCCATCACCTCGTGGGAAGCCAGAAAGCGGAGTGCTACGTGTAACCCCCAAGGCCCTGGTGGGATCGAGAGGAGACCGGGGCTGGTACAGTGGGAACCTGGATCTCCAGGCTGGGACGAGGCCCCATCCCCGAGGTGGCCTCATGCACCTGCGCCACCCGGGGCCCAAGAGGGCAGCCCCCATGCTGGGCCTGCACCACCCCAGGTGTCTGCAGGGAGCAAGGGTGGACCTGACAGGGGGTCTCACCCAGAGACCTCGCAAGCTGACCACTGGGTAAGTCAGCCACCCTGGGACCGACCTGGGGACCAGAGCGAGCCCGGCCAGGTGTCCCTGGAAGCAGGGCCAGCGCTGAGCCGCGACAGGGTCCCCAGCTCACCACTTCCAGGCCCAGGACCGTCCCTCGCAGCGAGCCGTAGCGCAGGAACCGCAGGCCGCCCGCGTTGGTCGCCACGTTCCCCCCGATGTGGCAGCTGCCCTTTGCCCCGAGGTCCAGCGGCACGACAAAGCCCCGTTCCTCCACGTACCGGCTCAGCTCCTCCAGGACGCAGCCCGCCTGGCAGACCAGGACCCCTGCCAAGCAACCAGAGCGCCCGCGGGGACTCTTAGCTCAGGACCAGCCGGACCACGCAGGGGGGCCCTGCAGGCGAAAACCCCCAGAAGGGGCGTCCACCCGGAACCAGGGCGAGGAGGAAAAGGGGCGTGTCCCCATCCCTCCCCAGAAGATGCCTTCATGAGAAAAGAAAAAAAACAGTGAGGCAAAATGGAGGAAAAAAACCTCACATACACCACACACACCCACCCCCACACGCTTATGCAAGGGAGCCGTAAACGGAGGGCTGCTACAAGGCTGTGGCCCTCAACTGTGGGGGTGATTCTGCCCCTGGGGACACGTGACAGTTCTGGAGGTGATCTGGGTTGGAGGTGCTGCTGGCATCGAGTGGGTGGAGGCCAGCATGCTGCTCGACACCACCCAGTGTCCAGGTACCCCTGCCACACAGCACGATCCACCCATATGTCCTGCCCGAGAGGCACCAACTTGCCGCTGCTGAGCCCCGAGCTTCATGAGCACGGAGCCCCTTAGACGCCTTGCACGCCCTGGGAAGGGCCGGCACGGCCAGGAAATGTCAATCTGAAGGGGCCGCAGAAACAGGCCAAGCCCAAGGGGTGAGTCACCCCAGTAACCAACTGAATAACAACCCCCTGCAGACGCACCCGGGGGCCCGGCTCGGGTGGAGTGGTGGTGGCCTCTGGGCCCTCCCCAGGCCCGGGTCCCCCACGGCCTAGCCCCGCAGCTCAGAGGGAAGGTCCTGACAGGCAGCTGGCCTTACCGGACACGTTGTGGAAGCTGACGATCTGGTTCATGAGGGCAGTGGACACGATGATCTCATCAAAGACGGGGGTACTGCCCCCCACCATGCCCGTGTTGCCCCCCTGTGGGCTCACAGCCAGGTTCCTCTCGTGACAGTACCTGGGACACGCACAGGACCAGCATCAGGGCCCCTTTCCCACACCGCCAGCCCAGGGGGACACTCTTGGGGCCGTGAGACCCCAAGGCCCTCCTGCCGCAGCCTCGAGGGGGAGCCTCCTCGGCCCCCACGCACAATGGGAGTCTGAGAGGACAAACGTCCATCACACAGCCACCCGGGGAGCTGGCGGCCGGCATCTTCCCAGATCACGGCTGAGGCCCCAGCTGCCCTGAGACACCACTCCTCCAAGTACAGACAGTCCGAGCAACAGCTGCAGCCCTCCCTGTTCACCTAAAGAACCGCAGCCCCCAAGCCCTCGGGGCTCCCTCCCACCTCCACACCCAACGTCTCCTCTCCCCTTTAACCTTGGCTGCATGCCCCTCCCTCGCCCACCGCCCTCCAGATCTATGTCAGACTCATCAGTAGCACCTCATCCCCAACCAGGCTCCCACTGCACAAAGACCTGAAGCGACAAGCGCCCCAATGGGCCAGGATTTGGGCAGCAGGGCACCTGCCCCGAGAAGCAGGCTGCCCACATGCGTCAAAAAAGCCGCCTGCCACGCGGTCAGCCTCCAGCCGTGGCTCTGACTGCGAAGGCCGGGGCGCCCGCCCACCTGCCAGCTATTCTGAAGCACTGGACACACCTCAACGTGCCACCGTGGGGACAAAGCACTCACAGGGCACACACTTTCCATGCAATGAAAGTGGCGTGGAAGAATAATTAGCAACAAGAAACAGGCACGGATATTGCCAACGGAAGGGAAAAAAGACTCTGACGCTGTAGATACAATGTGGTAACATCTAAAAACCCTCACCCGCGCAAGAAAGATGCTGAGCTAACACACCAAAATGTCATCAGTGGTTTTCGTTGGAGGGGAAATTACTGGTTGCTTTTGCATTTTTTTTCTTTATGGTTTTGTACGTTTTCCAATTTTTCTATAATAAACACGAGAGTGTATTGATATAAAACATCAAAGAACACATTTCTCAATAAAAGGTCCGTCTCCTTCCCTGCCCAGCCCTTCGAGTCTGCAGCCGCTCCCCACCCGAGGCCCACCTGGTACCCCAAGGGTCCAAGATTCCGGGCTCAGCCCTGCTCAGGCTGGCACTGCTCCCGCCACCTCCCCGGCCCCGGTCACTGCCCACTTCACGGGGTCTGCCCGTTCTGTGTCCTGTGCTTGTGAGGAAACCACGGGTGAGCAACGCAGGAGAGAGAGTGGGCAGGGCGTGTACCTGAGGATGTGCGCCACCTCCTGGGACGTCCGGGGCCTCAGCAGCACCTTGCTGGAGCCTGCGAGACAGAAGCCGCATGGTCACCCCGCGGCGGGGGTGTGTCCCACCTCCTGGCGGAGCTGGCCCACAAACCTCAAAGACCAAAACCCGATGGCAGGAGCGGCCTGTCTCTAGCTGGAGGAGGCGGAGGGCCAATGGGTGGTGGCCTGTGGTCCTGGGAAGCAGGGTGGCAGGGCCCCAGGGTAGGGGCGTCTGCCCGCCTTCCCCACTGAAAGTTACTGGGTTTCCCTTGTAATTAATATGTGTCTCTTGCAGAGACGCTTGAGGCTACGTCAATACCCTGTCGCCCCGCAAACGGTCGCCCGTGAACTTCAGCGTCTGCTGATCATCCTTACCTGAATCTGTTCTCAGGACAGGTACCAGGGGTGATGTTTCTAAATCCATCCGTCCGCCCGCACTCGAGTCAACCTTCTGCTGTAAGAAGGGGCCTCCCCTTCCCTCTCATGTATTTGTGTCCTTGGCTATTTAATCACAGCAGTGCGGGCTCATGGGTTCTTAGGTTGTTCATTGGTTACAATTCTTTGCTGTCACGGTTTATTTGATGTCCAGCGTGGCCTCGTCTGTTGGCATTGCTGACCACTGCCTCCAAGACAACAAGTCTCTTTCCACCCTTTCTATTTTGTGGGAAGTATCAGTACTTTAAGTGGCTAAGAGGCTGCAGGAGGACAGCGGGTCGTCTAGCAGGTGCTCCTGCTGGCCAGCGATTTCATGGAGCTCTGAGACTGGGCTGTGGCTGCTACCTTACCCTTTTTTATTCTGAAAGCCATTTCTCAATTGCTTTTCATCAAATGAACCGTGTCTGCCCAGGCAGCTGGCTGTTTGGCATCCAGATCCTTTAGAACAGCACAGTCCAGGGACCCTGGTCACCTCCGAGGCTCCTGTCGGTTTCACTCACACACTGTTTCTCAGCAACACCTGAGCGCCCACCCTATGTGCCCTGTGATGGGCACAGAGAATAAAAACAGACGAGTTCTCCCGCCCCTGGGAAGTTTACTTTCTCATAGGGGAAAGGATGCTAGTGGGAAGCAGCCACATAGCACAGGGAGATCAGCTCGGTGCTTTGTGACCACCTGGAGGGGTGGGATAGGGAGGGTGGGAGGGAGACGCAAAAGGGAGGGGATATGGAAACATATGTATATGTATAACTGATTAAATTTGTTATAAAGCAAAAAATTAAAAAAAAAAAAAAAAGAAAACGGTCCAATGTGTTAATAAGGGGAGCCTACAAAGAGAACGGAGCACAGAGCAGAGAATCATCAGAGGCAACTCGGGGGAACCGCCCAGGACTGGAGGGAAGGAGCATCCAGCCCGGACAGGCCGGGATGCGCAGGCCAGCGAGGGGACAGACGGAAAGGCCGGCTGCACAGGCTCCGGACACCACCCCACTGCGGCCTTCCTCCCTCTCAGCACCCTCACAGTGCTCTGGGGGCTGTCCCTGCAGGGGGACCGCCCTGGATCCAGGCTCGCTCAGCACCCCGCCCACCACCTGCCAGCAGCATCCCAGCGTTTCCAGGTGCCTCACTCCCAGGAGGCCATCCACTCTCCTTGCCTCCTGAGCGCCCCGTGCCCTGGCGCAGCTGCTCCGGCACTCCTGCCTCTTGTCTCTGCTTCCCGTGCAGCCCTAGGGCACTGACCCCTCTCCCTCCCTCAGAACACCTCGGGGCTTGGGGTGTCAGAGGCGCACTCCTCCCCTGGGGCCTCATCCAGGCGCCGTCCTCACTCACACGAACCTGGTGGCGCCCCCGGTTCTCGGTCTCCCAGCTGAGTCCCGGGAATGTCAGTGCCCACCGACCTCAGGGTCAGCACAGCATGCCTGGTTGCCACCCCTTGTGTACGTCGTACATCGGGGCTGCTTGCACACGACAGGGCAGAGCTGAGGCCCAGGACCTCCTGCCCACCCTCTGCAGGAGCCTGCTGGCCGGGCCATGGAGACCGTCAACAGCAGGACTCAGACCTGGCCTCCTGGCGTCCAGTGGCCCGCAGAACAAGCTGCCCCCCGCCCCAGCATCTGCACCACCCACGGGACTGTGGCCCCCTGACGCTTCCTTGAGGACGTTCCTCCTGTCCCTGTGTCGTCACGTTTCCCTCTCCACCTGGTCATCCCCGATGATACCACAAACCTGCCGAGACGGCCCTGTCATCCTAGAACTAAAGACGGAAAGTCCCTTCGCTTGACCCCCGAGCCCTCAAACCCCACCCACTTCTCTGCCCCTCTTGGCCCCTCACACCCCAGGACCGGCTCCAGGGGCGCATGCATCCCTTTCACGCCACGGAGAACCTCGCACGTGTCCCCAATGATGCCCACGTGGCCCGTCTCAGCCTGTCCCTGCGGCTGCATCTGACCCCACGACCCCACCTCCCTGCCTTTCTTCCCCCGGCCCCTGGTGCTCCGCCCCTTTGGCTGGCCCCTCGCCCCTCCACTGAGCACAGCGGTCATCAGCCTCCTCGGAAGGCTGGTGTTGCCCCGCCCTAGACCTGACTAGCTTGCTCCACGGCCCGACAGGCCCCCCCAAGTGGCCATGTGAACGTGTCCAAACCCAAACTCCTGGTTCTCCCCGCACAGACCCACCCTTCCGGTCACTTTCCTCATCAACTCAGCAGACGGGTCCAGTTTTTGCTACTGTTCAGGCCAAACGTCCCTGCGTGCCTGCCGTCTTTCCCTCACACCCTCGTCCAGCCGTCAGCCAACCTCCCATCCAAACGGCCAACCGTTACTCAACGGCCAGCCCCCCGCCCAGGCACCCGGCCCCTCGCACACCCACTGCAGCCGGTCACAGCGCAGGCCCCCTCCGCCGTGGCCCTACGGCCGCACTCTCCATCAGCTCGCAGGAAAGGTCAGGACGCACGGGGCCCTCGAGGCCTCGCTGACCCGCCCCTCCCCGACCTCCCCGCCTCCATCCACTCTGGCTGCTCATGCGGTCTCAGGTCTCATGACTCCTCCAAGGAGCCCAGTGCAGCCCTGCTCTGAGGCTTGGCTGGCTGTTCCTGCTCTAGGAACGCCCTTCCAGAGGCTTTCCCAGGTCAGAGAAAACGGTCTGTGCTGGGGGGGCCTCCGGGGCACTCACGGCCACGTGGAGCGCAGCCCAACCCCTGCTCCTGCTGTCACCCCCAGGTCAGCCTCCTGTCCATCTGCACGTCCAGGGCCCCAGCCTTTCACTCGGTGCAGGTGCAAAGTTTGTGGGGTTCACCCACGAGCGAGTGGTCTAAGTTTTGAAGAAAGAAATATTCAATAAGCTTCCATTTCAAATAAAATCTCACTTTTTAAGAAAAATTAAAAGACCCTAATCAGCTTTTGTTAGCTTACATTTCCTACGTAACTCTGAGATTAAAATGATCAAAAATTTAGACAGGCTTTCTCTCCAAAAGAAAGCCATATAAAGGGGTATTTCGACAAAAATTCACCAAGTTCCCCAACAGACTCCCACTGAGCAGCTGCTGGGCCCTGAGCCCTTGGACTCAGAGCTGAGCAGGCCCAGCGCGGCCCCCCAAACTCAGGGAGACAGGAAGCCCGGAGGGGTCCTCCACACAGGCACGCAGGGCAGGCTGCCCGCTGCCCGGACCCCAGGAGGGTGGCTGACAGGGAGGAGGGCCCCCAGGAGACTGCAGCCCCCGCCCGCTTGGGGCACCCCAGAGCAGGAGCACGCGGGCTTCGGGGACGATGGGGCGCCCTGCGTGGGGCTGGGCACTGAGGTCTGTCCGCCCAGACAGGAGCACCAAGGCGGGACCACGACTGGCCTGGCTGAGCCGGGGTGGGCATCACCCTCTCTGGCCTCCAGGATCACCGCCTGTTGGGCGGGGCCTCTCAGCGGGGGCAGTGCCGCCCCTGTGGGCAGGGTGGGGCTGGACACCCTTCCACTCCAGGGCGCCCCAGCAGAGAAGTGGAGCCGAAGGCTGTCCAATGTCTCGGGCCTCCCACAGGGACAGGGCCGCCCCGTTATCTGCGCCTCCGCCCCAGTTCCACTCGCTCAAGACTCTGCACTGTGGTTTGGAGGTTTTCCCGCCGGCAGCACCGCCCTCAGGGTGTCCGAGTCAACAGCACAGCATACCCTCCACTACTCTTTTTCAGTCCCGAGTGCGCTGGATCCAGGCCCAGCCTGAGGACCTGGCTGCCCAGCGTGTCCTGGAATTACAGGTTTAAATATGTCCCCATGTTGTAAATTGCTTGTCTTCTAGCTCTCCTTAATATTGTAGCAAGAACATCACGTTGGTTTCCGTAACTAAGGAAGTAGGTCACTTTATCTCTGAAATCATTTCAATAGAGAACACAGGGTATTAGGAAATCTCTGTTATCAAGAGGGTGTGCTGGGTCCAGGAGGAGAACCGCTGGTACAGTGGAGGAGAGGAAGCTGCACTGGGGAGAACAGGCCTCCCAGAAGATGCGTCCACCTCCCACCCCTCAGAACCCGCGAAGGTGACTGTATTTGGATAAAGCGTCTTTACAGGCGTAATTAAGTCAAGGATCTTTGAGATGAGATCGTCCTGATTAGGGTGGGGCCTCAATCCAAGGACAGGCATGCTCACAGGAGAGCGGAGAGGGGACACAGGGGAGAGGCCACGTGAGGACAGAGGGAGGGACTGGAGTGACGCTGTCACGGGCCGAGCTCACCTGGAGCCCCCGAGAGCGGGCAGAGGCAGGGAGGGCCCTCCCCTGGAGGGAGCCCTGCCCACGCCTGCATCTCAGATTCTGGCCTTGAGAACGGAGAGGATAAAAAGCGTCGTTTTGAGCCTGGTATGTGGTTCTTTGTTACACAGGTGGCCCCGGGAGACTCATGCAGGTGCTGAGAGGAAGTGAGCAGTAGTTAACACACACACCCACCTCGGAGCAGCTGGGAGGGGGCGGGGGGAGGCGCTGTTTCATCTTTTAATGTGTAGATGTCGTGCATAAGAAAAGCGTTATGTGACGCCACCCAGAGCTCCTACCGGCCTCACCTCATCTCATGCTGTTTCTCAAGCCCATCCGTCCCGTCAAGCGTGAAGCATGAACAGACCCTTACTCACCTCGGACCGTCCTCAGCCAGTCCACATTGGGAGCCTCCAGCTCCTCTGGGTCTGTGATGACCCTGCCAGGGACGATGCGCTCCAGGGCGGCCAGGTCGTCCTCAGACACCACGGAGAAGGGCAGCCGCCGCACGGAGTAGCGCTCCCGCGTCAGCGCCACCTCGGGAGCACAAGAGAATGCCGAGGAGCTGCCTCTTCGAACGAGGGGGCTGGTGCCCGTGGCCCCCCAAGGGCCGCCCGGCCCAGGGATCCTGGACGCCCCTGCCCATGTCTTCTGCTGTGCGGAGACTCCCTGAGCGCAGGCCGCCCGCCACCAGAAGAGCCACGCAGGCCACCTGGGCGCCAGACGGGACATCATCGCTCCTGCCCTGAAAAGCAAGTGACTGGACCTGGAACTCTGGAATACTACGGAGCAACGGAAAGGGAAGCACCTGCTGGGGAGAGACCTCGGCAGGGCCCAGGCCCAGGAAAGGTCCAGAAACAGACAACAGTTTCCACGGTGGTGGTGGCGGAGTGAGATTGGACCACCCGGGAGATGTGGGCTGGGGGGGACAAGGGACACGAGGCCTTCACCCTGACCCAGTGTGGAGTCACCTACTGACAAGTCACTGAGATGTACACCCTTGGCTGAGGCCACCCCTGGGTGTCAGCTTTTAACACCTGCAACAACCGTATCTCCCTTTCACTCCCCCTTCCTTCAGAACAAACCAGGAGTTAAGGTGCTAAAAGGAAAGGGACAGATACCACTGAATCGTACACTTAAAAATGGTTAATACGGGCTTCCCTGGTGGCGCAGTGGTTGAGAGTCCGCCTGCCGATGCAGGGGACACGGGTTCGTGCCCCTATCCCGGAAGATCCCACATGCCGCGCAGCGGCTGGGCCCGCGAGCCATGGCCGCGGAGCCTGTGTGTCCGGAGCCTGTGCTCCGCAACGGGAGAGGCCACAGCAGTGAGAGGCCCGCGTACAGAAAAAAAAAAAAAAAAAAAAATGGTTAATATGATAAATCTTACGTTTCGTGGACATGTTACAAGTTTAAAAACCACGGAATCAAAGAAAGTGGGGGCGGGGGGAAGCTCCTCTGGCTGCCCACGGTGGGAGAGCCGGGATTCGCACAAACGCCACGCAGCCCTGCAGCCCCCCGGGGAGGGGGGAGGGGTGGAGCACCCGTTTTCTGGATACTTCCATCTCACCTGGTGCTCAGACAACCTGAGTCGGCACCGGGGGCAGCGTTCTCGCGTGGGTTCACACCCGCTGTGTGACCCTGAGGAAACGAACGAGCCTCTCTGTGCCTTGGTGCAGCATGTGCCTCACCGGTGGGGATGAGGATTAAATGAACCACGGACGGTGACCCTCACCGTTAAGAGTGTACGCAGTACAGGTGGGCGAGCTCAGGAAAGGAACTCGCTGGGACCCCCGACCGGGACCAGGAGCTTGGGGCCACGGCCGTCGGGCCAGCCCACAGGTGACCACCAGGGGCCAGGAGGGTCCGCCCCGGCTGGGAAGCAGCGGCTAATCGCGGTGGCCCCGGCGCACCCGGGGGCGCTGAGTCACCCCGGATCTTCCGGAGGGCCCGGAGCGCGCGGCCTGCGCGATCACATGACGGGACCAGCCCGGGCGGTCGGGCCCAAGGACCCCGCGGGCGCCCGCCGCGCCGCGATTGCGCGCGCCCGTCGCCCCGGACCCGCGCCCCGCAGCCCCGCAGCCCCGCAGCCCCGCAGCCCCTCAGCCCGGACCCCGGGCGGCCGCGCGCACGCACTCACGTCCGCGTCCCCGCCGCAGGCCTCGCGCCGCCACAGCCAGAGTGGGCAGGACGGGCGGGACTGCGCCTGCGCCGGAGGCCTCCCGCCCCGCCCCCGTCTCCGGGCCCCGCCCCTGATGCCTCCAGCCCCCTGCGCCCTGGTGCGTGGCTTGATCCAGCTTCCACGTGGGGACAGCTGGCCTTGACCCGCGTTGGCACCGGCTAGCGGGGGTCCCAGCGCACCCTCCCACCCCTTCCACGAGGACTGGCCCCGGGTGAGAGCGTAACTGCTCACTCCTTCGTCCTACGGGCGGTCCCCAGGGGACTCTGGCTCACCCACCTCCTCTGCCCCAGGGTCGCCCTGGCCCCCACTCTGGCAGAAGGGCAGACATCTCTGCAGGTCAGGTACGAACTGCAGGCAGGCCGAACCCGAGGAGCTCCAGAAGCTGCCTGCCCAAGCATTCTTTCGTGAGGGGGCCTCAGAGGAGCTGGGCTCGGTTGGTGGCCCGGCTGCAGGAAGGCCTGAACCGCACCAGGAGGGAAGAAGCCTCTCCGGCCTGCTTCCTCCGGCCCCTCCAGGTTTGCACCTGCCCGGTGCTGGGCTGCCATCTGCAGCTCCGGTGCACCCACCCAAGGGGGACAGAGGGAGGGGGGAAGCTTCCGGCCTGGTGGATGTTCCTCACCCCAGCAGCACGTGTGCCAGTTCCCAGCCACATCACGTTCCCTCAGGGGTGCCCCAGTTCCATGGGGCACCCCTTCCCGGGGCTCCTGAGGCCCAGGGCCACCCACTCTCCAGGTGGCCGTGCGGCCAGCCCTCCTCCGAGCTCTGAATCCTAATCAGCGCCCCTCCTCCAAGCAGCCAAATCCAGACTCCAACTTCCTCCCCCTACCCTGCCCCCGCCCCTCGGCGACTTAGGGATGGCAGCTTCTTCCTCCAATTACTGTTACCTCAGTGCTCCCTGTTTGCTTTTTCAGCCCTGGAATACCCTCAATTAAATTGTTACAAAAACTAACAGGGGTTTCTACTTTGCTGGCTAACACAGTCCCTAGTACCCAGAGTATAGAGTTCTCTTCCCACCCTCTGGCGCCCACGTGTCCTACCAAGGCATCTCCAGTACGTGTCTGGCTCATCAGTTCCAGAGTTCTTGGTGAGGCAGACAGGAGGGATGCTCTGTGGGATGCTAGGATGACGATCGTGGCCCGGGGACTGCAGAGAGCGAGCGTGTGTACCTGGCCCAAGGCAGGGCCGTGTCGGTGTGCTGCCAGCTTGGCCAAGTATCAACAGAACAAAGATTCTGGTGGTCCCTGCATATTAGCACTGGCCAGGTCAACAACTACCTGCCACCTGCCAAGAGCGTACGTTCTGCTCTGGTAACCATGCCCTATCAGGAACAGCAGCTGCAGCGGGGGTCTCACCTACATCTTCAGTAAACCATACTCCTTAAGACCCGCCCACCTCTTCACAGGTAAGTTAATGGGGTGTGCTAGGAACATCAGCCCTGACCTTCCCGTCAAGGAGACATCCTGCCTTTGGATTATGCCCTGGCAGGGAGAGGACACTCCAGGCCGTACACCTGCCCCTTCCTACCGTGACGACCCTTGCTCCACAGGTCAACGTGGCCATCCTGCCAGCCATTACGTCTATTTCAATGACACACTCAGGCACTGGGAAGATAACCACAGAGGGGCCTGTGGACCCATCCAGACAAACGTGACCTAACCACCTGCTTGCCGTGGGCCCGCACTTTGACCAGACCAATGGCAT
The DNA here is from genome assembly GCF_964165515.1 of Mesoplodon bidens. NCBI lineage: Eukaryota > Metazoa > Chordata > Mammalia > Artiodactyla > Ziphiidae > Mesoplodon > Mesoplodon bidens. The sequence goes on along the minus strand of NC_138165.1, from coordinate 113,944,140 downwards.
CCTGGACCTCTGGGAATCAGCAACAGTGCAGATGAGCACCCCAGCCCCCAAACAAAGAGCTGGTGCCTCCTTTTCCCAGGCAGGCAGCCCTGGTGTGCACGGGGCAAGATGGTGCAGGGAGAGGAAAGTCACAGACCTTGCTCCAGAGCCGAAGGCTCCCCTCCAGCCAAGGACCCGAGTCTGTGAACCAGGCTTCATCTGGAAAATGGTTGCCTGGCTGTGCTCTCCCAACCCACTGTGACCAGGTTGGGTTTCTGGACCCTGACTGTTAACACTCGTCAAGGGAACATCCTAAGAGTTGTTTAGTTCCCACAGGGCATTGGCGCCCAAGCAGGCCTAGAGGGTGAAACTTCTGTTCCAAAGGAAGCGCCTTAAGCCTCTAGAAAGTAACCCACAGCACTCTAACCACTTATCTTTCTTGTGAGCTTGGGGACCAACTTGTGACGCCACGACACAGCTGAGGCCCAAGGCTGTCCACCAAGGTGCGGCCGGGAATCCTGCCCAGGCCCGTGGCAGTGACACACCCTCTCTGGTCCACTGCACGTCCCCTTCAAAATGCCACATAGGATGTACTTCTCATCTCCGGACAGGATGTTGAAGTTTTATCGTTTCCTGAAAGGATGCATTCTCAAATGTTTGTTCCAAAAAATACTTTATTCATTAAACAATATATCCATAATCTATAACATGATCCAAAAATACAGATATACATCTTTACATTATTTAATAAAAAGATTTACAATATTATCTTTCCTTTACAAAGAGAACATCAATAATAATTCCTTGAAAATACAATGTAACATTCGTGTTAAAGCTGCATCATTTTGGATGAGATGTGGTATGTTGAACACCACAAATACACACTAGGAAGGAACTTCACAGAACTCTCTCCTGAACGAGAACATTTTTCTTAGATGTCCCATTTTAAAATTCCTCTCGACACAGGTAATGAAGACCAACCACTGTTCACTAAAACTTGAGGAGAGCCTGAAACCTTCCACGCTGTGACAAGTGTCCCAGCCCCGCACCGGGGCAGGCCCTGGCTGTGGCCACACGGGGAAGCTGCTCTTCAGACAGCGTTACTGCTCGAAGCAGTCCTCGCCAAGGGCTGCCAGCGACGGGTCAGGAGGCAGGACTGACACACAGCTGGCCACTGTCCCCACACCCCCCTGCAACTCCCTCGCACCCACCCCGTCACTGCTGCCTGGGGCTGTGTCTGGCGTCTGCTGCCCTGGGCAGATGGGAAGCCACCCAGCTCACGTGGCCCTGCCAGCACCAGGTTCACGTCCACCTGCTTGGGGGCCCAGCCTGCAGTGGGGACAGTCACACAGGCCTTGGTGTATGCGTCCCAGCCACGAGCCCCACGAGCTTGGCCACAGAGGCAGGGGGCTCAGTTTAACACCTGCTTTTATTGGTGCAGCATGTGTTCTCCTGCAGGAAAACGAGAGGATGTTTCTCCAACTGCTGACAGATAAGACGGCACTGGAAACAAGGGAACGACTCTGCTTCTCCTCTGCACGAGAAACCTCTTCCCTCACAAGTAAGCCCCATGGCCACACAGGGCTGGCACTCTCGCTCGCTCAGAAATACTGCGACGGCCCAGGGCAGCCTCCACCTCAGCGAGGGTCGGGCGGGGCTCCAGAGCAGCCTCCAGCATCAGCCCCAGAGCCCGGCAAGCATCCTGGTGAAGGCGGCGGGCCTCAGACAACAGCGTGAGCGGCGTGGGCTCCAGCCGACCCCTCGGGCCAGGACATTCCCAACCACACGGCCACCAAGTGTCTTCTGTCACAGGCAGCACTGGCGTTCGGGGAGGCCAAACAATGCTCCAGGGACTCTTTCTACTCATGTTTTCCGTTTTCTCCTAAGCTACGTGCATATTATTTTGGTGATATTACTGTAACCAGCAAAAAGTAAACACTAGAAACGTATAAGCACAGAAACTTTAAAAAAAAAAAAAAAAGGGTCCACACGTGGGATGTTACACAGTGACAAGCAGGATGGTACCATCAGACTTTAAACAAAAGCTTATGACAGAGAAGTCGGTCATCCTTCCTGAGAAAACACCGCGGCCTCAGGAAACCAGGTGAGAATCCCAACTGAATCAGCCAGCAACCCACATCCACAAACACCATCGCTTTCCCGCAATAACAGCGGGTGTGAAGTGTTCACAGATGCAGTGCAAATATTAAATTAGCTTCTAAAGAATCACCACAAGCTTATTGTACTTACCTATCTTCTCCACAAAAACTGGTAAAAGAGTGAAGAAAAAATTTTTTCCACATTTATTCCCCACAATCCTTAAACACCTGTGTTAAAAACCTAAGTTATTAAATACCAACGCCCCTGGGTTTCTAGCCAATGCTGAGACTGAGGGTGCTGACAGCACTCGTCCGGACACGGCCCCCCTTCTCTGGGGCAGCAGAAGGGCATCGGTTCCAGAAAGCCGTGTGGGGACAAGCTGCAGCAGCGGCCGACCCCCTACCCCACCCCCAGCCCAAGACTGGACAGGCCACACGTGCTGAACCGACCTGCCCACAGTCATCTGGGATCAAGTGCCACTCCGTCAGCTCCCTCCAGAAAGGACAGAGTCGGACACGGGGCGCAGGCGAAGCCCCACTGGGAAGCTCAGACGCAGACCCCAGCCAGAGCCCGCTTTCGTCTGCTGAATATTAACTAACTCTGCGGGGAGTGGCCCCGACTAGGACACAGCCTCACAGGGTCCCTTCTGCTTTCTTTCCTCTCCTTGGTGAATATCAGAAAATAGGAGGGGCATCTACAGTAACAAGGCCTCAGGAGGAAGCGGGTGTATCATTCCAGACGGCCTTCCTTCTAGAGAAAACAAGGTTCTTCGAAATTGGGAATCTCAGCCTCACGTCTGTCTCATGGACTTCTGGCCTGAAGACAGAAGCAGGTATCCCCTTCCGTAAATGCACGCCGGAGGCTCTCAAGTCCGAGGACACCTGCAGAAGTCACGCTTTATGGACCATCATCACACACGAAATCAACACACCAAAGGTATGCAATCTCCCCCAACTATTACCAAAAAGACGGTTCAAAGTCGGTTTGGTGAATGCTGTTTAAAGAGAAAGGACACTCTAGTTTCCTAGCTTCATCCAGAACTGCTATTGTGGCACAAGAAATTCACAAATCACATCACATGTCTCCTCGATCTAAGCTGCTCATCTGCTGTACAAATAAACAGGTTTCAAATCGGCCCCTTAGCAGCCTGGACTCACTTCATATTCACACAGACCACTATCTTCATGCTACCACAATAATTCATCTTCACAGTAAAAACGCCAGGAATTCCCAGGGAAACAGAACATCAGCCCGTCTGCTGGGCCGTCTCTTATCGTTCACTAATGGAGAGCCGTTTACTCCAGAAAGTAAACCCCTCATGGAGGGAAGCGGGAGTCCAGACGAAAAGGCAGTGCACAGCGAAGCTGAGACCCCTGCCTGCCGCGGGGAGAGCCGGCCCTTCCCAGGCTCGTCACCAGGCTCCACATGCACCGCTCTCAGTGAGGGTCAGAGGTGCCTGAAGTGGTGCCGGGCTCTCGGGGAGCAGCCCCGGGAAACCACAGACAGATGACCACGGCTCACACCTCCAGCTGCAAAGCGATGGCAGTGTACCAGGCACATACGCCCCTCGAAGTCCTGGGGCCACTCGCTGTGACCGCCATGTTTGGGGACAGGGGTCTGTACGAAAAGTTATGAGAATGTAGTCACTGTGGTAAGTCCCCTAGGGTCACTCCTCTGGGCAACAGGGCTCAGGTGGCTTCTTGTTTGTTTTAGGAAATATCCAGAATTACAACTGGCCATTGAGTTATTAAATATCATTGGAAACAAGGTAGTTTTAAAATGATGATAAAAGATTGCGACGTGAATGAAGGGACGTATTAACGTGCTCTTCGGGTCCGGGCGTCCGCCTCTTCCTACTTCTTCCTCCTCCTTTCCTGAACACACCGGGGACAGAACCTGTGATGAGAAAGGCACAGTGAGGGGCCCTGTGCACGTGGGCGGCCAGACCCCGTTTCCAGGATGGCTGGGCGCTGCCGAAACGGCACCAGGACAGAGACCCACAAACGCAGAGAGCGCAGCCTTCCCATGGGGGAAAACCCCCCACGTGGGCCATTCCATCCAGCATGTCTGTTCTGAGGTCGGTGGATAAGATATGGGTCAGCGAGCAGCATGGTGTTTACACACGAGCATTCCTCTGGATCAAGCTCCTGGGTCCTCTCTGCGCGATGACAGCGCCACTGGGACCAAACTGGAGGTGAGCAGTCGGGCGGGGCCCCTTAACCGGGCAGGAGCAGACCCCCGCCCGCCCCGTGGGGCTGAGTGGGCCCTGGTGACCCTGGGAGAGCAGGTTCCAGAGCCAGAGACACAGGGGGCTGCTCTTGGTCCCTCCTGGGCCCTGGCAGCCCCGTAACAGAAGGGAGGCAGCTGATCCCGTGTGATGCAGCTGCTCCGGCCCCGGCCACCAGCACCTGGTCCAGGCCAGCGAGTGAGCCCGGCCCTGCCGGGCCCTGGGGTGGAGGGCAACGCTGCACCAGCGAGCACGGCGTGCAGACTCCCAGACACGGGCTCAGGTCTCAGACCTAGGCGGGAAGCAGCCTGCTCTCTGCCATCTCCCAGGGGAGCCCAGGGAAGCCGGGAGTTAAACAGCGGGCGGGCTGGGGCCGCGCCCTGGCTTCCCAGCCGGCTCTGCATGTCCCGCCCTGTTCCCAGCAAGTGGTGGGCAGACCCTCTCCTCCCAGAAGGAAATGATTTTCCAGTGCCTACTAGACTCTTAAACCCAGAAGTCCCACAAACAACTCGAACCCACCACGTCCAAGTCAAACTCAAATTGCCCTCCCCGCCTCCTGTTCCCGGGACTTCACTTCAGCGCAGGTCAGCAAAACCAGATTTCTATGCACACTAAAGCTGCCGCTGCCCACTGAACACAGGACAGAATAGACGGCGCCATGACCCACGGCACGTCTTCTCGATGGAACGGAAAGCCCGCGGCACTGAGGGTGCCTGGCCTGCGCCCGGCCAAGACCTGGTAATGTTCTTCGTCTTTCGTCAGAGCTCCCTGGGGAAGGACTCCTCATTCTCTGTGTGCATCTGTAATCATCTCTGCCTCACTCAAGAGTCAGAATGGCCATGGTTTGGGGGAACAAGAAGTGCAGGTCACCCTTGACCAAGGCAGGGGTTGGAGCGCCAACTCTTTGCACAGTTGAAAACCACATATAACTTATAGTCGGCTGGCCACACCCGTGGTTCCTCCACACCCGCAGATCCAGCCCATTGGGATTCACGGAGCACGGCAGTATTTACCATTGAAAAATATCCGCATCTAAGCGGTTCAAACCCATGTTGCTCACGGGTCCCTACATTATGCAAACGTAATAAAAGCCTCGACCCCGCGTGAGGTGGGTGGGTGTCCCCTGCAGCTCGGCCCCGGGGACCATGACCAGCGGCAGCAGGCAGGCCCTCGGCCCAGCTGCTCACCCAGTTCTCCAGGAAAGCGGGCGCCCATACTGACCATTTTCCTTTGGGCTTCGTGGTCAGGTCCACACAGGCGAAGTGAAACCACTCGATGGGGCACTGAAAGGCGAAGGAGGAGGTGGTCAGCCCCGCGCTCCGGGTGCCACCTGCCCTGAGGGCACCACCTGCCCCGAGGGCACCACCCACCCTGAGGGCGCCACCCGCCCAGAGGGTGCCACCCCAGGCCCCAGCAAGGCCCCACTCACGTCCGGGTTGTCACAGCCGATCATCTCCCCGTAGGACACCTGGTGGCACAGGCAGTAGGTGGGCTCGTTCGGGTCCACGGGCATGTCCAGCACGTCAGAGGGATGCACCGACAGGATGGTATCGGTGAACTCAGACCTGCGGGGAAACGACAGCGGTGAGCGGGGGAGTGGGGGGGACAAGCTGCCCCGGATGGCGCCAGACAAGGCCGTGCACGAAGGCGTGGGAGGGTGTCGGGGGGAGGCGCTCACCACTCAGTGTCCAGACCAGTCCCCCCGGGGACAGGAACCGTGCCCGGCCCCGGCCCCCCGCCCAATGGTGCCTGCTCCCCAAGCTCCTCCCCCAGCCTGCATCAGCACCCCCAGCTTCCCGCGGCATCTCCCCCCCCAGCCTCCCGCGGCATCTCCCCGGCCGGGGCAGGCACACGTCACCACCACCAGTGGACACCTGGCAACATCCGAGAACCCACCTGAGCCCATCCAGGCAGCCCAGGTGTCTGAGCAGCCCTGACTCCGCCAGCTCGCCCTGCACCTCCCCCACAAGAAGGGCCACCGCCTTGCCGCGAGAGCCACAGGAGCCCCTGCCCCCGTCGCCCTGCCCTGGCCCTAACCCCCAGGAGCCCACCACCACCCACCCAGCTGCCCACTGTCAGCAGGGCCGCCCTCACCTGCCCACGCCAGGGAAGCGACCTGTCACCCTGCACCCCCCAGCTGCCCTCTGGGCTCCACCCACAGCCCAGCCAGACCCCTGCACTGTCCACACTGCCCTCCGATCCGCTGCCTGTAGCTCTGCAGCTGCACACAGGGGAGGGCTCGTGGAATCGACTCTCATGCGTTTCGTTATTTAAAACAAAAACCGCGAGCTCAGGCTGGTGTAGACAGACAGTACGTTCCCACCAGTACAGAAAGAAAACCCTCCCTCCCCCACCCCCAAAATAAAAAGTACAGGTGCAGATTCAAATGTGTACTTGCTAACCAAACACAGCAAGTCACACGAGGGACACGGCAAAGGGAAAGCTAAGACACGGCGGCCGCCGGGCGATCTGAATATACTGACCGGGGTGAAACGAAGAAAATCTGGTCCCCAAAGGGATTCACTGCTCACGTGCTCCCTGTGCACCAGGGTCTAGAAACACGCTGTGCCTTTGCCACCTGCCTCCCGGCCCAGCGAGGCGCCCCGGCCGCACACCGTCCCTGACACAGGTACGCGCGGTGCCCGTGCAGCTGCCACCCAGGGCCCTCCCTGTGTGGGCTCTGCTCTCCGTCTCTGGGGACGTCATGGAAAAGTGTCCCGGCCCCTGTGCTTTCAAACTGCTTCAGGCACAGCCGCGAGCAGACCTTCGGGCTGGGGCGCTGTGTCACCGCCCGCGGGGTGGGGTCCTGTCCTGCCACCAGGGGCCTCCCTCCCAGGCGCCCCCCGGGAAACCAGTGCAAAGCCCCGCGGCAGCCACCCACCAGCGGACTCGAGCCTCTCCTGCGGTGCTTCCCGCCTCCGGCACAGATCTCGCCTCATCTGCTCCGTGCGTTCTGCTTGAGGCTCGACCACGCTGCACAGTTCCAGCTGCAGCGCAACCTGCGCCCGTCACCCCGGGTTCAAGGGCACTGGCCGGGTGCGTGGCAGGAGGAGAGGCTGCAGGGCTTGTGGGGACCCCCCCAGCGAGGACCCCCCCAGCCAGCAAGCAGGCCTGGGACCCCGCACCACCGCCCCTCCAGTCTGACCTGGAAGGGGCTCCGGGGTGGGAGGGTAGAGGGAAGCGGCCAGGAGGTCACGGGGGCCGAGCCCACCCCTGGGGCAGAGGCCAGGGCGATCCCCCAGGCAGCAGTGCTGCCCCTCGCTCCGGACCCCGGGACGTGGTGGGCACCCTTCACCAGCCACCCCAGGGAGCCCCCCACGCTTCGCCCCCCACGCGCATCCCAGGCGCTTCAGGACACGGCCCCCGACAGGCACGGCTACTCATCCTCAGGAGGAATGGCCCTGCGTCCGCACACAGATCCTGCCTGGCTCACGGGCCGTACAGACGGCAAGGACGCACCCGAGGTCTGGCGCTCGCCATTCGGGTGGCCCCCCTGCCTGGCCCCGCAGGGTGACAGGACCTTCCTCTGACTCTGGAACTGCAGCATCACCCCAAGGCAGGCCGTGAAGCCACAGCGCCAGCAGACGGAGGACACTGGCCCGCACCCGGCCCGCGGGTGTCCTGTCCTCTCCAGACACCGCCCCGGCCCCGTCCTGCCCCAACGGCCCCCGGGGACAGGGTGCCCCTGGTCACACGGCAGAGCAGGCCTTCAGGGCGGGCCTCAGCACCCCCGGCCCCCTCTGTCTGTAAACTGGGGCAGTCACAGCACCTCTGCCCAGGGTGGCCGTGGAGAGGAAACAGTTCACGTGGAAGCGCCAGGTCCAGCCCGACTTACCGAGGGCTCTGCCAATGTCACCACCCGACTACCCCTTCTCACCTGCCACTGCTGCGGCCAGCGCTACGAACAGCAGCCAGCGACACGCACGCCAGCCCCCTCCGTGAGGGGAAAGCTACGGGCCTGGCGGGCTCCAGCGCATCCGCAGAGACACGGTGAGACACCCAGGCCATGCCCGAGGTCTGAGACACGGCCAGGCACGCACCCGTCGGGGAGGCTCCCGCTGCACCAGGGAGCCAGGGTCTTGCCCCTCCAAGGGGACTGACGGAGAGGAAGGGACCCAGGAGAACACCTGCTCGTCCCCAGAGGAGGCCGGCGTGCCTCCGGGCCCTAAGCAGGAAGGAGCAGAAAGGCGCGGAACACTGCTGCCATCACGTGGAAGACAAACCCGACACACTGCGGAGGTCCTACGTCAAAGACACTGGACAGCTGTGGAGTGACACAGGCCAGATGCCCTAGGGCTGAGGAAGGGGCAGCAGCCGAGGGAGCAGGCCATCCATCTCCCGTGCTCAGCCGAGGCCCGGAGGCCCACTGGGGACCACACCGACTCTGCAGGACCCTGCACACACCGCCGTGACCCTACAGTCCATTTACTGACCCTGGGGCCAGAGGCTGCAGAGTGACATCCTTGGTCTCTGAGCAGCCAGCCTCCTCCTCCAGACCTCCGCAGGAAGGCCTCCGCAGGAAGGAAAGCCAAGCACTGCCCACAGATAGCCACTGGGGCAGCAAAACAGACGCTCTGGCTTCTCCGTCAGGAGCCGGGAGGCCTCCTGCCACCTTCGCCACCCTGCCCCAAGCCTGCTCCATCTGCCTGGACCAAAGAAGGGCAAGCCATTCTGGGGGAGCGCAGGAACTTCCCTCTCCACGTGCCTCCAAGGCCAGACAACGAGACAAGTACATGACGTGAAAAAGCAGGAGTGGTAACCAGAGGAAAGTGGACAGACAGAAGCAGATGCAGAGACGACCCAGGTGTTAAAATTAGCAGAGAAGGGCTTTAAACACACGTTATGAAGAAAAGGTAAATAAGAGAGATGAAAATATGGAGATTTTTCAAAAAGGAACTAAAATCCATAAAAAAGGAATCAAATGGGTGTTCCAGAATGAAGACTACAGCACGCGGACTTACAGTTGACCCTTGACCAAGGCGGTTTGAAGTGCGTGAGCCCCACTTACACACAGGTTTTCTTCAGCGAGTACATGGTACAGCACTACACGACCCGTGGTTGGATGAACCCTCGGATGTGGCTGACTGTAAGGTGATACATGGACTTCCAACTGCACGGAGGGCTGGCGCCCCAAGCCCCACATTGTTCAAGGGTCACCTGTAACGTTTATGGTCTCATCCGTCTGCAACAGACACAGCCTAACTGTTCCCACACAGTCAACAAACATCCCCATAAGGCAGATGCTTTCAATCGTCTCTGACACAGGTCTCATGGCCCAGCATTAAATGTCCTGCCAGATCTACAAAACCGGCTTCAGTTAGAACACACACAGGTCGATGCATTCCCCAGAATCACCCTGCAGAGCAAACAAGAAGGAGATGCACTGTCTAAATGCTCAACAAAGAGGCTCTCACAAGGGTTCACATCTCATCAGCAACATCCAGACTCTGGAGAATGCTACAAGCCAAACAGCGCAGGTCCTTCAAGAAGGAAAATTATGAAGAAAAGAAAGGGATGGAGAAAAACTTACACATTAAAGAAACTTTACCTTAAAAAAGACCCTGACGAAATAACAGGTACTGAACTGCCCTCCTACTATGAACAAGTAGAAAACTGGACAAGATACCTGAAGTAGGAGTTTCCAGGCACTACACAGAAGGCAGCACAGGACAGTGATCCTGAGAAGGTAAACAAGCCAGGTGAGACCTACGACCTTCTCAGCTTTCTGCCTGGAGGCACTTTCCACACGCCAGTCCTTAGAGAGGAGCAAAGCCTGCATGTCTAGAAGGAGGGAAAAACCAAAGCTCAGGGAGGGTGAGGCTGCTGGAACTTGGGGGCAGGGTGCTGGAAAGGAGGAAGCTAGAGAGAGTACACTCGGGAAATCTGCAAACAGATCCATTTGAGTTTTTAGCTAAAGATTAAGCTGCCTGTGCACAGAGTGACAATCCACAAGGCCAGGCAGAGAATACCAGGGACCCGTGAGCTGAACAATTCCCAGAGCTCACACGCAGCCTGGGCAACATTCAAGTTCCAACTAGCCAGAATGGAGAGACCTCGTCAAACACCAAATACATTCAGAGGAGAACCCAGAAGGGTCACACCTTAGCAGGAGGGTTTAACCAACCCTAGAGTAAAGGCTACTCTAACCTAGCGGTTGGCAAAATACAGCCTGCAGTTGGCTGCCTTTTCCACAAATAAAGTGTTAATGAAACACAGTCACATCATTCATCTACATATTTTCTGTGGATGCTTTCAATATTAAACAGCAGAGTTGAGTGGTCACAACAGAGACAATATGGCCTACAAGCCTAAAATATTTACTATCTGGCATATTAAGAAAAAGGTTTTTTTTAACCAACGTTAAAAATGTGCCTACAAAGGATCAAGCTGCTCCATAGGTGATTAAACTAGTGACAAAAATTTAAATGAATTTTTTAAATTCAACACCCACTAAACAAAGACAACAAAATCCTGATATTCAACCACAAAACACTGACACTGTCTTAACAATGAGTCAAAAATTACTAGATGGGGGCTTCCCTGGTGTTGCAGTCATTAAGAATCTGCCTGCCAATGCAGGGGACACAGATTCGAGGTGTGGTCCGGGAAGATCCCACATGCCACGGAGCAACTAAGCATGTGAGCCACAACTACTGAGCCTGCGCTCTAGAACCCGCAAGCCACAACTACTGAAGCCCACATGCCTAGTGCCCGTGCTCTGCAACAAGAGAAGCCACCGCAATGAGAAGCCTATGTACCACAACAAAGAGTAGCCCCCGCTCGCAGCAACTAGAGAAAGCCCACAAGCAGCAACAAAGACCCAATGCAGCCAAAAATAAAATAAATTAAATAAATTAAAAAATTTTTTAAATGCTAGATGGACTTCCCTGGTGGCACAGTGGTTAAGAATCCACCTGCCAATGCAGGGGACACGGCTTCAAGCCCTGGTCCGGGAAGATCCCACATGCTGCAGAGCAACTAAGCCCATACGCCACAACTACTGAGCCTGTGCACCACAACTACTGAAGCTCGTGCGCCTAGAGCCCATGCTCCGCAACAAGAGAAGCCACCACAATGAGAAGCCCATGCACCGCAACAAAGAGTAGCCCCCGCTCGCCGCAACCAGAGAAATCCCGTGTGCAGCAACGAAGACCCAATGCAGCCAAAAATGAATTAATTTAAAATAAAATTACTAGACATGTGAAGGAGGAGGAAAATGTGATTTACAACCAGAGAAAAAGCAGTCAACAGAAACAGACCTGCCAAACTCATCAAAATGTATGCATTAAATATATACTGTTCTTTGTATATCAATCATACCTTAATAAAGCGGCTTTAAAAAAAAAAAAAAGAAATAGACCTGGAAATGACACAGAATCAGAAGAGGAAGTTTTTAAAAAAGCTGTTGTAAAATGATATATTCAAAGATATAAAGGAAAATATATGTGTAATAACAGAAATGGCAGGTATATAAAAAAAGAAACAGAATTTCCTGATAAGAAATTTCTTAAATCAAAGATTCACTGAAGGAGACTAAGATTAAATAAGACAACAAGGAAGAAAAGACTTGAAGATAAAGTAATAGAAACTATCCAAATGGGAGCGTAGAAAGAAAATTTCTGACAAAATAATAAGCAGAGCCAGTGATCTGTAGGAAAATATCAAGCTAACACACATATATGATTGGAGTCCCATAAAAAGGACAAAAGAGAGCAGAAAAAAAATTTTGAAACACTGGCTGAAAAATTACAAATTTGATGCAAACTATAAACTAACAGTTCCCAGAAGCTCAATGAGCTCCAAACAGAAAACACACAAAAAACACATATGAGGACACATCATAATTAAGTTGTTAAAAATCAAGTTGCTGTGGACTTCCCTGGTGGAGCAGTGGTTGAGAATCCGCCTGCCAATGCAGGGGACACGGATTCGAGCCCTGGTCCAGGAAGATCCCACACGCCATGAAGCAACTAAGCCCTGCGCCACAACTACTGAGCCTGCGCTCTGGAGCCCGCGAGCTGCAACTACTGAGCCTGCATGCTGCAACTACTGAAGCCCGTGCGCCTAGAGCCCATGCTCCACAACAAGAGAAGCCACCACAGTAAGAAGCTGCGCACCGCAACGAAGAGCAGCCCCCGCTCGCCACAACTAGAGAAAGCCCGTGTGCAGCAATGAAGACCCAACACAGCCAAAAATAAATAAAACAAATAAATTTTTTTAAAAATCAAGTTGCTAAATGGAAACCTTAGAAGCAGCAAAAATAAATAAAGCCACTTATACACAGAAGAACAAAGATAAGAATTACCACGAATTTCTCATCAGAATCAATGCAAGATGGAAAACAACAGGACATCTTTAGTGATGAAAGAAAAAAAGGAAGTCAACCTAAAACTTTATATCCAACAAGAATATCCTTCAAAGATGGAAATGAAATAAAGATATTTTCAAAGAAACAAAAAAAGAAAATTCGTAAAATAGATAGCTAGTGGGAAGCAGCCGCATAGCACAGGGAGATCAGCTTGGTGCTTTGTGACCACCTAGAGGGCTAGGATAGGGAGGGTGGAACGGAGGGAGACGCAAGAGGGAAGAGATATGGGAACATATGTATATGTATAACTGATTCACTTTGTTATAAAGCAGAAACTAATACACCATTGTAAAGCAATTATACTCCAATAAACATGTAAAAAAAACCAAAACAAAACAGAAAATTCATCACCATTAGCAAACCTGCACTGTAAAAAATGTTAAAGAAAGTTCTTCAGGGGGCTTCCCTGGTGGCGCAGTGATTAAGAATCCGCCTGCCAATGCAGGGGACACGGGTTCAAGTCCTGGTCCGGGAAGATCCCACATGCCGCGGAGTAACTATGCCCGTGTGCCACAACTACTGAGCCTGCGCTCTATAGAGCCCGCGAGCCACAACTACTGAGCCTGTGTGCCACAACTCCTGAAGCCCATGTGCCTAGAGCCTGTGCTCCGCAACAAGAGAAGTCACAACAATGAGACGCCCACACACCACAATGAAGAGTAGCCCCCGCTCGCCACAGCTAGAGAAAGCCCGTGCACATCAACAAAGACCCAACACAGCCAAAAATAAATAAATAAGTAAATCAATTAATTAAATAAATTAAAAAAAAAAAAAAAGTTCTTCAGGCAGAAGAGAAATGATACCAGATGGAAATCTGCATTTATATATAATGAAGGGCATTGGAAATGGTAAATATATGGACTAACTATAAAACTTTTTCTCATATTTTAAAATGTGTTTAAGATAAGCAATGATTTAGACCTAAAACAATAACAACAATATATTCAGAGACTTATGTCATATGTAGAAGTAAAATTTTTGATAATAGCACAAAGGACAGGAGGCAGAAAACAAAAGAATACCCATGTAGGCTCTTACATTAAACATGAAATAGTATAATATTATTTGAAATTCTATGTGATAAGTTAATGAAACAGGGTGTACACACTGGAATAGTCCTTAAAATGGAATACTGAGGAAATTCCCTGGTGGTCCAATGGTTAGGACACAGCACTTTCACTGCTGGGGACCTGGTTAGATCAGGGAACTAAGATCCCGCAAGCCACGCTGCACAGCCAAAAAACAAACAAACAAACAAACAAAAAATAAATAAATAAATAAAATGAAAACTAAGACTTCTTTGAGATACCATTCACACCCACTTAAAAAAAATTGGAATACTGAAAAAATACATGATTAATTCAAAAGAAGACAGGAAAAGAACAGATGGGACAAGGCGACAACTAATAGCAAGATAGTAAATTTAAGTCCAACCATATCACTAATTACATTAAATCTGAATAGTCTAAATAGTGCAATGAAAAGAAGGAAATTTTCAGACTAGATAAAAAAGCAACACTCAATTATTTGCTGCTTTCAAGAAACTCACTCTAAATACAAAAACACAAATGTGGTGAAAGTAAAAGAATGAAAAAGGGAAAAAACACACCATGTAAAAACTCACTGTAAGACACCTGGAATGGCTATAGTAATATTAGACAAAACAGACTTCAAAACAAAGAATATTATGAAGGACAACAAAATATGTAATGATAAAGGAGTCAATTATTTTTAAAAAACCTAAATGTGTATGTACTTCCAAATAACAGAGCTTCAAAATATATGAAGCAGAAACTCACAGAGCAGGAGGAGAAATAGACAAATCCATGTCCAGAGTTGGTGGTCTCAACACTCTTCTCTCAGTAATTTATACAAGTAAACAGAGTATCTATCAGGATACATAAAACTTGAACAGTGCGGTCAACCAAGTTATATAACTGACATCTACCCAACAACAGTAAGATACACATTGCTTTCAAGTATATATGGAACATTCAGAAAATAGACCATAAACCATAACCCAAAACTTAATCACTTTCAGATGACTTCAATTACAGAAGTTCTCTGATCACAGCAAAATTAAATTAGAAATTGAAATTAGAAAGTTACCTGGAAAATCTCAAATTAGTTGGAAGCTGAGAAACATACTTCTACATAAGCTACGGGTCAAAGAAAAATCACAAAAGAAAATTTTAAATATTTTGAATGGAATAAAAATAAAAACATAACATACCAAAATTTGTGTGATGCAGCTAAAATAGTAATTAGAAGAAAGTTTATAGCTTTAAATATTTATATTAGAAAAGAAGGGAAGTATGAAAATCAATGATCTAAGCTACTTCCACATTAAAAAGCTAGAAAAAGAAAAGCAAAGTAAATCCAGGCTAAGTAGAAGGACAGAAAGAATACAGATATTAGCAGAAATAAGTGCAATAGAAGACAAACAGTAGAGAAAAAAATTAAAATCAATGAAACCAAAAGCTAGTTTTCTGAAAAGATCAAGGCAAAATGAGAGAAGACATAAATCATCAATTTCAGGTCTAAAAGAGTGAGCATCAGTACAGAACCTACAACATCAGAAGAATAATAAAGTAATATTATGAATAACTTGATGTCAATAAATGTGACAACTTATATGAAACAACAAATTCCTTGAAAGATGTAGATTACCAAAACTGACTCAAAAAGAAATAGAAAGGTTGACTAGTTCTATAACTTTTTGTTGTTGTTGTTGCAGTACGCGGGCCTCTCACCACTGTGGCCTCTCCCACCGCAGAGCGCAGGCTCCGGACGCGCAGGCTCAGCGGCCACGGCTCACGGGCCCAGCCGCTCCATGGCATGTGGGATCTTCCCGGACCGGGGCATGAACCCGCGTCCCCTGCATCGGCAGGCGGACTCTCAAACACTGCGCCACCAGGGAAGCCCTAGTTCTATAACTTTAAAGAAGTTGAATACAACATCAAACTGTATACTTAAAATGAGAACATTTTATTGTTATGTAAATTATTCCTTAATGAAGTTAATCTAAAAGGTTAAAAAAAAAGAAAGCAACAAGACTAAACTATAGGGTCCAGGAGTGCACGTGTCAGGGACAAAACTACAAAGAAAGAATGGAAGTGAACACCCTGTCTGTCTGGGTCGTGTGTATCCGGGGTTGAGGAAGTGGTGATTCTGACGGGGCACAGGGAAGGGCCCCCCAGGGAGCGTTAGTCACAGACCAGGCAATGATTACAAGGATGTGCCTCTTACAGTAATTCGTTAAACTACACGTTTGTTGTGTGGTCTTCTGCATCTGTGCATTACTTTACAATACAAAGACACTATTTGGGGTTTTTTTTTTAAAGATAAAAGTTTAAACACCAGGTTTAAGAACCAAAACTTTTCTTTTGTCGAAAACTAACTCTTCTGAGCTCTCCCCATAACTGTCAAAATCATCTCTACAGAAGCCACTTGGCATTTTAGCATCTTCTATGAAGCAATGTTACACTATCTTGGAGGATGAAGCATCACATTCATATTCTATGAAGCTATCTTGGGGGGTAGGGGGTAGCAAGTGAGAGAGTGCTTTAAATGAAATATTCTGAAGTTCAAGTTAAATGACGTGGATATTTAATAAATGCAGTCACACAATTTAAAAATGAATACATCTAAAACATGTATTTATATATAAAATGATCAACAGATGTGGATTCAACTACTAGGAAATGGCTTAGCTTGAACCGCACCAAACATCACCGTGTCTCTTAAGAGGCAGGGCACGCAGTGACTAAGAGAACAGGTTCTGGAGTCAGACCGCCTGTTGCAAACCCAGGAGCTCTGAAGCCTCGGTCTCCACAACTGCAACACTGCTCCCTCAAGTTGCTGTGAGGACCAACTGACCCAACACGGGCAAAGCAGGAAGAGCTGCAGCACACCCGGCACGGGTAAAGCACAAAGAGCAACAGCACACCTCGCACAGGTAAGCACTTCCTCAGCCTTAGCAGTCACCAGTGTTTCCATCCTGAGCAAATACCAATGGTGTTCTTCAGGGAAAAAGAGAAAAAAGCACCTCTCACCCTCCTTTATGCTTCTTCTTCTTTGGGGTGTCTTCTTCTGAGGTCCTCCTGCCACGACCCCGGGAGCCCCTCTTTTCTTTCTGACCTCGACCTTCTGAAACAATAAAGACCACAACTTTGTTCACAGATTTCACTGAGGCAGGACAAGATTTACCCAAATATGATATTTACCATAATGTGCCTAATACACTTATCAGACAAAATTCTTCAAAACTCCATAGTTAACAATAACAAAATGAAGAAAAATTAACAGACTTGCTTTTTAGCCCCCGTCCTCCAGAGCTTTCGAAGTCACTGCCCTCCATCTTGTCCTTCAGGTCCGCCTCGAAGCGAGCCAGGTCCGCATCAAGCCTCCGGATGTGCTTATCCACCTACACAGAAGGATGCTCACACATTCCGTTCGAAACTCAGAGCAAAACGCCTCAGGGTCACAAATGCTCCTGATGTCAAGCAGAAAGCACTGTCTGGCCCTTAAATTGAGTCTAGAAGTAACAACACTCTGCTAGAACAAGGCCTGCTATTTCCAGCTTGATGCAAGAGTCTTTTTTCTCCATCAACAGAATAAATCCTACTCAGGGAAAACACCTTGAAGGCAGGCAACAATGAGAAACAGAGCCATAAGATGCAATGAAGTAAAGGGCCGAGGACCTTGGATACTAGGTCCTGACGTAAAATGTGAAGAGCTATAGGTTCATCAACAGAAAATGACTGTTGAAGACGGAGTTCAGGATGGAGCTGGAAGGAAGGACCGTACAGGACAACTGCCCGTGACAGAGGGGATGCTCCTGTAGCTACAAGGACGTCACGAGACACAGCACCAGCTGGCTGGTGACAGCCGCCCCACACCGTCCATCACGGCCCCCGACTGGAAATGAACCACAGTCCTAAGCTTCATTACACGTCAGAGAGAAAACGGACTATCTTAAGGACGTTGATCACAGCTAACTCCTTGGAAGACAGGCTGATTACTCGAAGGATTTAGCACTTTGGAGCATCAAAGTCCCAAACAAGGGGATTCTTTCTCAAACACAACTGATTTCAGGCTTTAAAAAAATCACTGTTTGTTTTATTGGGGGAGGCAAGGACGGGAGCCTCGCTACACGACCTCATGTGCGTCGCAGAACGGCTTTGTGCCACCTTGCAAACCCCGAGAGAAGCGGAATTGAGAGGAAACTGGACAAAACCAATTCTAGGACTTTACCTAAAGCTGACAAAAACAAGCATTAAAAGCATATATAAATGAACAAGCAAAACGGGCACAGGACACAAGACCGCAGTAATGGTCCCAGGACGAGGACTCCTCCAATGTGCACTTTCTCTAGCAGCATCACTCTATCGCAGCCCGGCCTCCACCTCGACGCCCTGTTTCTGAGCAGCCTCCCCCTCGCTGCGTGAAAGGGAAGAGCGTGTCCGCGGGGAGGCCCCCGCCCCCGGGGAGGCCCCCCCACCCCTGCCGCCTCCTCACCATCTCGTAGGTCTGCATGGCCAGCTGCACCTTGTCGTCGCTGTACTCCCTGCACTTGCTGTAGGCGCTCTGGATCTTCTGCAGGTGCTCCACGCGCTGACCCGGAGACAGAGTCTTCACCGTGGAGATATACTCTGCAGCCAGGATGTCGATCTCGGCTTTCTTGTCTGATAGAGTAATGGGCGAAAAGCCAGGACACGCTCACCAGACTGGCAACCAATAAAGCCTGACAACGACAAGTGCCAGCAAAGAAGTGGCTGGCGCAAACTGGCCGCCGGTGGCGGGCACAGCCTTCCCAAACACTTTGGATCAGGGAGACAAGCAGACACCCCGACCAGGGCAGTGCGCCCACGACAGTCCCAACGTATGACGTTGCCCCAGCAAGGGTTCATCGTGCCCTCTTGGACTCTCAAGTTTGAAGAGTCCATTTATTATTGTTTGAATAATAAATGATGTGCTCGCCTTACCTATGACCCGGCAGGCTGCTCTCAGGTACATACCCTAAAGATTTAGAGCCCAGGGTACACATGGGAAAACATTCTTAACTGCAGATAATAGAAAACAACCCAAACGTCCAATCTACAGTAAAACAGATAAATAAGCTATGGTCCATTCACACAACAGAACGCTACCCAGCAACAAAAAAAACGTAACAACATCGGTTAATCCCACAAAAGGTGACACTGGGAGAGAAAAGCAAGACACAAAGAAAAACACACTGTATGATTCCATTGATGTTAAAGGCAAAGACAGACGCAACTCTTAACTCTTTGGTTTAGAGAGGTGAGAAAACCATTCTTGCAGGTGAAAACTCAGGGTGTACCTCTTGGGGAAGGGGGGGCCTGCTCATGAGGATCACACAGGCCCCCAGGCACTAGAGGCTCCATTTCTCCATCTGGGGAGAGGTTCTCCAGGTGCTATTTGCTAAGCAATCTACAAATGTTTATGCTTATTTCTGAATACAAATGCTTTATCTCACCATAAAAGAAATCTCTGTATTCACTAGTCAGGAAGCTGTTCCTTAGTGAAAAACCACAGCTATTCCATCTTGCAAAACATGTGCCCAGCACAATGAGTGAAAAAGTGCCCATACCCAAGCACATTACCATGAAATGTAAAACCTCAGGGATAAAGAGAAAAGCCTAAAAGCTTCTAAATAGGAAAGGGAAAAAAAGATCACATATTCAAAGGATGAGAAACCCAAATGACATCAGACTTCTCAACAGCAACACAGAAGCTGGGAGACAATGCAGCAACGCCTGCCACATTCTGGGGGAAATGCCTGTCAATCTGGAATTCTATACCCAGCCAAACCATTCACTGCTGCATTTTCAGACATGCAATGGTATAAGAAATTTACCCTGCCGTAAATTTCTTTCCGGAAGCTCCCAGAGAAAAGGCTCCTCTGAAACAAACGGGCAAATCAAGAAGCAGTATGTTTACAGCCTAGGAAACAGGGCTCCATGCTGAAGAGGAGCAAAGGGAGAGCCCAGGAAGACCTAGGGCAAGGCGTGCGTGGCAGGCCTGGAAACAGTCGGCCCGGACGGGACCACAGGACAGAGGCTCCAGGAGAGAGGTCTCCATGGAGAGCACACACAGAACTGGCAGGTAACCTGGTGCAGCAGGCACACTGAAAACGAGGAAAACAAAACCAACAAGCAAAGCAATTAAGAACTCCAAGAAAAAGACAGTTACTCCAAACAGGGCATGTGAGCATAGCATATGATAAACTACCGACACAGCAGCCCAGGAAAGAAACAGCATCACTGGACAGCACAGCATCACCACAGTTCAAATTCTAGTCCATTACACCCAGGAGACAGGGGGAGGGAGCTGTGTGCGCGTGAACCGAGCAGGGCACAACTGAAGACGTAAATCTTCACTTTTTGTAATAACTGAATAGATAAAGTCTAAAACCAAAAGGAAATAAAGTAAGAAACAGCAGCAAAAATGAACTGTTTAAGGCTTCCCTGGTGGCACAGAGGTTGAGAGTCCGCCTGCCGATGCAGGGGACACGGGTTCGTGCCCCGGTCCGGGAAGATCCCACATGCCGCAGAACAGCTGGGCCCATGAGCCATGGCCGCTGAGCCTGCGCGTCCAGAGCCTGTGCTCCGCAACGGGAGAGGCCACAACAGTGAGAGGCCCGCGTACCACAAAAAAACAAACAAACAAAAAAAAGAACTGTTTAGAAATAGGGAGTTAAATACCAAAAGATCTAAAAGGACTAACTGTTTAAACTACGTACACATAGTTTGAAAATAGAAAATCTTTTAAAGGAAAGAAAAGGTGACAAATATTTTGACTGCAGAAGGGGATGACGATTATAAAGATGTGACATGGAGACATGTAGGGACGGACATAAGGGACTAAGTTTACTTTAAAGACTCAGCACTACGGGCTTCCCTGGTGGTGCAGTGGTTAAGAATCCACCTGCCAGTGCAGGGGACAGGGGTTCGAGCCCTGGTCCAGGAAGATCCCACACGCCACGGAGCAACAAAGCCCATGTGCCACAACTACTGAGACTGCGCTCTAGAGCCTGTGAGCCACGACTACTGAGCCAACAAGCCACAACTACTGAAGCCCGCATGCTGCAACTACTGAAGCCCGTGTGCCTAGAGCCCATGCTCCACAACAAGAGAAGCCACCGCAATGAGAAGCCCGCGCACCGCAACGAAGAGCAGACCCTGCTCTCCACAACTAGAGAGAAGCCCGCGCGCAGCAACGAAGACCCAACACAGCCAAAAATAAATAAATTAAAAAAAAAAAAGACTCAGCACTCTCTCTGACACACTACCCAACACCTGCGGCCCAGGCTGGACAGCAGCCCCACTGCCCCAGTTCCCTGGAAGACCAGTGCGCCACCCCCAGGATCCCGGTGCTCCGATCCTGGACTTGGGGAGCTGCTCCCCACACCCTGGCTGTTCTGAAAGGTCTAAACCCACCTTCTGTCCTCTGGTCCAGCTCTCGCATCAGCTGGAAGTTCCTCTGAAGCTCACAGGGTAGGTTCTCGATACCTGAAACACAGGCACATGCTTCTCAACAGCAGGACAAAAACCCGCCTTCCAAGCTTCATACTTCAAGGCTACAAACAATAAGCCCACTCTGGCTTCTGTTTCTGTTAGGGTTTGGAGAGAAGAACCAAGGCATCTTTTTTCAGGGACGCGAGCCTAACATTGAAGACAGTGGGGAATCCAGCCCTCCCCTATTTCACACTGGTATCGCTGACGCACTTCAGAACTTGTCAAAAACTCAAGAAGTTAGAGGCGAACAGAGGGCAGAGGGAGGAAGATGCCTGTGCGACTCTCCCACCGCAGACTCCAGGCCACTCCTCCCCTGCAGACGCCTCATCACAGAGAACAAGCCCAAACCCCAGGGTCCTCCTTGCTCTCCCCCTACTCTACTCTGAACTCAGGGCATTGGGCGGTGCCCATCAGGGCTGTGCGGTAGAACTTTATGCCAAGACAGAGCTTCCCGACACAGCACGCACTGGCCACACGGGGCTACTGAACACCTGAAATGGGGCCAATACAACTGAGGGACTGAACTTCTCATTTTACTTGAGTTTATATAAAATCAAACAGACCATGCGGGACAGCACAGGTAAGGACCCTGCCCCACACTGCTCTCCTGTCTGCATGGCCAGGCTCCTGGTCCAGGCCAAGCTCCCCACCTGCCCGCAGCCAGGACGGGCCCCCTCCACAGATGACCGCTCTAAGAGTTCTGTCTAATTGTAAAAAGCTGCTGCTTAAGCTCCAGTGCTTCCCAGCTCATGCAGAGAGTGGCACAGATCCTCCACCCACGGCCTCCAGGCCCACCACGTCCTCCCCGTGGGCTCCCCTGCTGTCCTACCAGGGCTCTCAAGACAGTGCCACCCCTGCACTCTCAGACCTGCTGGGGTCCTTCATGACCTTTAAACTTCTGTGAACTTTTAAAAACTCTCTCTCTCCCATTTGAGAGCCAGTTCCAGGAAAACAGGGATCATGTCTGCTTTCTTGGCACACAACAGGTGCTCAGGGTGTGAGCAGGGGCCTCTGTCCGCAAGCCTTCACATGGGTGTCCCTCACAGGACAGGACTTGTGTTCCTCAGACCCTCCTCCTGGGGCCCCCTGGGCAGGCACTGGGTCAGAGGAGGGCAAGCCACAGCACCCTGAACAGGCACCTGGGTGTAGGTCTCTCCAGTGACGATGGTGGTGAAGCCCCTCCCTCCACGGTGCTCTCCGGCCCAGGACGCTGTGCTCAGGCTGGGCCATGCCTGGGAGGCCCCCTTGGGGAGGGCTGGATCCCCACTGCCTTCCCCGGAGCCGGGGTTCACTCCCTACTCTCAGCAACCTCGGGTGGGGGGGTCTGGGTGCCCAGGCCCGGATGACTGAAAATCCCCAGTGCAGCACAGGGCTCCAAAGCTACCAGGCAAAATCCCCACCAGCCTGCATCCCCAGGCTATGCCCCCGCCAGGGCCAGACTGGACTCAAACGTGGGATCGCCACTCTCCAGTGAGTGACCTTGACAAGCTACTTAGCCTCTGATGCAGCATCACCCCCGCTGTGAAATGCGGCAAATAACCACCTGCTCAGGAGTCCTCTAGAGGGTGCAACCTGTGGGACGCCTCGAGACGTTGGCCCACTGTGATGACCACTGCCTTGAACACCCTACCTGAACGTCTAAGTAGCGCCCCCAACCCCCTGCGCAAAGACAAGTGCCCTCAGAGACCCTCCGCACCATCATGCCTTGCAGATGCACGAACTGAGGTTTGGAAGCGACTCCCCAGGCCATAGCACAAGCAGGCACAGAACCCAGAACCCTCAGGCCCTGGGCCCCCCAAACCCGGCCCAGAGTCCCAGGGGACTGAGACTCAGACCACCGCGGTGGGGGCGGGTCCGGGAATGGGCGGGACGGGACTCGGAGGGGCGGGGCCTAGACAGAGAGGGCGGGGCCTGGGTGGAGAGGGCGGGCCCGACGACGAAGTTGGCGGGGCCTAGTGAATGAGGGGCGGGGCCCAGCCAAGGAAGACGGGTCCTAGGGAGGTGAGAATGGGGCCTATGGGCGAAAGTGGGCGGGGCTGAGCCTGGGAGGGTGGAGCCGAGCCGCGCTGGCCCCGCCCAGCACCCGCTGGCCCCGCCCCGCCATGACGCACCTGGAATTGGCGCGGCCGTGACGGCGGGAGCCCGCGCCGCACCCCCTGCGCCCCTCCCTCGTGGGCCCTCCCGCCCCGCGCGTGCCTCAGCCGTTCCCGCCGCCTCCGGGCCGTCCCGCCGCCCCCACGTGCCCCGGGGTCGGCACTCGGAGCCTAGTGCGCGCGGGGGGGGGCGCGGCGGGGGCGACCCGGCCAGGGCGGTGGGCCTAGGGGGCGCGTGGGGCGCTTACTGTCCAGGTAGTGCTCCAAGTACATGGCGGTCGCCATCTTCGTCCGCGGCCGCGCTCTGGGTCTGCGCGGGCGGTGGCCCCGCGAGAGGCGGAGGCGGGGCCGGCGTGGTCACTATTAATGAGCCCAGCGCGCTGATTGGTCGCCTGCCGGGGCGGGGCGCCGTCTGAACCCGCCCCACGGCTTCCGGTCGGGGCCGCGCGAGGTGTCGCGCGGGAGCTGGGCGGTCCCGGCGCGGCGGGCGGAGCAGGTGTAGGGTCGCAGGGAGGTGGAACGCGTCCCGACCCCTAGGAGGAGCGGCCTCCGGGGCCCCGCGGACCCAGACTCCTGCGATTCCGGGGGTCGGCGGGGGCAGTCGTTCATCACTGAAAATGCACGTTTAAAGGTACACCTTCCTCTGTGAACTCTTCACTAAACCCCAGGCAGATATTTAAGAGTGGAAACACGTTCATTGTTTTGCCAGTTTTATCTTCATTGTAGAAATTCAAACTGTACAGGAATTTACAGTTTCCCAACCTCCCGAAGTTACAGGACTGTGATTATCTTGCTCACCTTTCAATCTAAATGATAGCAGTTTCGGTGCAACCTTTCTGGCCCCATTTAATGCTTGATGTGAAAATGCACACACGCGCGCTCGCGTACATAATTGCACACTACCCACCTTTTTATTGTTTTAAGTAGATAAGTGTTTTTTTTTTTTTTTTTTGCTGTACGCGGGCCTCTCACTGCTGTGGCCTCTCCCGTTGCGGAGCACAGGCTCCGGACACACAGGCTCCGCGGCCATGGCTCGCGGGCCCAGCCGCTCCGCGGCATGTGGGATCTTCCGGGATAGGGGCACGAACCCGTGTCCCCTGCATCGGCAGGCGGACTCTCAACCACTGCGCCACCAGGGAAGCCCGATAAGTGTTTTTTTTAATAGACTTTAGAGCAGTTTTTGGTTTTCAGAAAAATCGAGAAGGAAATATAGAGTTCTTATACACCCCCTCCACACATACACACGGTTTCCTTTATTATAAACATTTTCCATGGGTGGGGTACAATTATTAAAATTGATGAAGCAATACTGATACATTATTATTAACTAAAGTCCATGGTTTACATTACGAATCATTCTGTATTGTACAATTACGTTAAGTATCCACCATTACAGTATCATACAGAATAGCTGCACTGCCCTAAAATTCGTCTGCTTCTATTCATCCCTCTCCCTGCCCCGAACCCCTGGCAAATACTGATCTTTTCACTGTCTCCAGTTCTGCATTTTCCAGAATGTCATATAGTTGAAATCATACAGTATATAGCCCTTTCAGATTGGCTTCTTTCACTTAGTAATAGGCATTTTAAGTTTCCTCCATTCCTTTTCGTGGCTGGATGGCTCATTTCTTCTTAATGCTAAAGAATATTTCATTGTCTATATGTTCCACAATTTATCCATTCACCTATTATTTAGTTACCTATTTTTGGCCATGCCGCGCAGCACACGGGATCTTAGGTCCCCACCCAGGGATTGAACCCGCGCCCCCTGCAGTGGAAGCACAGAGTCTTAACCACTGGACCACCAGGGAAGTCCCTCCATTAACCTACTGAAGACATGTTGGTTGCATCCAAGTTTTGTCAATTATGAATAAAGCTGCTATAATCATTCGTGTTTTGGTTTTCGTGTGGACATTTTTTAAAACTCCTTTGGGTAAATACCAAGAACTGTAAATGCTGGGTCACACTGTAAGATTATGTTTAGTTTTGTAAGAAACTGCCAAACTGGGACTTCCCTGGTGACGCAGTGGTTAAGAATCCGCCTGCCAATGCAGGGGACACGGGTTCGAGCCCTGGTCCGGGAAGATCCCACATGCCGCGGAGCAACTAAGCCCCTGCACCACAACTACTGAGCCTGTGCTCTAGGACCCGCGAGCCACAACTACTGAAGCCTGCTCGCCTAGAGCCCATGATCCGGAACAAGAGAAGTCACTGCAATGAGAAGCCCGTGCACCACAACGAAGAGGAGCCCCCGCTTGCCACAACCAGAGAAAGCCCGCGTGCAGCAATGAAGACCCAATGCAGCCAAAAATAAAAATTTTTTTTTTTTTAAAGAAAGAACCCACCAAACTGTCTTCCAGAATGAGCTGTACTATTTTGCATTTCCACCAGCAATGAATGAGAGTTCCTGTTGCTCCACATCCTTGCCAGCATTTCGTGTTGTCAGTGCTTTGGATTTTGGCCATGCTAATAGACGTGTAGAGGTATCTCATTTTATTTCCAATTCCCTAATGACAAATGATGTTGGGCACCTTTTCACATGCATATTTGCTACCTGTACATCTCTTTGGTGAGGTGTCTGTTCAGATCTTTTGCCCAGTTTTTTTTTTTTTTTTCTTTTTTTGCGGTATGTGGGCCTCTCACTGCTGTGGCCTCTCCCGTTGCGGAGCACAGGCTCCGGACGCGCAGGCCCAGCGGCCATGGCTCACGGGCCCAGCCGCTCCGCGGCACATGGGATCCTCCCAGACCGGGGCACGAACCCGTATCCCCTGCATCGGCAGGCGGACTCTCAACCACTGCGCCACCAGGGAGGCCCTGCCCAGTTTTTAAACTGAGCTGTTGGTTTTCTTAATTGGTGTCACACTATCCACTTTTCTACCATTTACATTTTTAACTTAATACTCTTTGCAAATTCTGGCCATGTTTTACTCAATTTTATGTCATTCTGTTTATTAGATATATTTCACAGTGTTAGTGTACCATACTTTAACAGACTCCTAATAGATGAACAATATTTTGACTGTTCCTAGTCTTTCATTACCATAAATAGTGCTCTGGTGAACATTTGTTCATACACCTGTATGTATCTGTTCCAGTTATCTACTGTTGCATAATAAAATACCTGAAAACTTTGTGGGTTAAAAGAAGCATTTTATTAGAGCTCACAATTTTTGTTGGTCAGGCATTCCAGCAAGGCTCAGTTAGATGATTTTTCTGTTCTGTGTGATACGGTAGAGATGACTGGTGTGGCTGGAAGGCTGCATTCAACTGGTACCAGGGACCAGAGCACCTACACATTGCCTCTCCAGCCCAGTTGTGCTTCTTATGTGGCTGCTCAGGGCTTCTGGAGATTTCCAGGAGGCACTGGTGGAAGCTGCCAGACTCTTGTGACCTCACCTTGGTCATCCCAGGACATCACCTCACCACATTCTATTGGTTGAGTCTGGGGCCAACCCACTCGAGGGGCGGGGAAAGTAGACCCCCACCTCTCAATGGGAGGAGTAGTGCAGTTGTGGCCATCTTAATCTACCACATTGTCTTATTCTTTTTTTAAAAAATATTTATTTATTTGGCTGCACCGGTTCTTAGTTGAGGCATGCAGGTTCTTTGTTGCAGCGTGCGGGATCTAGTTTCCTGACCAGGGATGAACCCGGGCCCCCTGCATTGGGAGCGTGGAGTCTTAACCACTGCACCACCAGGAAAGTCCCATCTTATTAGTCTTCAAGATAGATTCTTAGAAATTGTATTGCTGGCTCAAAGGGCGTGTTCTAAGTGCTGATATTTCTAAATGCATTGCCCGAGGGGAAGGTTATACTGACACTCCATTGAGTATGTTTCTACTTTTGTTAACCCTAGATTTCACCAGGCTTTATTATCTTTGCTTTACATGATAGGGGGAAAAAACAAAAAACAAAAAACCTCTATGTTTTGTGTTTCTTTGATTTCAAGTGAGGGACAGATTTTCACACATTTGTTGGCTGTTTGTAGTTCTATCATTTTATGTCCTTTACTGTTATCTATGGGGAAATGGGTCTTCATGCCTTTCATCTAAAAAAAAAATTCTTTATTATGAAGGGTAGTGGTCTTCCTGTATCATATAATGAAAATAAGTCCTCCCAGATAGTGATGAATTCTCTTACAAAGACCATTTTAGAAACTGCAAAAATGAGAGACGATTCCCTATTGTCGACTGAAAAAAAACGCACAACCTAAAAGTTGAGAATTCAGCTTTGTCAGACTTTCTGAGCGACTGCTCTGAGGAGGTAAGAGAGGAGCCAGGATCTATGAGTCTTTGCAACACAAACCGCACAGTCGGAACATCAAAAGAGTCTGTTAATTAAAGAAAACAGACACTGCAAGTTAATGGAGTTAACACTTTTCTATGTATGGGAAAATTCAAGAGTCTGGGCTCACTGAAATCATTCCTCTGATGTGCACCTTAACTATCTAGGGCCAGGATCCTGCTTTTCTCCCTCCTGAATCCCCTCAGCGTGCACCGTCAGGGTGCACTGTCTGCAGTAGCTGCCGGCTTGATGGCTGCAACATCCTTTGTTTACTGATACAGCAGAGAGTATTTTTCATCCATGCTTTTTCTTTCAGTATGTTGCAATACTTTAGATAAATCTTTGATAACAAATTTCAACCTTGGGACTACTGACAGTTTGGGACCAATAAGCCTTTGCTGGGGTGGCGCCTCTCCTGTGCTTGTAGGATGGCCAGCAACATCCCTGGCCTCCCCCACTAGATGCTCTTAGACCCCACCCCAAGCTGTGACAGTCAAAATGTCCCCCAGTCAAGAGCCAGTGCTTTGGGGGAAGGCTAAGCTACTCTAACAAAGAAACCCAACCCAAATCCACTAGCACAGAAGGAATTTTATTTCTTATCTAACAGTCCAGGGGCCAGGCAGCCATGCTCCGCGGGGTTACTCAGGGACCCAGATTCCTTCCAGCGTGGCAACTGCCCCCAAAGGGCCTCGCCATTGTCTTCATGGTCAAGGGTGGATTGCAAGAAGGTGGGGGGGTTGGGGGAGAGTGAGAGTGCTCCGTCCACCGTCTGAAGGAGCACACACCACTGCTGCTCACATCTCATTGGCAGTAACTTAGCCCCCTGGTCCCATCTACCTGCAGGGAGGGCTGGGCGATGGCATCTAACAGGGCACTGATGTGCCCAGCACAATCTTATTCTTCTGGAAGTAGGTGAGTGCTATGGACTGAATATCCCCCCCAAAAGTCATAGGCTGAATCGCTAAACCAGCAATGTGACTGTATTTGAGCGAGCATTAAGAGGAAGAGAAACCAGACCTCTCTCTGTCCACAGCTGTACAGTGTGAAGGCTATGTGAGGACACAGTGAGAAGGTGGCCACCTGCAACCCAGAGGGAGAACACCAACCCTCCTGGCACCTTGAACTTGGACCTCCAGCCTCTAAAACCGTGAGGAAGATGTTCTGCTGTTTAAGCCACTCAGCCTGTGGCATTTTGCTCTTGCAACCCAGCTAAAACAGGGAGAAAGTCTTTGATGGATAGTAGCAAAGTCTGACCAATTCCTGTGATGGAAGGTGCAATAGGACAGTAAGAGAGCTATGGGGCCTCTTTTTTTTTTGCAGTACGCGGGCCTCTCACTGTTGTGGCCTCTCCCGTTGCGGAGCACAGGCTCCGGACACGCAGGCTCAGCGGCCATGGCTCACGGGCCCAGCCGCTCCGCGGCATGTGGGGTCTTCCCGGACCAGGGCACGAACCCGTGTCCCCTGCTGCGCCACCAGGGAAGCCCCCTCTTTTTTAATGGAAAGTCTCAAACTCACAAAAGCAGAGAGGACCTAACAAGTGCCACGTGCCCATCAGCCAGCTTCAGCAAGTCCGGCCAGCTTCTGGGCCTTCACTGGCCCCAAGCACACTCAGGCCCAGCGCCCTACCTGGCATTTCCTCCATGAAGCAGATGCCCTTGTGCCCACTACCAGGCCCCCGTGGCAGTGGAGACTCGCACTGCTCAGGGCAGACTGCAGAGACAGTTCTCAGCGTAGCAAGCACAGAGACGGATGCACAGATGCAAGGACTCTCCTGTACCTGCGTCAGGGATGTGAGGTCACGACTGCATGCATGGAGGTGCTGCAGTCTCCCTGTGACCACGAGGGACAAGCTAAGAGAACTGGTAAGTTGTTGACCCAACATCTGACATCACTGAGTAGCAGAAACAGTTCTTGGCTGCCTAACTCTGGACTTTGTGTTATGTGAGATGATTAGATATCCTGGTGATTTAAGCCAGTTAGGCTGGCATTCTGGTACCTGCAGTCAAAGGCATGTTGGAAGAGGTGGAAGCAAAATTGCTTCCTGTATCTTAGTAAGAAATTTCACTGTACTTGTGCCAGTTTAGCAATTTCTGCCATCAAAAGGGCATCCCCTGCATACAAGGACCCAGCAGCCAGGCTCCCCGCATTTCCATGGGTGACCAGGAAGGCTATGCAGTCACAAGCTGATGTATTGCACGTGTTCCTGCCTGTCTGCCTGGTAAGCTCATCCTACGGATGTGGTACAAGGCTGTCCTGGGACTTGCCCAACCCCAGGAGGTTCTCTTGTGTTCTGTAATCCCTAATCCCTTCATCCTTTTGAAGGCAAGGAGATGAAAATTTCAGAACAAGACTCATTATTCAAAAGCAATATTAAGTACTATAGTGTTTGTATCAACGACCTTTCACTAGGTTGTACCGCAGTAACAAAGGACCCCAAAGTCTCGGTGGACTCATCATCACAACTGTTTATTTCTTGTTGGTGCTACCTATCAGCTGCAATGGCTGTAGCTTGGCTGTGGCTGTTCGTTCATTGCAGGGTCCAGGGTGAAAAAGCAGCCCTAATCGTGCACATGCTGTTCTCACACTGGCGGCCGGAAGGGGAGGGGTGACCCACACAACAGCTTTTAAAGTTTCTTCCTGAAAGTCAGCTCTGGTTACTTTACAGATGCCTTGGAAGTCACAGGGCCAAGCTCAACATCAAGGAAGAAAGCCAATAATTGGGAATGATAGAATCTACCACCCTTTCGGAACCCACAACCAAATCAAGCAACGGTCCATCAGGAAAACGTCAAGCGACCATAGGTGTCTGGGGTCACGGGAAATCAGGGGCTTGCACCGAATGAGGTGGGGGAGGAAAGTCAGGTAAACTGTTGCCATGACCTCAGCCCAAGCACCAAGGTGGACGGTCTGGAGCCCGCGGGAGTCCGCTGCCGTCCCCAGCCCTGGAAAGCCCTCGCCCGTCTCTTGTCTGCAGCAGGGAAGCAGGTGCTTCACGAAGCCTCCCTGGAGAGCAGCCCTGAAGTTCACGGCCACACTTCCGGCTGCCTCCGGATTTCTCCTCGGCAAACTCGAGCATTCCAGAGGCAGTTCTGGGAAACGGGGCTCCCAGCTTGGCACGGGCCGAACGCTGGCGTCCGCCCCAACCCCTTAGATTGAGGTCTGACCCCACCGTTACGGTACTTGGAGACAGGCCTCCGCGGCCACGAGGCCCAGAGGGCGGGACCCCTCAACGAGAAGGCGGCGGACGCGGTCTCACCTGGAACCGCCCCTAAGACGACAGCGGCCAACCTGACTGAGCGCTTCCCAGTGCCGGGGCGCGCGCCCTCAAGGTCCCCGCCGTCGGGGAGTCGGCGGCGGGCGGACCCCGAGGCCGCAGCCCCGAACTTTAGGAGCAGGGACAGCGGCCCGCGCAGAACAAGGCGCGCCCGGCTTCCGGCCCGGAAGAGGCGGTGCGACCGAAGCCCCGTCGGGCCAGTCGCGCCGCTTCCGCCGGACTAGTCCCAGTCAATCCGGCCCATCTGAGCCAATCCCGGCGCGCGCCGTGGGCGCCGGTCCATTGCAGCCAATGGGAGGTCCGGGTGGCCCAGCTACGCTGGGGGTGGTGGCGGAGGCGGGAAGCGCGGCGATGGCGGGCAGGCGCGGCGCTCTCATCGTGCTGGAGGGTGTGGACCGCGCGGGGAAGAGCACGCAGAGCCGCAAGCTGGTGGACGCGCTGTGCGCCGCGGGCCACTGCGCCGAGCTGCTGCGCTTCCCGGGTGGGCGCGGCGGGCGCGGGGTTCCGGGATGCCGGGGGCCGGGGAGGGGACCCGGGGGCTACGGAGGACTCGCCGGCTCCTGAGGACGAGAAGCGAAGGCCTCCTGCGCTGGACTAGCCCTCGTTTGTCCGCGGGTCGGAGCGCGGGGACTGGGCCCCCTTGTGGTCCCCGAGCCTCAGAGGGACGCGTCTGTGGTTCTGTTTGTGCGCAGCTGCCCCGCGGCTGATGTGCAGTAAAGTTACGTGCTTAGTGAGTCTTGACACATGTACACCCAAGAAAGCGTCTTCACAACCAGGAGAATGAGTGCATCTGTGACCCCTAAAAGTTTCCTGGTGCTGCTTTGTAATCCAAGTCTCCGTTTTGTCTTGGGTTTCCCGCCCCCCGCCCTTGCATGGCTGTTTACCCTGTGAAGGGTTTTGTGTCATATTTTTAATTTTTTAAGGTAAAACATTGATCTTGAAAATGCTGTAAAAATATTATCAACACTTAATCAAGAGAAGCTCAAGGTTTACAAACCAGGGGTAGGGGGATGGGGGGGATGCTTTTTAAATTTTCTTGGTTTTTTTTTTCTTTTGGCCACACTGTGTGGCATGTGGAACTTCACTGATCAGGGATTGAACCCGTGCCCCCTGCGGATCTCAACCACCGGGGAAGTCCGAAAGTGCTTTTTTTGAATATTTATCATTTTAATCTTTAAGCCAGCCAGTCTACAAATCTTATACAGTTGATCCTTGAACAACATGGGTTTGAACTGCAGTGGTCCACTTATACGCATATTTTTTTCAATAAACACATACAGTACTACGAAGTCCCTGGTTGGTGGAATGCAAAAATGTAGAACCTCAGATGTGGAGGGCCGACTTTGGGAGTTGAATATCCTTCTTTTGGTATCGAGGTAGCTCCTGGTACCAGTCCCCCTTGGTTGGCAGTTCCTTTGCAGTTGCTGCTTGCTACCTGAGTTCCTTCTTCCTAAAGCATTTTTTATCCCGGTGTGTCTGCACACTGCTGCTCTTTCTCAGGAAAAGGTCTGAACCTGTCTAAAGTTATTGTAAAATAAAACTCAAAGTTAGACTTGGGTCAGGGCCTGGAAATTTCGCACAAACTATTAATGTAGATGGAGAGCCTGACCTCACTTTTGTGTGTTGTTCTCTTTTGTTTTAGAAAGATCAACTGAAATTGGCAAGCTTCTGAGTTCCTACTTGGAAAAGAGAAGCGAGGTGGAGGATCACTCGGTGCACCTGCTTTTCTCTGCGAACCGCTGGGAACACGTGTAAACAACCTTGTCCTTCTGTCGCCCCCTCCCCGCTTCTGTGCCTCCCCCTGAGACTCTGAATGCGGCTCTTGTTTCTGAGTGGTTGAGAGTCATGCTGGAGGCTGTACCTTTACAAGGTTCTTTTATTCACGGATCCCAAAGAGCACTAGTTAATGCTTTTTTTTCTTCTCCCCGCCCCCCGCTCCCGGCTTTTTGTAATTAATAGACTTTAGGGAGTTTTAGGTACACAGAAAAGAGTCACCCCCATACCCCTGTCCCTCCTCACCCAGAGCTGCTCTTATTTATAT
The DNA here is from genome assembly GCF_964165515.1 of Mesoplodon bidens. NCBI lineage: Eukaryota > Metazoa > Chordata > Mammalia > Artiodactyla > Ziphiidae > Mesoplodon > Mesoplodon bidens. The sequence goes on along the minus strand of NC_138165.1, from coordinate 113,911,235 downwards.
CTTTGATGAACCAGTGTTGACACGTCATTAAGTGAAGTTGAGTTTATGTTGGGGTGTGCCCTCTCGCGCCCTCTTTTTGATTTACATCGTCTTGGTAGATTCCCTCTTCACCCAGCACAACTGTTGACGAAGTGCCTGTGGGGTACACTCTGAGGTGCTTCTGTTTCCATTTACACACGTATGTAGGTAACACATATGTCATCAGAGGTGTTTTGTTTTAACGTGAATGAATGGGATCCTACCGTACAGATTACCTCACGGCTGGCTTCCTAAGTCTGCCTCACGATTTCCACTCTTCCTCTTCTCTCCCGTCCCAGCGGCCTGCTCTCCGGAAAGGCTGCTCCACCTTGGATTGAGCGATGCCGGTGGAAGGACGTCCAGGCGGTTGTGCCTGTTCCCTCTCACAAGCAAGCTGGCACTGCTCTCCTCTGGCTGTGGCTTAGCTGGCGCTGCTCTCTGGCTGTGGCTTAGCCGGCGCTGCTCTCCTCTGGCTGTGGCTTAGCTGGCGCTGCTCTCTGGCTGTGGCTTAGCCGGCGCTGCTCTCCTCTGGCTGTGGCTTAGCTGGCGCTGCTCTCCTCTGGCTGTGGCCTAGCTGGCGCTGCTCTCCTCTGGCTTTGGCTTAGCTGGCACTCCTCTCCTCTGGCTTTGGCTTAGCTGGTGGTCTTGTCTGGAAAGGCCTCCCCCTCCGTGTATTAGATGAAAATGAGGGCAGATTTACAGTCTTTAACACGTCTGGAGTTTATTGACATAAATGTTGTGATTTTCGCTTTTTGTGGATTTGTAGAAAAGTAATGTCAGAGCAACTGAAAATGAGAAACAGTTCTGACTCCATTCCCTAACTGCTGTCTGCTTCCAGGACACAGGCCTGCGAGTCTCTGGGCCATTTGTTCTGCCACAGCTCCCCCTTCTGATTATTCCAGCCACTGCCATCAGATCAGGTTTGCTGACACTTGGAAGTCCTTGGCTGACAGGTCGGATGCCGGGCAGTGCTGTGGCCCCTAGTACCCCTCAGGTCTGGTGTGCTGGGCGGGCCTGGGAATGGGTGCTCAGTTAATCTAGGCTGTTTTGAGTTCACCCTGGTGCTTGGAGCACTTTCTGAGTGGACTCTGGTTACTTCCTCAGCCCCTGGCTTTCTGCCCTTTTGCTGTGCTGCGTCTTTACCAGGTCAGTTGCTGGTTGTGAAAGTCATCCCCCCTCCCAGCTGCTGCGCGGTTTCCCTGGCACCGATTGCAGTAACAGCCTCCGCTTCCCTCCCCGGCTGTTTGTCAAAACCTACTGATCCTCTTGGGCCATCCAGGAATTAAATTCCTGGAAATGAGCAATATCTCTTACTTTCCGTAGCAATTTAGCAATGTTCTTCTCTACCTGTTTTTAAACTTTTTATTCTGAAATCGTTTCAGTCAGTCAGGGAAGCTGCAGGAGTGGCACCTAGAATTCCCGGGTGCCCGTCCCTGAGCTTCACCTGTGAGGAACATTTTGCCACATTTACTTTACCATTTGCTCACTCTTTTTAAAAATCAAGCGCTATTTCATGAAATGCTGGGTTTACCTGATGTTTCCTCATGACTAGATTTGGGTTTGCATGTTTGGTAGGAATACCGCAGAAGTGACATTGGGTCCTCTTGAGGGCATCGTGGCGGGATGCGAGGCCACTTGGGTTTCCCCTGATTAGTGAGGGGGCTGCTGGCCAGGCTCTTCCACTAAGTGACTCTCTTTCCTGTTGTAAATAGTCAAAAGGCGAACTCATAAAACCATAAATATCCCCTTTCTGTGAAACTCACCTCCTAGTTTGTGTTGGTTAGTCCTCCTGCTGGAGGCTGTTATTGTGATGTTCTGATTCTGTCATTCCCTCCACACTGATCAGCTGGCATTCTGCATAAGGAAGAGCTTTCCTGCCTTCCCCGTCCGTCCATCCGTCCGTCCATCATCAGGATGGACTCAGTGGGTCATAAGCACTACTGTTAGTCGTTCTGCTGTTCAGACTGTTCCAGCCTTGGCCTGTGGGAATCCCTTCAGGCTGGCTCCTTCGTCCCTTGGACATGTTTTTGGTGTGACAAGGTGTTTTGGCTTTCCGTGCCTTCTCCTGCTTTAGCCGGGGCCGGCTGTTCTCTGCTCTTTGTGGAGGGTGGACTTTAGAGGCCGACATCTGCTCAGCTTCTGCATGTGTTCACGTGCCCTGCATCTGTCTGACCCCTGCCCTCGCATCCAGCACTCGGGCTCATCTGCCCCATCCTGCCCTCCACGGGCTGGTTTTAGGATCACTGCCCCCACCTACGTAAAGCCTGCCTGGGGCTCCCGGGTGGTTGCGGCTCTGTTGTTAGAACGAGGGCACACGGTGCTGTGTCCAAACATGTCAGGCACGCCTTTGCCCTTCCACTGTGTTCATTTGGGATACGGGTAGGTTCATTTGACTTTGTGTACAATTTTAGGGTTTTTTTCTTTTTTTTCCCATTCTTGTTGATTTCAGTTTTTGAATACGTAAAACATGAAGTGGTTCTAAGAGTCAGAATCATACAGAAAGGTCACTGCCCTGCCCATCCCCTTTCCATCCAAGCCCTGCCCTCCCCTGTCGGTAAGCAGGCCCATTCACTTCTAAACAAAGTCAGCAGATACCTGTTGTCTTGACTCACCTTCTGTCTGATATAAAGGCAGCCACCTGTGTGGTCAGTGTGCTTTGCTTTGTTAGCAATGTGTCAGGAGGGCGTTTATGGGGCATCTTTCTCGTTCTCTGTACAGTTGCATCTTCTGTGCTCATGCCATATTCTACCAGTGTTCTGTTCACAAGATTAGGTAGTTTTAAGTGTTGATATTTGCACTTAGGAATGACGCTGTGTTGGGAGTGGCGTCTCACTGTTGGAGGTGCCCCCCGCTGTGCTGTTCTGTGAGCTTCTCACCGTGACAGTAGCAGATGTCTTTTGTTCCCCAAAGTGCAAGCAGTGCTTCTGGCCAATGCCAAACCTCTGTCTGCACCCATCCTGCTAAGGTCTCGGGGCCGGAGGGTGGTGGGCACCTGCTGCCTCCTGCTGGAGGGTGTCCTGGCTCCCAGGTGGACGCAGGAACACCCTTCATCACCTCCGGGCCACGTCCAGCCTTCCCTCCCGTTGGCCCGGCCCCTCCACTCCCGGACAGCCGAGCTGCCTCTGGACAGCTGCCAATGCCAGTTGTATTTATCCCCGTTAGTGGAGTGGTCTTTTCGTGCTGGGCTTTGCTGGGAGTGAAGATTCAGAGCCTTGGGGGATGAAAGTCAGGCTACAGATTGCTGCCCGTGCGTGATCCCTTCATCCTGTTGGCTTCTGAATTGAATTGTGTCATCAGGGTGATTTGAGCATGAGACTTCAGGGCCTATGAAGCCAGGACCACGGCTCACAGGCATTCTCGTTTTTGCAGGCCGCTAATTAAGGAGAAGCTGAGCCAGGGCGTCACCCTGGTCGTGGACAGGTATGCCTTTTCTGGGGTCGCCTTCACCAGCGCCAAGGAGGTGAGTGCAGCTCGGCCCCTGCACGTGCTTGTGCCTGGTGTGGACTCGGCGTGGTCCCCGTGGGCACAGAGCAGTCGCAGCACGAGTCTCTTCATGTCACTGCCTCTAGGGGTTTGAGATCCCCGTGTTCGCCAGGTTACCTTGGTCTTTATCGACAAGAAGAGAAACCTTTTTTGTAGCTACAGGTTGTTTTCATAGATACAACTGCGTTTTTCATTTGGCCGACACATGTCACGTCATACGTTTACACATATGGTCATCGACAGACCTGTTTCATCCAGTGTCTTGTTTGCGGAAAAGATGGTGAGAGTGTCTGGGGTGCTTTCATGCTGTGTTCCTGACCCCCTGTTCACAGGCATAATGGCAGTGACTACACTGCCCTTTTTTCCTGCTTTTTATTTAAAAATTTTCAAACATATACCAGCAGAGAAAATAAGCCACCCAGCACCGTCACCTGCCCCAGAACCTTCTGGTCTCTGTGACCCCCAGACACATCATCAGTCCCTTCATAAACATTTCGGTGCACATCCCCAAAACAGCTTTTCAGAAACCTCGTCTCACCCCATTCCAGAATGTCATCATTCAGTCAGTGTGCAGAGTCCCCAGCGCTCTCAGGAGCTGTTTGATCCGTCTTGTGTTTTTACAGTTCCATTGAATCAGAATCCAGCCAGTTAAGGTCCATTCTTGAAATGTCTCTTGAATCTCTCGATACATAGGTTCCTGCATCTCTTTTCTTCCTTCCGCTAAAATTTTTGCATTTTTTATTTTCCCAAGTTGCCTATCAAGAGGCACAGCGTGCCTGGTTATCTACTTTTTGTGGTAACGGTCTTTGATCATGGTTAATTCACGAAGGGCTGCAAAATGACAGCCTTCTAACCCTGCCAGTCTTCCTGCACGAGCTAGCAGGGTCCTCCTTTAGGGCAGTCCCCTGAGGTACTGGCCACATGGCTCCGTCTGTGAAAAGCACGCAGGCTCGGGCAGGGCCGACGGGCTCCCTTCTCCAGTAAGGTTGTCCTGGCGGCACAAGGCTCTGAGCCCACAGCTGGGTTCTAACCCTAAATCTTCAGAGCTGTGTGGCTCTCTCTTCCTCTAGAAGTGGGGACACTATTTTTAGAGTTGTGAGGATGAATGAGAGGGGACATGCAGGAGACAGCACACGGGGCGCTGGCGAGCGTCTCCAGGATTGGGGTCTTCCCCTCTCTGTGGAAGGGGGTGATGCCCTGGCCCGTGTGCTGCCGCTGCTTGGCCAGAGGGTGTGGGGCACACGCATGATGCCCTCGGTCCCGGGCCCTGAGTGACGCGTCCTGGGCCCCGGGGTGTTCTGTCCACTGTGAACGTATTCACACGTCAAAACACAGGAAGGTGATGTGAGAGAAAGCAAAACGCTGGAGACCTAAAGGACAGAGCTGCTGCTGTGTAAGAACTCCCCTCAAACGTCAGCTCGCTTTTCCCCCTTTTTGTTGAATTTTGAAGCCAGGAATGAGACCGCATTAAGCTGGCTCCATAACGGTTGGGTTCTTCGTCGGCAGAATTTCTCCCTGGACTGGTGCAAGCAGCCGGACGTGGGCCTCCCCAAACCGGACCTGGTCGTGTTCCTGCAGCTGCAGCTGGCAGAGGCCGCCGCGAGGGGCGAGTTCGGCCGTGAACGCTACGAGAGCAGCCCTTTCCAGCAGCGGGCCCTGCAGCGCTTCCAGCAGCTCCTGGGAGACTCGAGTCTGCCCTGGAAGGTGGGCACGGTGCCCGGGCCCTCCTGGGGGCAGCGCTTTCTGGTCCTGGGGTTGGTGCAGGACGTGGGTCGGTGCCCTGATGCTGGCCCAGGGCAGGGCTGCACGGGCAGCGGCTCCAGAGCAGGCGTCCTGTGCGGGGGACCCTGTGCCAAGCCGGCCATCCAGCGGGCTCCCGTCCCCTGCTGGACGTCAGCTGTGCAAGGCCAGCATCCAGAAGGCCGAGTCCGCGGGTGTCAGGCAGCGGCACTTTTAGCTCCCGTGTAACCGGGTCAAGCGTGGGGCCTTCCTTGACTCCAGGCGGCCCGCACCCGCCACAGCTGTCACCTCCCTGCTCTCCTTCCCCGCAGCCTGGCGCCCGCCCACCTCAGGACACGTGACCTGGCGCCCCGGCCCGTCCTCCCTGCACGCGCCCACCTGGCATGGCCGCTGCTCCTCTTACTGCTGCAGTGTCCTCGCCACTTGGGCAGGTTCCAGGGTTTGGGTTCTCAGTTCTGGCACCTTGTGCTTCTCCCTCACCCTCCAGCTTTGCCTCCCCACTGTCCTGCTCTGGGTGGTGCTGGTTTGTGGCCAGGCAGGTCTCCTGGCATAGCATTCTCAGCTTCTGTTTATCTGAAAATTTATTTTCCTTAGGATTTTTCAAATTTTTAAACCAGTCACAAACTTACAGAAAAGTTGCAAGTACGATACAAGGAACTCTCCCCCAGGACCATTTGAGAATAAATTAGTACCTGACACCCCCTCCCTGTCAAAATGGGGACAGTCACATGGATGCGCTCCTACTGCCTGACCCCCCTGGTCCCACTAGTGACCCCGGTAACAAAGGACATAGTTCACAGGCACATCTCTCTGGCCTCCAGCCTGTGACTTGCTCAACCTTGACTTTTTTGAAGGTTGCAACAGTCGCTTTGTAGCCGAACCTCAGATTGACTTTGTGATTGGATCAGGTCGTGTGTCCTTGGTGGGCTGTCGCTGCCCCGTCACGGGCTGCGCACCTTCGGTGTGTCACGCTCCAGTGATGCTCGCCTTGACCTCTGGGTTAAGCGGTTCACGGTGAAGTCACTCCGCGTCCCTCTGTGAGGTGGTGCTTTGAAACCACATAAAAACCTCGCTGCTCATAGACTTCCAGTTCGTTTATATGTTTACACTTGCATGGACTCAATGTTTGTACCGCTTACCAGCAACCTGTTTTCCTCGCAATTGGAGGCGCAGATTGCCCCAGGTCTGGCCCCTGGGTGACCCCCACCCCAGCCCCGGGTCCTTCTGATCAGTTCCCTTCACTTCCGGGCCCTTCCCGGTCCCGGCCCATTACAATCGATCTCTGGTCTCACCCTGTGCTTTCCCGGCCCAGCGTCCCGAGGTGTCCCTGGTTCCATTTTATGGAGGAAGAGACAGAGGTGGTTATCTGGGCCCCCAGAGGACGAGGGGTGTCCACGTACGCGTTCACATGGGAGGTGCCACGCACCGTCAGCTGCCTGGGATGGTTCTGTGCCAGAGCTCTGCAGCTGGGCCGCGGCCGGCAAGGTGACCTTCAAGCGGGGCAGGGGGGCCCGCGAGGAGGTGGTGTCGCTCCTCATAGACTTCGTGCAGTGGTTACAGCTGTCTGAGCGTGTCTACACCCTGGAGCTTTTCCAGAGTTTGCTGCCCCAAAGGCTGCCTAGAGGCTCTTGGCACCCAGGGCCGAGCCTTGGCTGAGGAGGGCGCTCCCAGGCACGCCTACCCCCATGTGGCCCGGTATGTGTCCCTCCCTCCGGTGGAGAGTCGCTCCTCTCGTGGGCTGGCCCCCCCCCCCCCCCCGGTGACCGAGGTCTGCGCGTCAGCAAGGTGGGGCAGCCAGCTATCGGGACGAAGCCCATCGTACCAGGGAGAGGAGTCGGACCCGAGTTGGGCTCCCGGCAGAACTTGTGGTCCAGGCAGGTCCGGGCGCGGCCGTGGAGGGGCAGGAGTGGGCGCTGCCCTCGCCGGCTCTGCGGGTGGCACTGGGGTCCCCTGGGGGTGAGCGTCTGACCGGGGCTGCAGCCAGGGGGCCGGGCGGCTCAGTCCCAAGGGCCCATCCAGCTCACTGTCCCCAGGCGAGGCTGGGGGTCAAGGACCCCAGAGGAGTGGAAGCTGTGCCCTCCGGAACCTGCCCCATCCGCTGAGAACATTAACCTGTCTCTCCCCCCTGCCCCGGCCCAGACAGTCGACGCCTCCAGGAGCATTGAGGAGGTCCACCAGGAAATCTGCGTGCTGTCTGAGGGTGCCATCCAGGCCGCTGCACACAGGCCGTTGGGGCAGCTGTGGACATAGAGGGACAGGACCCCCGTCTGCCATCCGCAAGGCAGGAGCCGCATGTGCACAGCGTCCGGGGGGCGAAGCGGGACTCCCCGGGGAGCAGCCTGCAGGGCAGCCTTCTCCTGCCCTCACCTGTGCCCCGAAGATACTAATAAATTAGTTACTGTGTTTTGCTTACTATAGTTTCACAATGACTGTGTCCAGGCAGTTCCATCGGGGTCGCTGATCTCCTCGTGGACGTCTTCAGACACCAGTAAAGATGAAAACGGTTGTGGGCAGCCCCGGGCCCGGCTGGCATCAGCCATGCCTGGGCTCTGAGCGCCAGCCTAACATGCCAACCTCACAAGGCCTGACCAGGCTGTGTCCGAGTAGCAGCGTCCCTGTCCCCTCTGAGCACGCCCAGTGCTCGCTTTAATGTTCCCTCTATTAAGGTCTGAAATGCGGGTGTGTAGTTCCTCCATCCTGTGAAGTTACTCCAGGATGCAGTGGCCCTGCAGTGGGCGGTGGGCAGAGCCCCTGTCTGCAAGGCACCACAGGTCTCAGCGCCCTTCTGTGCGTGCCAGGAGACCGGATTCCGAGCAGAAGAGGAGGATGGGACGGTTTAAAGTGTCACAAGATGGTGACCAGGGCTTGGGGAAAACCCGCATGTGGCCAAGCGGGTCCCAGCTCAGTGGTGGCGCCCGCTCCCCGCACTGGGCAGGGTCCCTTCTCGTCCAGGTTGAACAGATGAGGCTGCCCATCCACAGGTGCCTGGCAGGTGGGGGCAGCCCAGCCCTCAAGGGAGCACAGGGGACACGAGCGCTGGGGGTGGCAGGAGCTGTGCACTCGGACGGCTGTGCGGTCAGTTCACAGCGGGTCCTGCTGATGGTACCAGGCTGGCCTCGGGCGCCCGTCCGTCTGAAGGGCCTGGCCGTGTCCACCCCGACGTGCAGCACACACTCGAGGTCAGAACTCGAGGCCCGTGACCCAGTGACAGAAACAGTTGGGAACCGCTCGCAGAGTCACACCACTTTCATGCCGAGTCCCAGGGTCACCCGCGGGCGTGGCCTGGCCACCCTCCCATCTACCTGCCTTTTGGTCTTTCACACGACCAAGGCCACACCCTAGGTGAAGAAAACGAAACGTGGGGCGGGGATCTTGAGAGTACTGGGCCGTCAGGGAGGCTGCGTCGGCTGTGGGCGTGGGTGGGATGCCCGGAGCACGCTGGGCGGGCCCCCGAGCGGGAGCTGGGCACCAGACGAGAGCTCTCTGGCCCAGGCCAGGAGCGGGGCCACGGAGGCCCCAGCGCAGACCCTCTCAGGGCTCAGCCGAGCGGGCGGGGGCGGGCTGGAGCCCAGGGGAAGAGAGGCCGGAGCTGAGTGGGGCCCCACAGGCAGCTGGATGGTGTGAAGACAGAAATGGCCCCGGAGACCGCAAAATTAACGGTCCACTTAAACTTTCTTCAGCAAGCCCAGCATGGGTTTTAAAACATCTCGCCAGGACTGCGGCAGCCGGCACCGCCGAGGGGGCTGTGTGTCCTGAGGCGCCCTGACCCTCTGGCCTCCCCTAAAGAAGCCTGTTGGGCCCCGTGGCGGGCAGAATGACGGCCCCCACAGACATCCTCGTCCTGACCCCTGGAACCTGTGAGTAGGGTGCCCACCTGGCTAAAGGAACCAGGAGGTGGGAGGCCACCCTGGATCGCCCAGGAGGTGGGAGGGGCCTGGTCAGAGGAGACAATGCCGGCTCTGCAGGGTTGGGGGTGGGGGGGGAGTTGATCCAGGGGATGCGGGGGCTTCTAGGAGCCGGAAAGGACAGGTAGCCAGTTCCCTGGGGCCCCAGGGGGACAGCCCTGCTGACCTCTGCCTGCCAGGGCCCTGAGAGGTAAGTGTTGTCTCGGGCCGCTGCGTGTGGAGGGCTTCACAGTTCAAGAAGCCAACGCGGCCATTTCTGGAGGCCAGGACTCAGGTTCTGAGCCATGGCGCTTCCTGCTCTCCTGTCTGGCCTTGGTCCCCTTGCACCCAAACTGGAGGGTGGGTGGGCAGGTGGAAGCGGGAAGCCAAGAGGGCCAGGGTCGCTCCGACCGTCCCACCAGGACTTACCGGGCAGGGCGAGAGGCCCTTGTTCACACTCTTCGTGACCCGCAAGGGGGTGACCAGCTGAGGCACAGGGCGCCTACAGGGACGCTGTCCAGGGAGCCAACATGCCACCCGGCACCGCAGCTGCTCCCTCCCCGTCTACGAAAGGAGGGCGTCTTCCCAAAATCAAGCTCCCCTGCATTTTTTGCTTTAAACGCAAACCACACGAGTCAGAGAGAGTCGAGAATCAGCGTTGCGAAACCAGGTCCAAATAGGAGGGCGCCGCTCGCTCAGGTCTGGGAACAAACGAGCTCGGCACGTCCATCCACCAAGTCCTTCCTCAGACCCCTCGTGAGCTTAGAAAACACTTGTTCTCATTCTTACCATGTCCAACTGTAGCTCCGAGAAAATCAAGACAGACGAACCTTGTTTTCTATTGAAACTGTTATTATTTGCCATTAAGAATCGCGCACTATACGGCTAAGAGTGAGCACTCCTCGGTAAGCCTTTCCCGACGCACACCAAGACAGAGCCCCTGCTGCTCAGGGTGGCCCCCACCTCCGCCGTCCGTGCCGCCAGCAGGAGCTGCAGCGAGACCCCCGGCCCCGCCAGCAGAGGCACAGCAGAAGGAATGGAAACCTTCCCACCCGCCTCGACCTGAGGGATGACGAGGGGATGAGGGGAAAAGAGAATGGGAGACGGAGGGAAGAACTCACGTCGGCAACACCTGGGGCACCGGGGTGCCCTCTGCCCGCTCGCTGGGCCGGCGGGGGGCGGGGCTCTGCAAGGAAGGCCCCCCGGGAAGAAGGCTGTCACCTCCTGGGCTCCCAAACCCCGGTCTGTGCTCCTTGGTGGGACGAAGGCCACTGCGTGGGGCTGTGCCTGGGGCCCAGGACACAGGCTGAACGAAGGAGGCGGGTGCTGGCGTCCGTCCAGAAGGTGTCCAGCGGGCGCAAGGGGCAGAGGCACAAAGCGGAGGTGTGACCCTCCGGTCCCAAACCATCCGAAGCCTCGCCGACCGGGAAGCGGAGGAAGGCCCTGGGGATGCTGGAGCGACAGGCAAGCAGCAGCTCGGGGGCCCCGCGGCCTCACCTGCGGCTCGGGCGGCGCGTCTGTCCCGGCGCCACCTGCACGGCAACGTCTTTGGGCCTCACCGCCCCCACCCCTTGCTCCTCTCCTCCCAACGCGAGGAGGCCCGGGCCGTGGTTCCTCGGCCCCTTCTCCCGCCGCGATGGCCCTGGAGGCCGCGTCTTCGGAGCCTGCGTCTTCGGAGCCTGGCTCAGGACACGCCCAACAGAAGCCATGTCCGTCACGAAACTTCAAACAGGACTTTAATTCCAAAGCGAACCCGGGCCTGGAGCCCAGGAGGAAGCGGGGCCGGGCAGGGCTGGCAGTGTGGCAGGAGAGCCCCTCGTGGGTGCCTGGCGCTTGGGTCTCCAGTGGCGCGGGCCTATGTGTGGGCGGCGGGCGGGCGGACGGCGGGCGGGACGAGATGCGGCGGCCGAGCGCCCCTGCGGGGCCAGTGGGACCGTCCTCCGACTGCAAGGTCCTCAAAGGGACAAGATTTCAAAGTCTTCATCTTCTGAGTCAAAGAATCTTTCCAGTCGCTCTACGTCAGAAGAATCTAGAAGGAACATGACAAAACCTCACCAGGTGCCAGGCGTGGGTCAGTCTGGGGTGTGGGCCGAGGGACAAGGGCCCGTGTGAGCACACCCACCCCACGAAGGAGCAGGTCCTGCCCAGCACCTGACTGTCCAGGGTGGCCAGGGCGCGGAGGGAGGTCAGAGGATGCCCGGACTGCCCGGCTGAGGCGCCCTCCTCCCAGGCGGGGGATCTGAGTGGGTGGGAGAGGGGTTCCTGCCCTGTGAGTACAGGGACAAGGGCCTGGGTGGGTGAGGGCATGTGCGGCTGGGGGCAGACACGCCCCTCACCAGAGCCCAGAGGGAAGCAACGGGGGCCAGGAGGGCAAGGGTCCCATCCCAGGAGGGGTGTTTGCCCCCTGCACCAGCCGGGTCTGGTGGGGAATCTGTCCTGAGTCTGGCGCTGGTACCACGACCTCCGTGGTTCCCGTGAGGCGCGGGCTGCAGTCCTCCCCAGGGCGGTCGCTATGTGCTCAGAGCCCCCCGGCGGGTCCCCTTTTCCCCACGTGCCACGTGCTCGATGCACTCTGGGGGAGGCGCCCCCAAGCCCAGAGCCACCGGGCAGTGGGGACAGAGCCACCTATGCCACATCAGCACAGGAAGCCTGGCCTGGTCCGGCTCAGGACCAGGGGCCACGGGAGGAGTGCGGGAGGGCCCGGGTGGGCTTGCAGGTGTGCTGCCCCACGCAGGTGGGAGGAGGGAGGGCGGCACCAGCAGCGTCCCTGGTCCCACTCACGAGGGGCTGCCGAGGGGCCACACAGCGTGAAAGGTCAAAGGCGACTGGGACGGGACCTGGGGAGGCGGAGGGCAGGGCAGAAGCATCACACAGGCAGCACCCCCAGCCTCAAGACAGGGGACGCCCCCGTCCCCACCTGAGACGGGGCCCTGGGGCATCCGGACTCACCTAAGGACAAGTTCAGGACGTCAGGACAGGCCAGGTGGGAAGGCTGCCGCTCCACCAGCTCAAACATTGGCAGGGCACCTCCAAGGAGGGACAGCTGTCAGCAGGACACACACAGCGTGTCAGGGGCCCCGCAGGTGGAGGGAGGCGCCGTGCACAGGCAGGAACCCCGCTACCCCTCATCACCCAGACACGGGACTGGAAATCCCAGTGAGCCTCCAGCCGAGTCCGGCCCCGTGCTCTGATCACAGCAAGGACGCACCTGGCGTCCAAGGACCAGGCAAGGTGCGCAAGACGCTGTGCAGCCGAGCACCAGCGGAGCAGGGGAGGAAGGACCCCCAGACCCGCACAGGGGCGGGACCCCACCAACCTTTTTCACTTGCTGGCACCAGTCGTTAAAGTCGTCCTCGGTCCCACAGAAAAACCCCTGAAACCAAAGGCAGCAGTAAGCGGAGAGCGGCACACACATCCAACCCGCCGGCCCCTGTGTGTGTCCTGGACGTGGTGGCCACTGCACACCCGGCCCCCTTCGCCTCTCCAGCCCCTACGCCCCTCTGCGGGCTGCGTCCACGGCTCCACCCTCGCCCTCTGCCTGGACTGACCGGGGAGCGAGCCGGTCACAACGACAAGTCAGGGCAAAGCAGAGAGCTCGCTCCTCCCCATGCCCCTGGGGCTGGGCCACAGGCCTTAGTGGCCCACAGCACGTGGCACAATGGGATAAGCGGACCCCTCCGGAGGGGACACCAGACATGCGGACCCTGTCCCCCTGGAGCTACCGTCTGCAGGGCTCCAGGGTTGGGATGAGCTACTGGGAACGCTCAACCTGCCACATGGAGAAAAAGAAGCCGGGGAACCACAGAGAGGCACTCAGGGCTCTGCTCAAGGCCCTGGTGCGAGGACACGCGGGATGTGGCCGGAAGACGGAGGCCTGTTTCACCGGAGCAGCCGTCCTCCGCGGCCCTGAGAGCTGGGATGCGCGCTCCCACCTGACCTGATGTTCACGAGCTCACGGGGGGTGGGGGTGGGGGGTGGGGCTCCTGTGACAGCGGAGCCCCCACGCGCCAGCCCGCCACCACCGACCTCAGGGCGCAACCAAGACCCATGGGCAGTGCGTCTGGGGTCGTCCCTTCTCAGCACCGAGTGCCTCGTCGTGTCCACAACTCAGTTAATCACTCCCCTAGGGGTGTTATGATTCCTAGGTGTTTTTGGCCTCCTTCAAACATATTTTGAGAACAACCAACAATTCCAGCCGTGTAATCAGAGAGCGAGCGAGGAGGTTCATTCCTAGGGACCGCCTTGCAGACTCAGCTACTCTAAAGAGTGCAGACAGACCAAGAAGCCCCACAGGGGTGCTGCAGGGCAGCGAGGAAAGCGGGGCCGTGGCAGCGACGCGGGACACTCACTTGCGCACACACGCCTGCCTGGGCCACACCTGAGGCTGCCAGCCCTTTGTACTCTTTCGAGTTCTAAGCCACGTGAACTTAATACTTATTCCAAAACGCTGAGATTACAGAAACGGGGATGCTTTCCTTCTTATCCTAAAGCAGCAGCAGGACTGGGCACAAATGCCTCGGGACACCCGGGCACGAGCGCGCGCAGCTGGCGACAGCGGGACCAAGCGGGGGACACACCACGGCGATGGATGGGTCGAGCTCTGCGATGCTCATCCTGCTGGGTGGGTGCTGGCAGTGGAAGCTCTCATCCGGGATCGGGCAGTGCTCAGCGGCCTGCAGGGCTGGCTGCGTGGTGTGAGGGTCCAGGTAGATGAGTTCCTCACCTGGGCGGGCAGCAGGCAGGTCAGCAGGAGGCGGACAGAGCTGCCTCACCACAGCCACCAGCACCATGCGGCTGGACAGGAAAAGGGCACACGTCGCACCGGCCAGGTGGGGGCACGCTGCCTGTCAAGTTGGGGGGGTGCTGCCCAAGAGACCACGCCCCTTCCTCCGACGTCACTGCAGACCCCACTCACCCACGTAGCCGATGAAGTAGCGGGCACTGTTGGGCTTCCCTCCAATCACGCCCAGGGACTGGGGCATCATGAAGCAGTGCTGCGGGACGGAAGACAGGCCAGGTCGCTGAGCGCGGGAGGGGCTCCCCGCTCCCCCTGCAGCGCCAGGCGAGGACAACCGCGGACGAAGACCAGACCCCCAGGGTGCGGGTTCTGGACGCTGAGGCTGCAGGTCCTCAGGGAAGCCCCGGGCGGCCAGAAGGGCCAAGGGGAGGCCGGGGAGGCGCAGACAGGGTCGGCCCGGCCTGCGTGCTGGGCGGACAGGAGCGGGGAGGGGCTGGCGCACCGCGGGGGCAGGGGGCGGAGGTGGAGGTGGGAGGCCAGCAGCACCATGTCCGCAAGAAGGGCAAGGGCCACGGGAGGTGGCAGCAGGGACGAGCGAGCGGGTGGGGGCCGGGGGCCCACAGGGCGGTCAGAGGGCTGGACTGGGCAGGACGGTGACAGCTGGGGCTTTCGGTAGGAAGCGGGGTCTCAGCCCCCCCGGCGGGCAGGGATGACAGGCGGGAGGGCACGGGCCAGCACAGACCCACCTTCAGTGTCTCTGCATAGGCTGCATTGATGTCCGTGAGCCCCAGGCGCAGCGGGATGAGCAGCACCAGCGGTCTCCATGGTGACGGCCTGCTGCCGACCTCAGCCCCAGACGGGAACCCGTTACAGTGTCGCTCGGAATCTGCAGGAAACGCTGCGGCCCCGGCACGAGGCAGGCTGCTCCTGCACAACCTTCCTGAAAGAGGGAGACGTGCGTTTATGGGCTAAACGAGGTAGGCAGAAGTTCACCCGAGAGAAACAGGTACAGAATTTACACCGTTAACAGGAAACGAGTATAAAAAAGTCAAGTACTTGAAGTACACCTCAAACTTGGAAAATAAAGTGTAACACTAACCCTGCCACCCAGAGGAAAAAAAAAATTGCACATTTTCTATGCGTTTAACTTAAATTTTTTATTGTGAAATAAAGCATACACACAAAATAATGCAAGAAAATATTTACATGCACCTTAGAAGCAATAATAAAACAAGCACTATGGAGCCACCAGCCTGGTGGACGCAGCACTGACCCAGGGCCCCTCTGGTCCCCCCTCAGCAAGGACAGCATTGAGCGATAACTTTTCTCCTTCCTTTTTCTTCTGTCTAAACACACTGGGTAATCCTTCAATAATCGGATTAACTACAGGGTTTAGTGGTAGGAGAGAGCCACTCCAGTACCCCAAGCACACCAGGCACCCCGTCCGTGGTTCCTAAACACCTTTCCCCACTAAAAGGAACCAGGGGGAAAATGGCTGATTCCAGGGATGGGGCAGGGAAGGTACCAGGTGAACCCGAGTCTAGTTAATGCCAGAAAGAGAACGCTGAACAACACAAACGACAGGACTCTGTCAAAGAGGCAGCCAAGTTTGGGACAAGGAGTAAGTAATGACCATAAGGGACAACACCTGGAATTAAACTCAGGCTCCATGAAGCTGCTGGCTCTAAAATCAGGTCTTCCAAACGTAAATAAGTCGAGGGCAGAGGGGAGAAAGGAGGGCTCTTCCCAAGAAGAGCGCCAGCAGATAAACTGGAAGGGGTGCACACACTAGAGACCACCGTTTCAGACCCGACGCAGCAAATCCTCAGTGCGTGTAACGTACCCCCTCCAGATCACTCGCGAGCTGCTAGGCACCAGGGGCGCATCCTAAGCAGGTGACCGAGGCAGCACTACTGACAGGGAGCAAGCCGTTTCCCGGGTCGCTCTGTCGTGGACACCGCCACCAGGCACACTCCTGGTCAACACGCCCGATCCAAACCTAAACGGGCCTGTGTCACAAAGCCTCCATAAACTCCAGAAGGCCCAGGCACATACATCTCCTCAATTGGGCTGCTCCTGAGGTGTGTCCTTAAACACACCTGTGGCCTAGTGAGTGACGTGCTCCTGAGTTCTCCCAGCCGCTCCAGCAAAGTAACGGAGCCAAGGAGACGGTCGTGGGAACCTCCAATCCACAGCCAGTCTGTCGGAAGCACAGGTGACCACCTGGACTTGCCACTGGGGTCTTAAGTTGGGGGTGGGGGGGCAGTCTTGTGGGTCTGATGCCAGCTCCAGGTGTGTAGACAGGGCCAGAACTGAGCTGAACTGCAGGATGCCCATTCATCTTCACTTTTTATGATCTGGTCACCAGTATTAAAGGTACGTGTTTTCTCCTGAGTTCAGCACACATCAGGTTCTGATATGTAGTCTGTAAACTTGACTCTTTTTGACCCAAAAGCTAAAACAGAAGTTTGACATTTTTAGGTAATAAGAGTTTGTCCTTTTTTCTATCTATTCTGCATTAGTTTATATAAATGTCCCATGGACATTTTTGAAAAGGTATGTTCTGCTACCAGAATCTACGATTTGACACGTTCCACTAAACTCTCTTACTGTATTATTCAGATCCTTGTAACTTTATTTTTATATATTCGATCTGCCATACAGTCTCTCTTAATTTACTGTAAGTTTTGCTTCGCTGATTCTGAGGCTCTTTTGTGATGAGAACATTTTCCTTGCTGACTAGATGGTCACCACTAGCGCGGCCCCTCTGGTGTCTCTGGAACAAAAGCAGAGAAGCAGGGCTGTCGTTGCTGAGCTCGGGGCTCACTGTGTCCTCACGTGGCCTGTCCCATACAAATGCCCTGTTAGTAAGGGGTGGGTTTCTGGCTGCACCAGGTCCCCATTTGTAGTTTTCTAGCCCCATTAGCATTGTCAACGTGTCTAAATTCTCTGCTTTTCCGTCAGGAGACCTCATGAACCCAGGTACTCCTCAGAATTCTAAACACTTCCAGTAGCGCCTGGCGTGGCCGGAAGACGAGATGGCCAGGGCCAGTTTGAATCACCCTTCTTCGTGGCGCATCAGGGCACACACAGGGCCTTGCAGCTGAACCCAGCACACAGGCGTCAATTATTTGTAACGAAGACGCAGAAGCAGCGTGGGGCACCAAGCAGCCTTCCGCTCAGCCTGGTTGGCACCGCCCTCGAGGGCCCGCGGGCCAGGCAGGGGAGCAAGCTGCCCCGGCCCCGTCCGCCACGACCCCGGGCTCCGGCTCACTTACTGATGTCCTCCATCACCACCGTGTTGTCCATCGCTACGTGAACGGCCAGGGCGCTCCACGTGTCGAAGACGGCGAGCTTCCTACCAGAGAGGGCAGAACACACTGATGAGCCTTCACAGCTCGAAGACCTGTGGCCTCTGCCGGCCGCTTCTTCTCGCCCGGGCCCCACGCTTGCCACACCCAGCCGCCACCGTGCAGGGCAGGGCCTGTGCAGGAGCCTGCCGGGGTGCCACTTCCCGATCAGGCTGGACACGGGCAAGAACCAGAATGTGAGCCCAGGTCTCGGATGCTGCCCGAGGCAGGCCCAGCTCCGTCTTATCCCCCAGGCCCCATGAGCCAACGGCTGGCTTGAGTTCTCACAGAGAACCTGCGGGTGACAGAGAGCCGAGTAGGGAGTCACCGTGCTGGGTGGGCCACTGTGGCCGAGGAATTACGGTTCTGAAAGAGGAGCAGACTCCACGACCGAAGGCACGACGGGAGGGCCTCTGAGCTCACCTCGGGGGCTGTGCAGGGGCTCCCCCAGGTGAGAGTGCACCTGGGGACACGGGTGGAGGGCGGAGGCCCCTGGTCTCCTGGTGGGAAGGCCAGAGCGGACGCCACCTGCAGGGCTCCACCGGCTACCTCCCTCTCTTCCCTCCTGGGCTCACCGAGGGCCAGGTGGGCCCCCGTGCTGAGAAACACAGACACACAGGAAACCAAGTCCCAGGAGAGGCTGGCGCTCCAAGGGGAGCTAAATGCCTAGGGAAAGCACAGAGTAGGGGTAGAGGGGAGGGCGCTCCTCTGACGCAGGCGCAGGGAGGCCTGGGTGGGAGAGGCCTCGGCGCAGAGGCCCGGGGAGCAACGCGGCAGGCCTTGGGGGGTGGCGCTCCAGGCGAAGGGCACAGCACTGCAGGGGGAGGACAGGGCCGGCACGCTGGCCTGTGCCTGCTGCCCTTCCGGGAGCAGCGGGAAACCCCAGGACAGCTGAGAGAAGAGGAACAGATGGCCACCGTCTGTTTCTTGAGGATGACTCTGCTGCAGTTTGGAGGGAGACGCCAGGATGGCAGAGAGAAAAGGCGGAGAGAGGCGGGGCTGGGGGCAGGGGCGGGGGGCAGGGAGCACTGCTCAGAGCTCGGGCACACGCGGGTGGGGTGTGCTGAAGGGAAGAGGGGTCTGGCGTGACCCCAGCTTTTGGCCTGAGCCCCTGGAAGGGTGGTACTGTGTTCCTGTAGGAGCAGTGGGCTGCGCTGGAAGAGAGGGCGGGGCCAGCTCTGGGTCTGGGCTACTAGGTCAACGTGCTCCTTGGGCATCCCGAGGGGCACTGCCGAATAGGGTCTGGATGTGAGTCTGGAGTTGGGACAAATCAGGAACTGCACGTGCGCAAACAGGAGCTGAAAAGCTACGACCAAAGGTGCGAGACAAGCCCGCAGGGCTCAGCAGCGCCGGTGACCAGATGGACAGAGGAGGACGGCTGAGCAGCCCAGGTTTCCAAGGAGCGCGGCAAGCACCCACACCAGGGGCTGCCTGCAGACAGCTGAGTAAGTCGGGGCTGAAACTCAGCCTTGGGACATGATGACGGAACTGACTGTGACCTCGACCAGGCTGCTTCAGGGCAGCGGGGCTGGGCCAGGACGCTAAAGGGCAGTGGGGGCTGGAAATCCCAGGGGCTGGGCAAGGAGGCACAGAGACAGTGGGCTTGGGGATCAGCTGGAAGCTGGACAGGAAGCGGAGCAAGTGTCCTGGACCCCAGGAATGGACCACAGCAGCAGGCAAGGAGGAGCGGGCTGGGCCCAGGGACAAAGGGAGGCGCCCACGGGGACTCCTGCGGGGTGGGAGCAGGCAGCAGAGGCACGAGGCAGATGCGCGGGGAGCCATGGCTGAAGACAGCAGTCTCAAGGGAGGGGGATGGGCGGGAGCAGAGGCGGAGGCCCAAGGCGGCCACAGGCTGCCCGCCTGAATGCCGTCACCCCACAACCACTTCCCACTTCCCAGGCCACCAGACACCACGGCACAGGAAGGGACGCGACACACAAGGAGCGAAGGCCCGATGCAGTGGCTGCATCTGGATGAAGGCATTCAGCCTCACTAGAAACGGGAATCCCAATTCACGAGACCACCGGCACGGTCACCTCTGAGGACCCTCCTGAGGGTCCTGAAAAAAGGACTAAACCCCTTATTTCCTTCAGCAGCAAAGACTCAGGCAAGGCTGAGCACCCCAAGTACCCGTGCCGCCCCGGAGGGAGGGCAGGAGCGCGCTCAGCACCTACTTGAGGACCTGGGCGACGGTGTTGGGCCCGTACCACTGGCCGATGGACTTGCCCTCGCCGACTCCCATTTGTGCTGCAGGAAACAGAGCCGGTCAGCGGCACACGTGCCCCGCCACCCCCACACCCCTCCCTGCGCCTCACAGAGGCCGATCCCAGCACGTGTGGCATGAGGCGCGCATCACAGGAAGCCTGCCTTGGGCACGAGCTCCTGACTGGCACCAGGACACTTCCTCCCAAAGGGACAGACTCCTCCTCAAGGTGCTCCCTCCCCACCGAGAAGCAGGACTGGGGACACGGCTCAGGTGAGCAAGTTCAGGGCTCTACCCGCACCTCCGTCTACGGGTGGAAACACGACGCTCAGAAGCTGGATTAAGACAAAGGAGCGCCCGGACTCCTGGCCGGAGCCCGGGAGGACCAGCCTCCAAGGCCACCAAGTTGGTGTCCAGAGACGGGGCGCCTCACAGCACTTCACCACGGGCCCAGGGCCGTCCCCACCCCGCTGGCCTGCGCCTCACAGCACGGCAGAGCTCTTGGGGACCCGACACCGCAGCGTCCCAAGGCACGGGCCCGGCGCACTGCGACCCCCCACCTATCTGGTGGATGGAGTAGCAGCTGTCCTTCCTGTCCAGGAACGCGTGCAGGACGCCGAAGTAGCTGTCTGGCTGCCTCGTCCGCCGTGTCCACCTCCAGTCTACGGGAGACAGAGACGGAAGTTCAGTTTCACCAAAATACAGGCAAGAAGCCTTCCTTTTTCTAAGGCACTCAAGGCACTCATGGTATCCAAACCTCCTGTGAACCTTTCTAAATTTAAGAACTGAGTTCTCCGGGATTTCAAATACACAGATGCCAACACATCAAGACAAATCCATACAGAAAGGAGAGAGTGGCTCAGTAGTTTAAAAATAATTTCTACAAGACAAACGTTTATCAGCATTTCTTTAAAGCCCCTTTCTCTAATCAACGAGAACCACCAGGTCGTCACTGAAGGAAACCCCAAATCCTAAAGCGTTTCGTGGTGATCCACTCCCGCCGACCTGGCCCCACCACCCTCCTCGCTTCTTGCGGACGTGGCCGCCCCAGGCTGACTCACCTCGGCCCAGGTGCCGGCACACCAGGGCTTGGGCAAAGATCATCTGTCCGCACCGCAGCATGCAGCCCCAGCCCGTGTCCGAGGTGGGGCCGGTGCCCCCTGCCGTGGAGGACAGAGAGAGAGAGGCACTCACCGTCAGACCGAGGCCAGGAGCCCACGCACGGGTCACCTCCGCGTCAGGCGACACACGCCATGTGAACCTGCTCACGCCAAGGCTGCGTTTGCTGGGAAGTGAAACGTCCTAACAACCCCCTCAAGATGGGCCAAGACGTGAACAAGTCACAGAGAGAAAAGAATGTCTGGAAACATGGAAAGATGCTCGGCCTCATGAGTAATGCAGAAAACGCCGTCCACCGGCCAGGGCACAGGGAGACTCGGACGCTGGGCACTGCAGTACCAGGTGTGCGTGAGACAGGCCCTACGATGACAGGAAACAGGGCTGAGACCGTGCAGGCCGCCGTGGGGGGGCTGCATCCTTTGCCCACGCCTCCAGCAGCCCCTCTCGCACACACGCGCAGGGGACAAGGCCCGCCTCCGGGGCGGCGGCGGGATTGGGGGAGGCAGAGGCAGGAGTGCAGAGACGGCCCCAGCCACCCACCCACGCTCCACACGGCCGGCCCCACGCGGCCAAGGCCGACACAGACCCCACGGCCGGGAGAGCCACCACGCTCCGCCCGATGGCCTTTCCAAACACAGGGCTGCCCTCCAGCCCGTCCTGCCCCTGTGGGTTCAGACACCTATGGGTTCAGGACGCTGTACGTCAGGTGTCTGTCCTCCTGACCCCCCGGTGCGCCTCACAGGCCAGGCGACCCCGCCCCTGAGTCCAGGGCCAAGTAGGGGTGAAAGGAGAATTTGCTGGATGAACCAACACTTCCCAAGTATGTCTGACAAGCCCTGTCATTAGACACCCTGGTGACAATGGCCACATCCCCTACCTTCCAGTGATCCCGGACGTCAAGCTCTGGGGGACGGATGGAAGCACATCGAGAAGTGGGACCAATCGAGACAGGCCACCAAGGCAGGGCCGTCTCCTGGTCCCAAACCTCCGGCCTGGGGTTCTCCGACTGGCCGAGGCCAGGCGCGGAGCCAGCCCCATCTGTCCACCTCCAGGGGTACCGCGCGGAGAATCACTTCAATGGAACGTGCTTTCGTCTTATGTGAAACACGTCACATCCGCCTTCAGCTCCCACCACAACTAGGTATGGGAGATACTAGAAAAGGCAACGGGTACGGAGCAAGGGCGTCCCAACATCCTGGACCAACAGCAAGAAGCACGCTGTGCAGCTACGACCCAGGACAACACCAGACGCACAGGCCAACGAGCCCTCCGGGAGCAGCAGGCTGCAGCGCCACCATGACATGCCACACCGCTTCCCGCCACGTTCTGCTCTACGTTTCAAATGCCAGTCGTGACCCATTATCCAGATTTTAGGCTCCAGTAATAGAGTGTGGCTTACAGTCAGAAACATCACTGCCTCAGTAGAATCAGGGGCCCTGGGTTTGGAATCCAGCTCTGCCACTACCAGGAGCAAGACCTCAGCCGGGTTATTTAACTAGGGTTGCCTCAGGATGACATCAAGTGACAAGTATTCGACACACTGAAGTCAAAGCTAGAAACCTAAGTTTTCCTCTTGAATCACATGCACTTCATCCCACGCTGTAACAGACAGTACTCACCAATGGCTGGGAAGTTCTTCCTGTATGTAAACCAAAGTCTCGATGCCACATCGGCCAAGATCTCGTCCTTTTCTAGAGAGCGTTCGAGAGAAGAAACATGCACACACAGCCGTAAGTTTCTAGGGCACATGTTACAGAGAGATAGCAGATAACTATCATCACCAAACAGTTCTTTCTGCAGACTGAGCACGCAGAGCACAGCAGGCTCCGGCAGGGCTGGTACCTGTGAAGATGCTGTACTTTCTACCCAGGATCCAAAGAGGCTCCGAGGTTTCGGGGAAATCTTCAAACTCAGCAAATCGGAGAGTGTCGTAGGTCAGAGTAGCTATGGAAAGCAAAGACACACTCTGATGACAGTTCTATGATTTCATAAAAGCATATCAGAGATAATTTATAGCATCTCCGTACAAAGAGCCCACGTGGAATTCTGCATCTCAGTGCACCAGCCACACCACTACACTGAGAAATCAAACGCTCGCAACCCGGCAGCGGCCCTGCACCCACTTCCTGAGCCTCTCAAATTCAAGACAGAGTCATTGTCTGGCAGACCCAAGGGTGAGAGACCAGCTGGGGGCCAGGCCCAGGGCACAGAAAGGAGGGGAAAAAAAGGTACCTGGTTTAAGCCCTTAACTGGTTTAGATTTAACTCCAAAAAGACAAAAACACAAGAGCCCAAACCTTTATCTCTGTACATAAGGGCGGCCCCAGACGGCACAGAAGGTCGACCAAGCTCTCCTGGCCGTCCCAGGGCTCCCAGGCCATCCCGACTTCTGGGTCAGGAGCCGTAACGCAGTGAGCGGCAGAGGGGCAGAGCGCTGCTCCTGGGAGGGACACTGACCTCCCGAAACTAGTGCAAAGCCCTCCAAGGCCCCGGTGCCGCAAGGCCTGGAACCTGGGGGGCGCACCCCGACTTCCTAAGGAGGTGCCGTGCGTGCAGCAGCGTCCACCTGCTGTGTCTCCAAGACCTGCGCGCCTCCTCTGTGAGCACCCCCTTCTGTGTGGCTTCCACAGAGAAGCTTGAGAGGCCGCGTCCCTCCTGCCCCAGAGCTCCGGCGGAGGACACCCTCCCTCTGCACACGGCCCCGGGGGTGACAGAGCTCAGGCACTGCCCGCGAGGTGGGGGCACGCGGTGGCCCCGGGTCCCTCATCTCCCCCAGCTGCTGCCTCACCAGCTCCAGCGCTCTCGTACCCTTCACCTGCAACGCCACTCAACTCTGGAAAATCAAAGATATTAAATGCGTTTCCCCCACACCGGAGTTTAGTTTCAACAGCCCTACCTTTTAATAAAAATGACATGCTATTTATTAAAAAAAACCAAACCCCGCAGACTACAAAATGTAAAAAATCACCCTCAGCTTCGTGCCCAGCACTGACTCTCCTTCCAGAAGCCTGTATGTGTAGATCCATAAATGAAGCCATGCCGCACCTGTGGTTTCTTCTTCATCCTCTTCCACGTGGTGGTCACAGCGCCCCACCCAGATGTCTCAGGGCCTCACAGTGTCCCGCTGCACGCACATCCCTGCCAGCCCACATCCCACAACCTCCCAGCTCCGGCCTTCACAGGCTAGAGGTTCCCGAGCAGGCACTTAGCCTCTCGGTGTGGAAAGCCCCTCACCCATAAAACGGAACATATAACAGGATGCCCTTGCAGCGCAGCGCTGAAGTGTCCCTGAAACCCTTCCCATGAGGGGCTCACGAGGAGGCTGGCAGACAAAAGGCTCCAAGGTCAGCTGGTGTCACTAACATCAAGGACGAAGACAAGCAATTCTACTACATCCAAAAGGATTAACTGGATGCACAGCAAATTCACAGTCACAGGGCTGGGAAAGCAGCGCTCACTAAACGCACAAACCCGCATCAACGGAAGGCCCTGTGTTCACCGCTTCAAGAATGCTCAAACTGGGACTTCCCTGGTGTCCAGTGGTTAAGAATATGCCTTCCAATACAGGGGACGCGGGTTTGATCCCTGGTAGGGGTACTAAGATGCCATATGCTGCGGGGCAACTAAGCCTGCGCACCGCAACTACTGAGCCCGCACACTGCAATGAAAGATTCCCCATACTGCAGCTAAGACCCGACGCAGCCAAAAATAATTAATTAATTATTTTAAAAAGGGATCCTCCCCCTTGCAAAAAAAAAAAAAAAATAGAATTCTCGAACGTTGGGAACCCAGACCCAGCTCTGTCTTTTTTCTTTTCACCTGAAATCCTACAGGGTCAGAGGAGTCCTGTGTTTCCAGAGCAAGCTCTGCTGCCCAGAGGGCTGGGTGCAAGGCAGGGGCCCTGCTCTGATGTGTCTGCTTGTCCACGCTTCTCCAGACGATGTCAGCCAGGCCGCTTTGGGATCAGGGGTAAATAATTTAATGTCCAAGTTTCTCTGTCCCTTTTTTACATAAGATTACTTGTTTCTGCAGGTGATTATAAAAACCGAGTTGAGATGAGTTAAAGTTCTACCTTTTCAAGGAGCCGAAAACATCACGTGTCTCTGCTGCCCCTCGAAAGCCACCCCACATCTTCAGAAAGCACGGCCTTCTCTGACCTCGAGGCTTAAACGATACGTACCCTCAAAACCCACAAAGATTACTCCAAGGAAAAAGCACGCAAACAAGACCTGATTTCAACGGACAGCACTGTGGGACTGTAACTCTCACCCTGCTGGACGGAGACCCCAGGTGACTGCAGCCTTGAACTGAAGGCAGACATGCCTTCTAAACGCTGGAGGCTCTGAGCGACAGAGGGACGCGGCACACATCAAAGGACGGTTGAGACGCTCCTGAGACACCTAGCTTCCCACAGTGAGAAAACTACCACCACGAGGGAGACAAGCAAATAAGGAAGAGAAGGAAACAAGGCTCATTCTGAAAGCCAGGTGACGACAGCCGGCCGCCCTGCAGTGGAGGGGCTTTTTCATCTCCAGAGACACCACGTGCAAAGCAGGCACATTTCTCAGGGTAACGAGCCAACGTCATAGGCAACAAAGCCAACTTCAGAGGGAAGGTAGTAACCGGTGTCCGACCTATTCAGTTAGAACACATCACTGAGCTTCCTGCTGCAACTAACAAACTGATGGGCTGTGCAGTCTCAGCCTTAGAGTCTTCACTGCGTGAGGCACCTGAAGGGACAAAATGGGCAGGTGGCAGCCACAGGGCCCGGCGGCTCAGGTGCAGCCGGGAGGGGACAGTGCAGGTGGTTCCCGAGTCCCCTGGGCCCACACCTCCCCGCTCCTCCTGATGGCAGGACCACCCGAGTCCTGCCCCCGGTGAGGTGCGGGTCACACCTGCCTCTTGAACCAGCCGCGGACACCCCGCAGGCCCCGCTCCCCCTCTACGGGCCACACGGGGCACTGGGCGGAGTGTCCGGCCAGCACGCCCTGAACTTGACCGCGTGCGGGGCCGGAAGTCCGTCGCTCCCCCCTTGGTAACCCTCTGCGCCCGTTTCCTCGCTGGCAAAGCAGGAGTGGTGCTGCTTTCCTCGAGGCTCACGGGAGGAAGAAAGACGTCAACACACACGAAGAGCTCCGACCCTCACTGGGTGGCGACGGGCAGCGCACGCAGGGCATCCCTGAAGCGGGTAGGAGACCTCGTCTCCACGGCCCGCGACCACAAGGAGGTGCAACACCCGGGACGACGACAACCGCCTGAGTGACTTTACCAGACCTGGACCCGGTAACGGAGCCCGCTCGCAAGGGCAGGGCCGCCGGCCACTTCCCGGGCTGCTTCACTGTCCTCAGGCTTCCACGCTGGAAACCAGCACAGAGAAAGACCTGCGGCGGCTTCAACCAGAGCAGCAAACGGAGGGCTTCCCATTCCCGGGCCGCTGTCAGAAAGTCCCCGCGGGCCTGCGCAGAGGACGGGACCGACCCTCCCTCCTGACACCCACCCGCGAGGCCACGGGCCGGGGCACCTGGACCGGACCCCTAGCTCCCTGACCTTCGGCTCAGCCTCTGTAACGGAGAAAGGAAAGACTTTTCCGAATTCCATTCACCTCCAGTGTTCAACTTTCTAATTTGTATTAAGATTTGATTTTGGAGACAGAGAACCCACACGCTACCGGTATGACACCCGACTCAAATCTCTAAGCCTCAGTTTCCTCACCCACGAAATGGGGAGAAGCTGCCAGCTCTGCCCAGTGCGGTGAGAACACAGGACGGGTTCCAGCACCGTGGGCAACCCCACGGTGCACCACGGCTCTGAGCACCTCCTGTGCCTCTTCCTCATGTGATCTCAGACCTCATCACTTACAAGATGAAACTAAATTCCCCCTTCCCTGAACCAAACAACACTTTTGTTTTATCACCGATATTAATTTAGCCATAAATACGTATTCATGTTTGTGCAGAACAGAAAACATTATAGAACACCAGTCCAGGAAAGACTCCAACAGAAAAACGAATACTTTTCCATTTTAAAACTAAAGTTCACAATCACTAAGCTTCACAGAGACCGAGCAACATGAGGAGCCCACCCTCGAAGGTTCCTTCATCAACTCTGTTCTCAGACTGACCAGCTCCACTGGCGATTGAGGCCAGCAGCCTCCGCACTCCGCCCAGAGAGCTACCTCGTCTCACACCGCAGCCCTGTGATAACCTCAGCACCTTCACATCCGACATCATTTCATTTGAAGTTCACGCACCTCCTGAGTTAAAAGGAGCACAACTTCCCAAAGAATGCCAGTCTCCAGATGCCCAGGTAATGATTTTAATTTTTTAATCTTTTTTTTAATTTAATTATTTTTTGTTATTAATTAATTAATTTTGGGCTGCGTTGGGTCTTTGTTGCTGCGCACAGACTTTCTCTAGTTGCAGCGAGCTGGGGCTACTCTTCGTTGCAGTACGCAGGCTTCTCATTGCAGTGGCTTCTCTTGTTGCAGAGCACGGGCTCTAGGCGCGCGGGCTCAGTAGTTGTGGCTTGCGGGCTCTAGAGCGAAGGCTCAGTAGTTGTGGCACACGGGCTTAGTTGCTCTGCGGCATGTGGGATCTTCCCAGACCAGGGCTTGAACCCGTGTCCCCTGCACTGGCAGGCGGATTCTTAACCACTGCGCCACCAGGGAAGTCCCATGATTTTAATTTGAAATAAGATGACACTCATTAGAAGCATGACAGGCATCATCCACCTTGAGAAAGAAGCCTTTTAGAAACACTTTTCCCACCTGGTCACCTGGGTCCCAAACGCCTGATTTTCCACCTCTTTCTCCCTAGGGTGTCCCTGATCACACCCAGAAGAGGAAGCGGAAAGCCTTTTAACAGAATGGCAATTCCATTTTTAAAATGTTTCAATTTAATGTTATTAATATGATAGAAAATAGCAAACTGTGCTCAATAAATGTAACCAGATGACTTAGTCGCAATTACATAACTCAACCAGGGAGAAACACAAAAATTATGCACCATTACTTTTCTTTTAGAGCTAAATGTAATGTACCACATTTCAAAGACATTTCCTCAAAACGCTTATGTTTCTGAGAGATTATACTCCGTAAATACATATATTATATATGCTTTATAAATAAAATGAAAAGAAGGAATCTTCCTTTCCTTCAGAAAATGCTTCTGTTTAAGATAACAGGTTTGCATGGGGCTTCCCTGGTGGCGCAGTGGTTGAGAGTCCGCCTGCCGATGCAGGGGACACGGGTTCGTGCCCCGGTCCGGGAAGATCCCACATGCCGCGGAGCGGCTGGGCCCGTGAGCCATGGCCGCTGAGCCTGCACGTCCGGAGCCTGTGCTCCTCAATGGGAGAGGCCACAACAGTGAGAGGCCCGCGTACCACACACACACAAAAAAAGATAACAGGTTTGCAAATAGTTAGTTTTTTCAAATCCCAAATAGTTTATATGCAAACGCTGGTGGTTCAGTTCCGAATGAGAAAAGGAAGGAAGGGAAGAAAAGCTGGAACTGCAGCGGCACGAGAATACTGCACACGCTGCTTTGGTGACCACACTGGACAGAGCGTCCACAGCGAGCTCCGCTGCCCTGCGGTGAGCTGCCCTCCTCATCAGCCACGCTTGACACCAACACACTGGATTTCCGTTACACACAGGCTCTGCAGCCCAGGAACGTCTACAGGACAGGGATGTGTGCGTTAACACCAATTCAAGTTCTGCTTCTTCGATGGCCAGCCACATACCAGACACAACGTAAAGCACCAGAGATGAAGCACAAGACACTGGCTCTGTCCTCAAGGAACGGACAGCGTGTTGATTTAAGTGCCAACAGGAGCAGTTCTTTTTGGGCTGCATTGGGTCTTTGTTGCTGCGCGCGGGCTTTCTCTAGTTGCAATGAGCAGGGGTTGATTTTTGTTGCGGTGCAAAGGCTTCTCATTGCGGTCACTGCTCTTGTTGCAGAGCTCGGGCTCTAGGCGTGCGGGCTCAGTAGTTGTGGCTCGTGGGCTCTAGAGCACAGGCTCAGTAGTTGTGGCGCACAGGCTTCGTTGCTCCGCAGCATGTGGGATCTTCCCGGACCAGGGCTCAAACCCGTGTCCCCTGCATTGGCAGGCAGATTCCCAACCACTGCACCACCGGGGAAGCCCCTCGAGCGTGTTTGAACGGACAGTGCTTGGGGCCTGCCTGCCGCCTTCAGACCTCTCCGCAGCAGCCCCAGGGCCCCATCCCCAGCTCTATCTCTCTCCTCCCACACTCAGACCCTCAGTGACCTCGTCCAAAGTGGCCCCCGCACACTTCTACCTCCAGCCCCGCCCTCCTCCCTCAGCTCCAGGCCTGCAGACCCAAGGCTCTCTGGACGTCACAACATGGACATCTAGCAGGTACGTCATGGTCACCACGTACAAGACCAAACTCCTAACAGCTCCCCACCAAGCGGGATCTCCCGACATCTCCCCACCTGAGTTTCTCAGCTCAAGCCATAACCTCACCATCTCCAACCCCTTCCTCTCCGCCCCGCCCTCGCCACGTCCCACTGGTATAGTCCCACTGTCTCAACCTGCAGAGGCAGCCAGAGGTCAACACCCTCTCCCCATGCTGACCCAGGCCTCCAAGGGTTCGTGCGCGGCATACTGCAACAGCCTCCTAACTGGTCTCCTGGCCTCGCTGTTGCCCGTCTGCAGGAGAGCAGCCCGAGCAAGTCGCGTTACTCCTCCTCTCAGAAGTCTCCAAAGCATCCCCCGCCAGCTCGGACGCCCTCACCACGAGCCAACAAGGCCTCACCTGGGCCGCATCACTGCTCTACCTTCAGCTCTCTCACCCCCACCCACTGTACCCTGGCCTCACTGGCCACTGGCTGCTCCTGGAGCAGGACGCCTGCCCTCCCCCAGCACTGCTTCTGAGTCCTGGTCAAAAGTTACCTCTGTGGTGAGACCTTTCTGGGCCATCCTGGCGACTCCAAACCCCTCTTGCTTGACCCACGTCATCCGCCCACGAGCCACACCGTGGGTGTCATGTCTAGCATGTCAGCCAGCACACGGTTTTTATCTATTTCGTTCACTTCTCTAGCCCCAGGGTCTAGAACAATGCCAGACACAAACCCACACTCAGTAATAAGTATAGTTATTGAATGGATGACTATAAAAACAACCAGGAACTGCATAACATCTGGCAAGGAAGGCAGAATCTGTAAGGACCCCAGGCATCAGGGGAGGCTGGACCATTAATCATCCTAAAAGGTGGTACAGCACCACATTAGAAAGAAAACTCTCCACAACACCCTACAAATGTCATATACGTTTTTATTAGCATCCAGAGAGGCCTTCAAACGCAAACACCTTTTCTGCTTTGAAGCAGTGATCAGTGTCCCATGAGGGTATTACCATGCGGCTAATCAACTTTAACATGATGGTTTTCACGTTTAACATAAAACGACCATCACAAAACTGTGCCTTCCACCCTAACCAAGTCTCACAAGTGAATGCTCTTAGGTACCCAAGCAGTCATAACCTAAAAGAAAGTAGATGACTAAATAATTCTATTCCTTCCCCGACCCCGGGCCTAGTACTTTTTCTGTTTTGAACAACTTCACAATACTTCTGGTTAACATCATGTTTCAGGAGTCATGGCTACCATTCTGTCCTACTACCTAGTACACTTAAGTGACAAGATGCCCCAAGTCACTGAAATATTGGCCATACAGGTCTATATTACAGTTTCTAAATTTAGAGTTCACAAAATTTACATTGCAGCTACCATGAAAAAAAAAAATGAAGCAAAAACAATGCCATCCAGAATGACAGGTGGAATTAAACCAGAAAAAAAGTTTTTACAGATGTGGGAATCCTTGAACACAAATCATTCCCTATAAGTTATAAAAGATCTAAAACTGCTGTGGGATGAAAAAGAGGGCCTTTCAAGGTGTAAGAATGCTTTCAAGGATACTGGACAAAGATCCAAAATAGCGTGCCAGCAAAAATTAAACAATTCTCCCCCCTGGAGCAGAAACATGATGAAACAGAGCAAAACAGCACATCCACAGATGTACACATACGTACGTATACGCACACACCCTCCCACCCCAGCCCCCACACACTTTGTATTAGGGAGTTAAGTCATGATGAGATGGATTCAGTCTGTCTTTTCAGTCACGGAAAACGCTTAGATCATCTGCTGGTTACTGAATTTGAAAAAAAAAATGCGTATGGTTTGAGTGGTGGAGTATGTTGCTCGCCTCCACCCCCGTAACTTTATAAGAATTAAAGTTTCCCCTTCGTAACTCCTAGCGAACGGACAAAAGCTTCCCCACCGCAGTGTCATGGACCGGCTCCGCCCGGCCTCCAGCACCGCTCGGCGTCCCCACCCGCCGTCCCGGACGACGCGCTGCCCCGATCGTCTGAGCCGGCCGCGGGCCCTGGGGACCGGCCGCCGGGGCGCTGCGGGCGGCCCGGAAAAGCGCGAGACACGCAAACGGGGCTGTCAGACCCGTGCCGGCCTCCCGCGGACGCCGCCCGCGCCCCGCTCCGCCCCAGGGCCCCGCTCCGCCCCGCGTCCAGGCCGCGCCGGCGAAGCCCCGGACCAGGCCCCGGCGCCAAGCGGCCCGGCGAGCGCCGCCCCGGTCCCCCCGCGCCCCGCCAGCCCTCACCTGCGTCCATCTTCCCTCCAGAGCCGCCGACTGAGCGGCGTCGCTCCGACGGTTCCGCAGAGAGACGCGACGGGCCGCCGCCGTGGCCAATCCGGGCCGAACGGGCACGGGCGCGGGCGGGGCCGGAAGTACGCGACGGAAGTGCGCCGCCGCCATCTTGGCGTACGGCGGACCCAGTGCAGAGGCCAGGGCCCGCGCGCTCGGCTCCACGGCGGCCTGCGTCGTGCTTCCGGGGATTCCAGCAGCGACCCACCGGGGCAGCGGAAGCAGGCGCGAGCGGGCAGCAGGGCACCGGGGAGGGCGCGTGAGCCCGTCGTGCGCTCAGGCCTGCCGGCGCGGCCATCTTGCCGTACGGATGCCCCCCACGCGTCATGTCGCCTCAGGGCGCTGCCGGCCCGGGGCGCCCCCGCCCACCCTAGACGCCGCGAGCCGTGGGCTGCGCCCCGCCAGGTGCCGGGTATCCAGGGCGCGCCGAGGGCCGGGCCTGGCGGCCGGGCGGCGGGCGGCCGGGCGCCGCCATCTTGCCGTACGGCGGGAGCCGCGGGGCTGGCTCCCACGTCCCGCAGCCGTGTCGCCGCGCGCCCTCCCCTCGGGGCGGTCCCGCCCGGGGCTCGGCGCGGCGAGACGAGGGCCGGAGCCTGGCGGCGGCGCGGCGGCCCGAGGCCCGAGATGGTGATCTGCTGCGCGGCCGCGAACTGCTCCAACCGGCAGGGCAAGGGGGAAAAGCGCGCCGTCTCCTTCCACAGGTAACCGGGCCCCGCCCGCCGCCGCCGGCCCGCCGCCCGCGCGGTCCGCGGGCCACGCCCCCGCCCGGGCCGGCCCGGCTCGGCCCGGCCCGGCCCCGCGGGGCGACTGAGGCCGCGCGGCCCGGTCGGACGCGGGGTCGCTCAGAGCGCGGGCCCCGGGCCGGTCCCGCGAGTGAGTCAGCGCGGCGCTGTGTGACCTTGGCCCGGCCGGCGTCTCTGGGCCGGGCGCCTCGGGCCACCGCGGCCGGCGGCTTCCATCCGCGGCCACCCGACCCCCGCGACCCTCGGCCGCCGGTGCGCGCCCCATGCCCACTGGGAGGCCGCCAGGCGCCCACGCCGCGGCCTCGGCAGCCTCTCCACCACCCCGTGGCCACCCTGCGCCCCATGGGTTCGGGTTGGCGCCGCCAGTCTCCAGAAACGGTGTGTTCTGGAAACACGCTTCCTTCTGTCGGTTGTCGTCTTGCGTTTGCTGTGACTTTCGGCTTTTTTCGTCGCGGGGGAGCCCGTCTTGATCTCTGCGATCAGGGATGTGGCCGAGCAAATGCGCCTCGTGGATTAACACGCGCTCCAGACTCTGTGTCCTAGAAGGGGCCTCGCGGTCGGCCTCGGGGAAGGTAGCCCTGCCGCGCAGAGGTGAGTCCCGGGAGGTCCCTGACAGCATCCAGCTTGGGGCCGGCCCAGCCCGCTCCTTGCCGGGGCTTAGCTGCGAGTCGTGGAGGGCTCTGTTCCGTGGGCGCCCATGGAAACCGGCCCGAGGCAGGGCAGGGGCTGGCCTTCTCTCTGGCCTGGCCTGCTTCGTGAAGGCTCTGGAATTCAGCCTCTTACAGCGAGTCCTTTTTTACGACCTCCACGCTGGAGGTACCAGAACAGTCAGCAGAAGGAACTCCACCTTAGAAACCTCCTCCCGGATACTTTTCTGTTTTCCTTTTGATGTTGCAGGATGGTGTTCAAGTTTTGAAAACGTGGAGGACGTTTGTTCTGTAGTCTTACTGAAAGTTCATGGTGGTTTGCGCTGTCTTAAGTTGTTACAACCTATCAGGATAGTAACAGCAGGTTGTTTCAGCGGTCAGCCAGCATGCTTACTTGAGTTTCCTTCAGAGAGCCCTTAGTTTTGTTACTATATTTGAAAACGGAGGCAAAGCATTGCAGAGGAGGCTGCTCTTGGCATTCATAATGGCCAAGGACGTGGGAACTGGGGGGTGGGGGGGAGCTTCAGGTAATGGGCTCCCAAAGCAGTGAGGAAATTTAGAGGGTCATGCTGCTTGGAGCTTCATGAGGAGTTGGTGTCCCCGCAGTCCTGGTCCCCAGCAGCGTCAGGTGGGTTAGGTGACCTCAGGTGCAGCAGAACAGCCCTCTGGAATGGCCGCCCCACTCCCACCCTCGTATGTGTAGTTTCGCCAGAGTTTTCTAAGTAGACATCTTGCCTGAATGAGAAAAAAATGATCATTAAGTGTCTTTTTCAGTATTTGCCAGGGACTGGTTGCTTTTCAAAAGGAGCCGCAGAGCCGCGGCTGTTGAGTCTCGCCTGCTCTGCGAGCTGGTCTCATATCCTCAGCTCCTCGAGCCACAGCTGGGGCACGTGGGGGTGTCTGGGACATTCTCCTGGCCTCTTGCTCCCATCTCTGCTGTCTGACGCTTGGCCTGACTTCTAAATGGGGGAGGGGCAACCATCTTCCTTTGAGCACCCCAAGTCCTGCATCCCAGGCACACCAGGAGGGTTGGCCAGCTATGAGCTTCTAGGAACTATTTCCAGGGCTTCCTGAAGCCTTTCCCGCTGTCGTGATGCCATCTGGTGCTGTCTCTCCAAGGATTCTGTATCCCTGCAGGGCATTTACCACAGCCTGGGAGGAGGTATTCACCTTCGCTCTTTATCCACCCTACGGACTGTAAGCTTCTTAAGGGCAGGCAGTGCGTCTTTCATCTTTCTGTTTCAGTAATAAGTTGCAAGTAGAAGGTATTCCTTAGAGCTTTGTTAAGTTTTTAAATGGGTAAAGTCAACACAGGTTTGGGTGTTTGCAAATACACTTGTTCTGCTTTTATAGTTGATAGTAGTAGGGGGAGGCATTTAACTATTTTTTTCTAATTTGTCCTTTGTCCTGCAGATTCCCCCTGAAGGATTCAAAACGTCTGATCCAGTGGTTGAAGGCTGTTCAGAGGGATAACTGGACGCCCACTAAGTATTCTTTCCTCTGTAGTGAACATTTCACCAAAGATAGCTTCTCCAAGAGACTGGAGGATCAGCACCGCCTGCTCAAGCCCACGGCTGTGCCGTCCATCTTCCACCTGGCTGAGAAGAAAAGGGGGGCCGGAGGCCATGGCCGCCCCCGGACAAAGGACGCCAGGAAGGCCTCAGGGGGTCTGAGGGCACATGCAAGTGACATTGCCGACGGGAAGGCAGCTGCAGGGTCGTCGTCGTCGTCCTCGAGTGAAAGCCTGATGGCCAAGCCCGAGTCCCACAAGCTGAAGCGGGGCGCGTCACAGGGCAGAACCGCAGCCAGGGCCACCCGGGAGGCCACCAGTCTGCAGCGGGCCCGACAGCCTCCGGAAGGACACACAGATGACGGTCCAGCCTCCGCCACCGTGTCCGGCGGCCGGGGAGAAGCCAACGCTTGTGCTGTGGATGCGGGCGACGAGAACGCCATCTCCCCGGATGGGGGCCTGGTGGACAGAAGTGGCATTTCCGTGGATGACTTTACCCCCCCGGGGTCCGGGGCCTGCAAGTTCATCGGCTCGCTTCATTCCTACAGTTTCTCCTCCAAGCACGCCCGCGAGAGGCCGGCCGTCCCCCGGGAGCCCGTGGACCGCAAGAGGCCGAAGAGAGATGCCGAGCCCGGCTGCAGCGGGAGCAGCCCGGGGCCCGACAAGGGGCCGGTGCAGAGCCCTCCACGCGCGCCGCCCACGGCGAGCTCATCGCTCACGGCCACTCCGCAGAAGCCCGCGCAGGGCCCCTCGGCGCCTCCGACCGATGTGACCCCGAAACCGGCGGCCGAGGCCGTGCAGAGCGAGCACAGCGACGCCAGCCCCATGTCCATCAACGAGGTCATCCTGTCGGCGTCGGGGGCCTGCAAGCTCATCGACTCGCTGCACTCCTACTGCTTCTCCTCCCGCCAGAGCAAGAGCCAGGTGTGCTGCCTGCAGGAGCAGGTGGAGAAAAAGAACGGCGAGCTGAGGGCCCTGCGCCAGAGGGTCAGCCGCTCGGACAGCCAGGTGCGCGAGCTGCGGGAGAAGCTGGACCGGCTGCGGCGGCTGAGCCTCCCCCACCTGAGCAGCCTGCTGGCCCCCGGCCGCGGTCAGTACCCGGGCCTGGCGCCCACGCGGCTGGGGTTTGCGAGCACAGGGCCTGTGCCGTGCAGTGCCTCCCGAGAGGGGAGCCAGGCTGGCGAGCTCGCCTGGCCGGCTGAGCTCCAGGGTACCCGGGAGGTGGCTGTAACTGGGAGCTTTAGCCGGTGAGGAAGGAGGGGTGGGAGACCCAGAACCACGGTGGTGGGGCCCGGACGGCTGGTCCTCCGCCCCACCGGGGTCCCTTCCTGCTGCAGACCTCACGCAGACAGAAATTGCTAACGAGTTAGGGTCGAAACATAAGCTTAGACAGACACGGTGAGCCATTAGAAAGATCGTAGGAGACTCTTAAAATCACGAGGTGGTTCTTTCCAGTTGGGTTGTGATGAATATCCTGACGTTAAAGCATTTTGAACGTTAATAATAAGTTTTTTTAAATTTTAAACACCTATTCGAGTAGAGTATGTTCTCTCGTAAGAACACTGCAGAAGTACATCGGCTAAGTGGTGAAAATTCCCCGTTCCCACTCACCTCCCCACTTTTATTCCTGGTTGCCGTTAAAATTTAGTGTGTAATCTTAGACTTTTTTTAATGCTTTATGAAAAATATATTTATTTATTTATTTGGCTGCATCGGGTCTTAGTTGCGGCACATGGGATCTTTGGTTGTGGCATGCGGGCTTCTTAGTTGCAGCATGCCAACTTTTAGTTGCGGCATGCCTGCAGGATCTAGTTCCCTGACCAGGGATCGAACCCAAGCCCCCTGCATTGGGAGCGCGGAGTCTTAGCCACTGGACCACCAGGGAAGTCCATATTTTTTTATGCTTTCACTTACATGTCTTTGTGTCTATTATACAAATAGGTTGGATGTATATTTTGTACATTACTGCTTATGTTTCTGCTTTTCTCCTAGTTTACTATTTATTTCTTGTAGAATCAGTTTTGAGCTTAGTATCTTTTGCCTGTTATGTGTATAAAGGTGGAAACCATTTTCCTACCACGTCGTGCATTTAGTCTGAATCAGAGTTTGTCTTCCAGGTTGTAATTACCACTGCAGGTAAGAAAAGGCTCCAGTGTGTGACAGGCTGTTCAGGGCCTCCTGGACCCCCAGGTCAACAACCATCAGCACAACCAAAAACAAAAGCAAAACCCAAAGCCATCCTGATGTACTGGTCAGAGTTACACACTACATTCTCCTGTTATTTTAAGGTGGTTTTTGTAGTTTCTCGTACCTGATATTACTTCTTGGTACCTTTTTCTCCTCCTCTTGGTCAGACGCCCCAAAGTTTGTCACTATTGCAGATCTTTCCAAACAGCCTGCATTGATCAGGTCTCTGTTGTTGCTTCTGCTTCCTTCTTCCTGACTTCTTTTTGCTTTCTTGGGTTTTATAGCTGTTCTGGCTCCTGGAGGGAAGTGCATAGCGTCTTTGGGGACAGTTTATGTTTCCCAGCACCTGCAGTTGAGGCTGGACCCCTCCTTCTGTCCCTTTGGCTCCGAGCCACACCCCCGCCTCCTGTCGCTCTCCTTGCCCTTAGTTTCTAAAGAGTTTGTAATTTCAGTCTTGATTCCCTCTTTAACTTGAGTTGTTTAGGAGGGTGTTGTGGTTTTCAAGTGGATGGATTGGGGGAAGGGAGTTAATTTTTTGTGTTATTGTTAAAGTTCAGTGACTTAAAGATACATGCTTTATAGAATCTTCTGAGGTTTCATTGTGGCTCAGTACCTCTTTGTTTGTGACTGTTTCCTTACAGCTTGAGAAGAATGTGTCCTGTCCATCGATTGGTTACATTGTTCTGTCTGGCTGAGGCTGGATCTAGCTTATTTTATTGGTCAACTGATCTGTTTCCTAACTTATTGTATCCACTGATCTGTTGATTTTTAAGAGGTGAGGTAGGTCTGTCACTGTGATTCCTGAGGTGCCATTGCTTCTTGAATGTCTGTTCAGTTTAACTGTATTTACAGACCGTGTTATTAGATACGTGAGTATGCCTCCGTGTTACCAAACAGAAAAGCCTGTTTTGTCCCATTTAAAGTTTTACTTCTTTGTCTCCTTATTGTCAACCTTTTTATATCCCTTTATTTTGTAGCTCTATTTTAGCTCAATCTGAGAGCCTTATATAAAGTAATTTAATCCATTTACAACTGGGATTATTGATAAATTGAAACTTGGGCCTGCCTCTTTATTTTATTTTTTAATTTGTTAGGTTTTCTCATTGTTTCTTTTTCTATTCTGATGGGTGTCTGTCAGCCTTCATCCTGTCTTTCTGTAAATGCTTGAGTTGATTGGCTCCTGTGCCCCCTCCCAGCTCCCATCCCTCCCCCAGTCCCTCCCCCAGTGCAGGTCATCTCTGCTCTGAGCTCCATATCCTCATCTCCCCAGTAGATGCACGTACACGTGGTATTGGTTACTTTATTCACCATGATTTATTGTTACCAATTTTTCCCTCTTTTGGATAAATAATTAATGATTTGGAGGGAACTCATATGACAGAAATTTTGAGAGGAATCGAGTTTGAGATGCCTCATAGGTGCTGATGCCAGAGAGCCAGCACCCAGCTGCATGAGGTTGCATGTGTGTGCCTGCAGAGGCAGGGGAAAAATGTATTGTAGAAAGGGGGGTGCTTTGTTGGGCTGCAGCAGCTCTGATCAGAATGGAGAAAGGATGGCTGACTCGGCCACATGGGGTCACTGGTGACCACAGTCTCCTTGGAGTGGTGGGAATAGAGCTGGGTGTGGAGCCAGTGAATGGAGGGGCCGCTGAGGGTGGCTGGGGACCCGGCACTTTAAGAGGTTGAGCTGTGGGGACAGTGGGCAGTAGCCAGAAGGGAACACGGCTCCACGGGAAAGTTTTGTATGTCAGATGGGGACGAGGGAGCAGGTGTCTGCTGGGGCCCAGATGGACAAGGAGAGCCGTGAGGACAGACAGGAGCGCACTGGGCCCTGAGGAGGGGCGGGGGTGGGTGCTGCACCTCCGCTCCTGGGCTCCCTTGGGTAGAGGGAGAGGCTGCAGGAGGAGCTGGGCCAGGGGCAGTGGGAGGGGTGGGAGGGAGAGAGGCCACCCAGGGCCCCGCTCAGAACCACGGTCACCGCCTGCGGCTCTCCTTGGCGTCTGCTCCCTTCACCATTTCCAGTGTGCTTATGACTTCATTCATCAGTGAAGGAACCTTCTGGTGATTTTATAGGTTGTGTTAAAGGGACTGTACACATGTTTATTCAGTCCATGACCTTCAGCCAGTCCCATTTTTTTGGACAGAATCCCTGAAGCAGAGAAGCCCGGCCAGTGGACCTGCAGGTTCCGGGCTCTGGGAAGTTTGCCCTCCAGAAAGCTGGTGCTGAGTGGCATTCCCCCAGGATGGGGTGCTTTGTCCCTGAGCCCGTGCTGAGTCCAGGCATCATGCTGCACCAGGCCGCGTTGCTGGCCTTCCTGTGAACCAGTGAGGATGAACATCTTTCCATGTTCATCCCCTCTCTGTCCTTCCCTGACCATGCCATTCCCGCCTTGCTCACTGACTATCAAGTGTGATTCAGCCATGCCCTCAGTTTTAATTTAATACTTGCTTCAAAAATATCTCAGGGGCTTCCCTGGTGGCGCAGTGGTTGGGAGTCCGCCTGCCGATGCAGGGGACACGGGTTCGTGCCCCGGTCCGGTAGGATCCCACATGCCGCGGAGCAGCTGGGCCCGTGAGCCATGGCTGCTGAGCCTGCACGTCCGGAGCCTGTGCTCCGCAACGGGAGAGGCTGCAACAGTGAGAGGCCCGTGTACCGCAAAAAAAAAAAAAAAAAAAAAATCTCAGTTTTCTTCCCGCTCTTTTATTCATTATACAGACAGTTCTTGAGCTAATCTGGAGTTTTAAAAGCTTTTTATTGTGGAAATCTTGAACATGTACAAATTAAGCAGAAAAGTATAATAACCCCCTTGTACCTACCCCCTAGCTTCAACATTTATCAGTATTCTGATACTCCTGTTTCATCTATATTTCTACCTACTCCCTACCTTCCCTTGATTATTTTCTGATTAATAGAGGTTTTTTTAAGGAAAGTTTGAGATTTACAGAAAAATTCAGCAGATACTACAGGAAATTCCCCCACAGTTTCCCCTGCTACTAACATCTTGCATTTCCACTTGTGTTAGTGTGGTTCATTCATTACAAGTTATGAACCCATATAGATACGTTGTTATTAACTAAGTCCACAGTTTACATGTAGGTTCCTGTCTTATACTTGGATTTTTTTTTCCACTGACAAACTGTTGTTAACAAAACAGAATATCCTTCAAAGATACAAATCTCAAAGAGGATTTTATTTAAGACCAACTCAGTAGAATGAAGTAAAAGATTGGGTGGGTAGAAATTTTGTGATTTCAAACCATTGAAGATGAATCATTACAGGGCAAGAAAAACATGGTTGGCGAAGGGACAAAAAGAGGAATCTTTCAAACAAACACAGACACAGGAGCACCAGCCTTGCCCCACTGAAGGCCTGGGGAGGAAGGCGACCACTGCACGCGTCTGAGTCCCGGCCAGGGTCTATGCGCCCCTGGAAACACTGAAGCAGGTCAGCCCGCAGGGTGCCTTATACTTGGGTTTTGACAGATACATAAGCACATGTATCCTCATTACAATATCATAGAGTAGTTTCACTGCCCTGAAAACCTCTCTGTCCACTGTTCATGCCTTTCCTCCTGACCCTTGGCAGCCACTGATCTTTAGATTGTTTCTGTAGTTTTGCCTTTTCTAGGATGTCGCATGATTGGGATGTATGGATGCTGTGAACTAGAATATGCAGCCTTTTCAGGTTGGCTTCTTTCACTTAGTATATATTTAGGGTTCCTCTGTCGTTTTATGGCTTGATAGTTTATTTCTTTTTTGTTGTTGTTCCTTTTCTTATATTGAGTTAAAATACAAATAACAAAAAGTTTATCTTCTTAACAGTTTGTCAGTGTACAGTTCAGTGGCATTAAATACATTCACGTTGTTGAGCAGCCATCACCACCATCCATCCCCATAACTCATGTAAATCTGGAACTCTATACCAATTAAACAATAACTCTCCCTCTCCCCTCACCTAGCCATTGGCAGCCACCATTCTACTTTGTGTCTCCATGATTTTGACTCATGTAAGTGAAATCATATAGTATTTGTCTGTCTGTGATTAGCTGTTTCACTTAGCGTAGTGCCCACAAAGTACGTCCATGTTGTAGCATACTGCAGAATTTTCTTCCATTGTATGGGTGGACCACAATTTGTTTATCCACTCATCCATCAATGGACATTTGGGTTGCTTCCACCCACTGGCTATTGCGAATAATGTTGCTATGAATGTGGGTGTACAAGTAGCTTTTCAAGACCTGACTTTCAGTTCTTTGGGGTGTATACCCAGAAGTGGGATTGCTGGTTCATATGGTAGTTCTGTGTTTAATTTTTTGAGGAACTTCCATACTATTTTCCGTAATGGATACACCACGTTACATTCCTGCCAACAGTGCACAAGAGTTCCAGTTTCTCTGCATCCTTACCAACACTTGTTTTCTGTGTTTTTGATAACAGCCATCCTCACAGGTGTGGGGTGGTCTCTCACCGTGGTTTTCATTTGCATCTCCCTAATGATCAGTCACACTGAACATCTTTTCGTGTGTATATTGGCCATTCGTATATCTTCTTTGGAGAAATGTCTGTTCAAGACCTTTGCCCATTTTTCAATCAGGTTATTTGGTTTTTTTTTGTTGTTGTTTAGTTTTAGGAGTTCTCTATATAGTCTAGATATTGATCTCATATCAGAAATATGATTTGCAAATATCTTCTCCCATTCTGTAGGTTGCCTTTTTACTGTGTGAGTATTGCCTTTTGATATACAAATTATAACAATTTTCTTAAAGTCCAGTTTGTCTGTTTTTTCTTTTGTTACCTGTACCTTTGTTGTCATATCCCAGAAATCATTGTCAAGTCCAGTGTCGTGAAGCTTTCATCCTGTGTTTTCTTCTAAGAGTTTTATTACTTTAGGTCTTATGTTTAGGTCCTTCATCCATTTTGAGTTAGTTTTTACATATGGTGTTAGATAACCGTATACCTAACCAGTTAGAGCCCACCTTC
Source organism: Mesoplodon bidens (assembly GCF_964165515.1). NCBI lineage: Eukaryota > Metazoa > Chordata > Mammalia > Artiodactyla > Ziphiidae > Mesoplodon > Mesoplodon bidens. Next base: position 113,869,953 of record NC_138165.1, on the reverse strand, counting down.
GTTCTTTGGCACGTGGATGTCCAGCTTTCCCAGGACCGTTTGTTGAAAACACTGTCCTTTCTCCACTGAATGGTCTTAGCACTCTTGTCAAAAATCATTTGACCATATATGTGGGGGTTTATTTCTGGTTTCTCTGTTCTGTTCCGCTGGTTTATATATGTCTTCGTGCCAATATCAAACTGTTTTCAATTAGTAAGTTTTGAAATCAGGAAATGTGAGTTCTCCAGTTTTGTTCCTTTTCAGGATTGTTTTGGCTATTCTCAGTCCTTTGAGATTCCATATGAATTTTAGGATGGGTTTTTTTATTTCTGCAAAAAACATTGGTATTTTGAGAGAGATAGCACTGAATCCGTAGATTGCTTTGGTTAATATTGACAGTTTAACAATATTAAGCCTTCCAGTCCATGAGTATGGGATGTGTGTCCATTAATTTATGTTTTCTTTAATTGCTTTCTGAAGTGTTTTGTAGTTTTCATTGTACAAGTCTTTCACCTCTGTGGTTAAGTTAATTTCAAAGTATTTTATTCTTTTTGATGCTCTTATAAATGGGATTGTTTCTGTAATCTCCTTTTCAGATTGTTCATGTTCATGGTTTGTGTATAGAAATGCAGCTGATGTTTGTGTGTTGACTTCGGTATTTTGCTAATTTGATGAATTCATTTATTAGATCCAACAGCTTTTTTTTTTTTCCTAAAGGATTACCAAATTACCTTAGCTGGCTCACCATGAATCACCATGGGTTTATTGATGTTTTGTTTTGTTATTAATTGAAGTATAGCTGATTTACAATATTCTTTTAGTTTCAGGTGCAGAGCAAAGTGATTCAGTCTTTTCTTTTTTTTTCAGATTATTTTCCATTATAGGTTGTTACAGGAGATTGAATATAGTTCCCTGTGCTATACAGTAAAACCTTGTTGCGTATTTATTTTATATGTAGTAGCATATATCTGTTAATCCCATAGTCCTAATTTATCCCTCCTCCCCTCCCGTTCCCCTTTGATAACCAGAAGTTTGCTTTCTGTGTCTGTGAGTCTGTTTCTATTTTGTATATAGATTCATTTCTATTATTTTTTAGATTCCACACGTAAGTAATATCACATAATATTTGTCTTTCTCTGTCTGACTTCACTTATTATGTTATTTTCTAGGTCCATCCATGTTGCTGCAAATGGCAGTATTTCATTCTTTTTTATGGACAAGTAATATCCCATTGTGTACATATATACCCCATTTCTTTTTAAACCAGTTGTCTGCTGATGGGTGCTTGGGTTGTTTCCATGTATTGGCTGTTGTAGATAGGGCTGCTGTGAACATTGGGGTGCATGTATCCTTTTGAATTAGAGTTTTCATCTTTTCCAGATATATGCCAGGGAGTGGGATTGCTGGATCCTATGCTCGCTGTATTTTTAGTTTTTTAAGGAACCTCTATATTGTTTGCCATAGTGGCTACTCCAATATGTATTCCCATCGACAGTGCAGGAGGGTTCCCTTTTCTCCCCACAGTCTCCAGCATTTATTATTCGCAGACTTTTTGATGATGGCCATTCTGACCAGTGTGAGGTGATACCTCATTGTGGTTTTGATTTGCATTTCTGTAATAATTAGCAGTGTTGAGCACCTTTTCATGTGCCTGTTGGCCATTTGTATGTCTTCTTTGGAGAAATGTCTTTTTAGGTATTCTGCCCATTTTTGGATTGGGCTGTTTGTTTTTTGATATTGAGTTATATGACCTATAATCTAATAGCTTTTTTGTGCAGTGTTTAGGATTTTCTACATATGAGGTCATGTCATCTCAGATAATTTTATTTCTTCCTTTCCAATTTGGATTCCTTTTATTTCTTTTTCTTGCCTAATTGCTCTGGCTAGAACTTCGAGTACTATGTTGAATAGAAGAGGTTGGGTGGGCAGCCTCACCTTGTTCCTGATCTTCGAGGAAAAGCTTCAGTCTTTCATCATTGAGTATTATGTTTGCTATGGGCTTTTCATATATGACTTTTATAATGTTGAGGTAGTTTTCTTCTATCCCTATTTTGTTGAGTGTTTTTGTCGTGGAAGAGTGTTGAATTTTGTCAAATGCTTTTTCTGCATCGAGATGATCATGTGTTCTTTTCCCTTCATTTTGTTGGTGTGGCATATTACACTGATCGATATTTGTATGTTAAACTATCCTTGCATTCCAGGAATAAATCCCATGTAGTCACAATATTTAATTCTTTAATATGATGCTAACTTCAGTTTGCTAGTATTTTATTGAGGTTTTTTGCATCAGTGTTCAGAATGGATATTGGCCTGTAGTTTTCTTTCCTTGGAGTATCTTTGTCTGGCATTGGTATCAGGGTTATTCAGGCCTCAATACAATGAGTTAGAAATGTTTCCTCCTCTTCAATTTTTTTGGAAACGTTTGAGAAGGATTGTTGTTAGTTCTTCTTAAAATGTTCAGTAGAATTCACCAGTGAAGCCCTCAGGTCCAGGGCTCATCTTTGTCAGGAGGGTTTTGATCACTGATTCAATCTCCTTACTAGTTGTAGGTGTATTCAGCTTTTCTATTTGTTTGTGATTTAGTCTTAGTAGGTTTTGTGTTTCTAGGAATTTGTCCATTTCATCTAGGTTATCCAGTTTGTTAGCATGCAATTGTCCGTAGTCCTTTCATAGTCCTTTTTATTTCTGTAGAATTAGTAGTAATATCCCTACTTTCATTTCTATTTTTAGTAATTTGAGTCTTCTCTCTTTTTTTCTTCGTCCATCTAGCTAGAGGTTTGTTGAATTTGTTCATCTTTTCAAAGATGGTTCTCCTATTTTTAAATTAGGTTGTTTTATTATTTTAAGAGTTCTTTGTATATTTTGAATACAAGTCCTTTTTTGTTTTACTTCTTTATGTAATAAAGTTAAATATATGAAAATGTATGAGATAGAAATGGTAGGAAAAAACCAAACATGGGTTAGGAACATGAATTTTTCTAAAACTAGGGTCCAAAGAAGGAGGCAGGGAAGGAGGCAGGAAGCTTTTAGGCAGGGTGGGGGGAGTTAGAGGGGTTGGTAGGGGGTGGCTAATATAGCCTCCCAGTCTGTAGCTTGTCTTTTTATTCTCTTTTTATTTTATTCTCTTAACAGCATCTTGCAAAACAGAAATTTTTAAGTTTAATAAAGTCCTTATCAGTTTTTTTCTTACATGGATTGTGCTTTTGGTGTTGTATCTAAAAACTCATTGCCAAATAAGGTCACATAGATTTTCTCCTATGTCTCTTTAAGAAGTTTTGCACTTCAGCGTTTTACATTGAGGCCTGTGATCCATCTTGAGTTAATTTTTGTAAAAGGTGTAAGGTCAGTGTCTAGATGCTTTTTTTCAGTCTAGTCATCCAGTTCCAGCACCATTTGTTGAATAGACTGTTCTTTCTCCATTGTATTGCCTTTGCTCCTCTGTAAAAAATCAGTTGCCTCTGTTTGTGGTGATCTAGTTCTGAACTCTGTTTTGTTCCACTGATTGATATATCTGTTCTTTTGCCAGTACCACATTTTATTGATGATTGTAGCTCTATAATAGGTCTTGAAATAGGGTACTGTGAGTTCTCCAACTTTGTTCTTTTCCATCAATATTGTGCTGGCTATTAAGGGTCTTCTGCCTCTACATATGAACTTTAGAATCAGTCTGTCAGTATCCACAAAATGATTGATGAGATTTTGATTGGGATTGTGTTGAATCAATAGATCAAGTTGGGCAGAATTGACCATCTTAACAATATTGAATCTTCCAATCTAGGAACATAGAATATCCATCCATTTATTTAGATCTTCTTTCTTCTTTTATTTCTTTCATCAGTTTTGTAGTTTTCTTCATAAATCTTTACATATTCTGTTAGATTTGTACTTAAATATTTCCTTCTTTTTTGGCGCAAGTATAAATGTTATTGTTTTTTTAATTTCAAATTCCAGTTGTTTATTGCTAGTATATAGGAAAACAATTGACTTTAGTACATTAGCATTATATCCTGCAACCTTGCTATAATTGCTGATTAACTCCAATAGTTTTTTTGTGGATCCTTTAGGATTTTCTACATAGACGGTCATGTCGTCTGAGAACAAAGACAGTTTTATTTTTCTGTTTCACTCTGTGTACATTTATTTCCTTTTCTTCTCTTGTAGCTTCAACTGGAACTTCCAGTTCATTGTATGAGTGGGGAGGGGGCATCCTCTCCTTGTTTCTGATCTTCGTAGGGAAGCTTTGAGTTTCTCACCATGAGTATGGCATTAACTGTAGCATTTTTTTTGGTTTTGGGGGTGTTTTTTGGCCGCACCATGCGGCTTGCATGATCTTAGTTCCCTGACCAGGGATTGAACCTGCACCCTCCCCTCAGCAGTGAAAGCACGGAGTCCTAACCACTGGACTGCCAGAGAATTCCCATCTGTAGGGTTTTTTAAATAGATGTTCTTTATCAAGTTGAGGAAGTTCCCCTTTATTCCTAGTTTATTGAGAGTTTTATCATGAAAAGTGATTTTGTCACTTTTTCTGCATCCATTGATATGATCATTTGAGTTTTCTTCTTTAGCCTGTTGATGTGACGGAGTGTATTAACTGATTTTAGAGTGCTGAACCAGCCTTGTATACTGGAATAAACCCACATGGTCACGGTGTATAATTTTTTTTTTTTACGTTGTTAGATGCCGTTTGCTCGTGTTAAGGAGGTTTGCATCTATGTTGATGAGAGACATTTGTAGTTTTCCTTTTTTGTAATGTCTCGGTCTGGTTTTGGTATTAGAGTGATGCTGGCCTCAATTGAATGACTTAGGAGGTATTCCCTCTGCTTCTGCCTTCCAGAAGAGATTGTAAAGAATAGGTAAAATTTTTTCCTTAAATGTTTGGTAGAATTCACCAATATTCTAGAAACCCATCTAGGCCTGGTACTTTCTGTTTTAGAAAGTTATTAATTATTGATTCAATTTCTCTAATAGATACAGGCCTATTCAGATTTATCTATTTCTCCTGGTATAAATTTTGCTAGTATGTGTCTTTCAAGGAATTGATCCATTTCACCTAAATTATCAAATTTGTAGGCATAAAGTTGTTCATAGTATGCCTTTTTAACCTTTTAATGTCCGTGGGATAGTAGTGATGTTCCTCTTTTATTTATAATATTGGTAATTTTTGTCTTCTGTCTTTTTTTCCTTAGTTAACCAGCCTAGAGTTTTATCAATTTTATTGATCTTTTTGAAAAACCAATCTTGGATTTTGTTGATTTTCTTTTTTTTCCTGTTTTCAAATTCATTAGTTTCTGCTCTAATTTTTTTTTTCCTTTTCTTCTGCTTGCTTTCAACTTAATTGCTTTTCTTTCTCTACTTTCCTAATGTGAAAACTTAGATTATTAATTTCAGATACTACTTTTCTAATATACATTTACCTCTAAGTATTGCTTTTTCTGCATCCCACAAATTTTGATAAGTTGTATTTTCATTTCCATTTAGTTTAAGTGTTTTTTATTTCTCTTGAGGCTTCCTTCTTGACCCACTTGGTTCTTAGAAGTGTCTTGTTTAATCTCCAAGTATTTTGGAATGTTTCAGGTATCTTGCTGTTACTGATTTAATTCCAGTGGTCTGAGAACGTATTTTGTATGATTTCTGTTCTGTTAAATGTGTTAAGATGTGTTCTGTGGCCCAGAATGTGGCCTGTCATGGTGAATGTTTCTTGTGAGCTTGAGCTTGAGCAGAATGTGTGTTCTGCTGTTGTTGATTGAACTAGTGGTTAGTCAGGGATCTTTAGAGAAATAGAACCAGTAGTGTGTGTGTGTGTGTGTGTGTGTGTGTGCACGCGCGCACAGAAATTTATTACAGGAATTGGCTCCCACCATTATGTATGGCAAGCTCGAGAGCTAGGAAAGCTGGTGAAGTAATTCAGTCCCTGTTCAAAGGCCTGGGAGGGAGTAGGAAAGTCCTGGTGCATCTGAAGGCCCCAGGACAGGAGATGGTGCCCCAGCTCAAACAGAGAGCAAGTTTGCCCCTCTTCGGCCTTTTTATTCTGTTGAGGCACTCAAGGCCCACCCACATTGGGAGGGCCATCAGCTTTACTGAGTGCACCAATTCAGATGCTAATCTCTTCTGGAAACACCTTCACAGACACCCCCTGAAATGTTTTACCAGCTAGTTGGGCATCCTCTTAACCCAGTCAAGTTGACACCTAACATTAGCCACCATAGTGGTCCATAGAGATCAGTTCTATTCCGCTGCTGGATGAGTTCATCTGTGTCCTTTGCTGATCTTCTGCCTGCTGGATCTGTCCATTCCTTGTAGTGTGTTGAAGTCTCCAGCTGGGATAGTGGATTTGTGTATCTCTCCTTGCAGTTCTGCCAGGCTTTGTCTCACGTATTTTGATGCTCTGTTGTTAGGTACATAAGCATTGAGGATTATTAATCTTCTTGGAGACTTGGCCTCCTGGTTATTATATACTATTGCTGCTCTTTACCCCTGGTAATTTTTCTAGTCCTAATGTCTGCTTTCCAGCTATTCCAGCTATCTTTTGATTCTTGTCAGTATGATATATCTTTCTACATCCCTTTACTTTTAAAATGTCTTTATATTTAAGGTGGGTCTCTTATAGACAACACACAGTGGGTCTTTTTTTTTTTTTCAATCTGCTCTAATGGTCTCCATCTTCTGTTGGGTAGTCTTAGACCACTCAAATATAAACTGGTCATTGCTTCAGCTGGATTGATGTCTGTCATGTTTGTGACTGCTTTCCATTTGCTTCTTTTGTTTTCTTCCTCTCCTTTTCAGCCTTCTCTGTTTTTAATTGAGCGTTTTATTTGATTTCATTTTCTCTCCTTTCTTAGCATATCAATTATGCTTCTTTTAAAAAAGTTTTTTAGTGGTTGTCCGAAAGTTTGCAATATACATTTATAACTAATCTATGTCCACTTTCAAATAATACTATGCTGCTTCACGGGTAGTGCAGGTGCCTTTAACAGACTGTCCCTTATGAAATTGCTGTCATTCATTTCACTTATACTTATGCTATAATCACCCTGGTACTACTAAAAATTTGAACAAACCTTTGTGTGTTGTGTCAATTAAGAATAAGAAAAAGAAATATTTTATTTTTACCTTCATTTATTCCTTCTACAATGCTCTTTTCTTTATATAGATGTGAGTTTTCTGACCTATATCATTTTCCTTGTCCCTGAAGAACTTTTAATATTTCATGCAGGGCATGTCTGCTGGCAGTGAATTCTCTCAGTTTTTGTTTGAAAAAGTCTTTATTTCCTCTTTACTTTTGAAGGATAGTTTCACTGGATGTAGGACTCTACACTTTTCCTGCTTGCATGTCTTCTAACGAGAAGTCCACTGTAATTCTTATTGTTTTAACTCTGTAGATGAGGTTTTTTCCCCTCTGGCCTCTTTCAAGATTCTCTGTCTTTGGTTCTCTGCAGTCTGAATATGATAAGCCTAGATGTAGATTTTTTGGTATTTATTTTGCTTGGTATTGTCTGAGCTTCCTGGATCTGTGGTTTGGTGTCTGTCACTAATTTTGAAAACTTCTCAGCTCTTTTTACTTCACATATTTTTTTATCTCCTTTCTTCTTCTCTATTCCTATCATGCATATGTATCACTTTTTTATTGTTGCACATTTCCCTGATATTCTGTTCTGGTTCTTTTTTCTTTTTGCATTTCACTTGGGGAAGTTTCCATGGACATATCTTCAGACTCCCTGACTCTTTCCTCAGCCTTGTCCATCAGTGTTTTTGATTCTTTGTCCACATTTCCTCTCTCCTCCGATGTTACTCATCTCTTCTTGCATGGTGTCCACTTTTTCCATTAGCATCCTTAGCATATTAATCTAATAATTCCAGAATTTCTTCCATATCTGAGTCAGGCTCTGTCTCTTCAGACTGTGTTTCTTTTTATTTTTCTTGCTTTTTAGCATGCTGTGTAATTTTTTGGAAAGGTGGATATGGTGTATGTATCACAGTGGAAACTGACGTAGATGGGCTCTCGGCTTGAAGTGTCGCGGTAACCTGACTAGTGATTGGGCTGCGTCTCATCTCTCCTGCAGCTGCAGCTGTACGTGCCAAGGCTTCAGATTCCTCCATGTCCTTATTTTTTGTCTCCCCTGTTATCTTTGGGTTTCTCTGAAGACTGTTGCCGTAGAGAGTCCGTACCTTGGGGCATTTTCCCCTGTAATCCTGTTGTGATGCTGGAGCCCTGAGGAGTGGTGTAGGGGAAGGGAAGCAGTTTATAATCTTAGGATTAAATTTCAGCCTTTTAGTGGCCTGTATTCCTGGGCCGTGACCTTCACAAGTGTTTCTTCCCCTTCTTTCCCCTCCCTGGGGTAAGACAGGAAGGCCAGAGGGGCCGAGTGGGGAAGAGCCCTTCCCCCAGGTGAGATCAAGCTCTGGTGAAGTCTTTTCACTGCAGAACAGGACTTTGTTTTGGAGAATGCTCTGGGCTTATTTCAACATGGTTCCCTTACCCTTCCCCTGCCAGGGACCCAGGTGATTTTTTTCTTGGCTTTTTGTGATGAGAACTTGGTGGGTTTCTGGAAGTGAACCCCATGAAAATGCGGGGCCTGCAGGACTGTGGCCCCGCAGATGCTTACTCTCTCGGTCTTGCGCACTCAGCCCGGCGTCTGGTCCAGGGTTCCTGCCAGCTTCTGCTCCAGGTGAGCACGTTTCTGCAGGTTTGGGGGAGACATCTGTGGCCTTACTTCTCTGATGGGTCCAAGGACAGTCATTGATTTTCAGTTTTTTCAGTGTTTTTCTTGTAAAGACAGGAGTTATGACTTCTAAGCTCTACGTGCCAGAGTGGAAGATGGCGGCCCCTCCCCTGTTGAGTTTAATTTGTGGGAAAGCTGCCCGTTTTAGTAACTGCCACCTTAACAAATTCACTTATTAATTCTAATAGTTTCTCAGTTGAGACTTTTGGATTAACTAGATAACCAAGCATAACATTTATCCACAAATAATAATAATTTGGCCTCTTTTTATGTCTTCTGTATTTTATAGAAAATATGCTCTATTTTCTGTCATTTCCTTTTTCTCCCTGTGTGCATGGGTGCCTTTCCATTTCCTGGGTGATGAGGTGAGGGCCTTGCCATCATTTAAAAGAACAGCTTCCCCTGGGGTGCCCGTTCAGTGGGAACCAGCCGGACCATGTGTGCCGCGCGTATGCCCTCTCTGCCTGGGACAGCCAACGCTGGCTGGGCCACCTAGGCTCTGCACCCTATGCGTGTGCAGTTGGCATCATTTTCTCTGTGCCCTGGTGGGAACGCTGGCATCAACGCAAAGCGATGTGGGCGTGGGTGGCACCAGGAAGGCATCCGTCCCTAAGTCCCAATGGACGGGTGTGCTCATTTCCTGCCCTATGGGTCCTGGGCCTGTCTGCTGACACATTTGCCAGGAGTCACAGAAGGGGACACGGCAGGAGTTTCCAGAGTGTGTGTTCCAGAAAGAGCCTTTGCTGCGTGCTTGGCCCACGTGCTTCCCCTGCTGAACAGGGCCGTCCCCTCTGGCCGTCAGTGGAGCAGCAGAGGGTGTAGGCCCCGCTCCTCACTCCCCTGCTGAACAGGGCCGTCCCCTCTGGCCGTCAGTGGAGCAGCAGAGGGCGTAGGCCCCGCTCCTCACTCTGCTCCACACGGTTCACCCCTCTGGCCTGTCTGACGTTCGTAAATTCACCTTGACCTCCAAAGCTCCTCTCAGCTCTAAGATCTGGTCATCTCTGGTCTGTCCTTGGCTTCCACTTCCTCCTGAGGAATCCCCTTTTATCGTGGAACTACAGTTCCCAGGATGCATCCTTCAGGTTTGGCAGCCACTTCCTGCCGAGCTGCTAACAGCCAGGTGCAAACATTTCCCGGGTATTGGCAGAAAACAACCTTGAAGAACCTTGACGGTGTCCGGAGGGTAGAAAACTTAGGGATGGGTAAGCCTGCTTTCACTGTCTTGAGCCAAAAAAAGATGAAAGTTTAGATTTCTTGGAGAAAATTTCAATTTTTGTTTTTGCATTTTGGTTGAGATCTTAATAAAAGGAAAATGAAAACAGGGGAAAAAATGCATAGAAAAGCCTGTCTGGTTTACTTGAAGAGGTTGAAAGGGGCAAGTAGGCTAGATTTCCTATTTCTTATACTTCTCATTTGTTTGACTTTTAAATTCATTTTACTTCTGTTTCTCTAACGAAGTATAACTTATATAGAGTTAAATACACAAATCTTAAGGATACAGTTGGACGGACTCTGGCATATGTATAGGCTCATGTCACCTGACATTTGGATTTTAGAAGTGGTCTTTCTGCCCTGCAACACTTCAGTGCAAACAAGGAACAGGACAGTGGCCACGGAGCTGACAGTGGCCCCCCAGTGGGGGCAGCTCGGGGTGGGGGTGGGGCGGGGCAGACAACCTTTGGGGACCTACCCACACCCAACTGTTGACTGTTGTCCTTGTCCACACTGAAATGCATTACGATTAAGAGCAAGTGGCAGCAAGCCAGGAGGACTGGATTGGAAGTGTTTCTCGGAGCAGAGCCAGGCGTCGGACCTTCTGGGTTGTAACCAGGTGCTCGGGCCGCACCAGGAGTCCCGTGACGTTTATTTAACAGCATGCGCCTTCCTCTCCAAGCAAGTGCTCCATTTCTACTCACAGTGTTTCTTCTGGCTTTTAAAAGAAGAGTCATCTCAGAATTTTCTAGTCTTTTTTAATATACAGCCTTATAAACACACTGCTGCCCCTTCCACTTTCTTAGTGTGGTGAGTGTTCATCACACATGAGCTCCGTGCTCAGTGACAGCCGACACCTGAGCAAGGGCTTCTGTGTCCCAAGGACTCGAGGGACCTCGGCTCGGGAAGGCTCCACGTGGCCTCGTGTGCACCATCCGGCCCTGCCGAGTCGCTGACGAGCGCGTGTGGGGCTGAATCTCCTGGAGGCGGGGAGCGAGGCCCTCAGCTGTCACCCCACGCCGCCTGCTCTTCCCGAAACACCCTGCCGCCCTCTGTCCAGGGGCCTGTGCCCGGCTGAGTACGCCTCTTTGGTGGTTCTGACCTGTGCTGGTGGCAGTGTCCACCTTGGCTCGTGTGGCCCACACCGCCGCCCTGATAGCGCCAACCCCCCAGGACGCTGGCCACACCTGGACTTCTCCCCCCGCCTCCCCCACCTTCTGTCCTCATTCACTCCCTAACCTACATCGCATCTTAAGCCTCGCTTCCCATTTTCTGGTTTTGGCGACTCTCCTCCAGGTGTCTGACTTCCACCCTCAGTCCCCTTGGCCACCTCCCTGGCCCCCATCCCCGGGACTGGTCAGCCCCACCTTTTGCCTCACCTGGCTGTAGTTTGCACACCCAGCTCCTCCCCTGCCTGAGCCTGGTGGGTGGTAGCCTTAGCTCTGACCCGGCCTCGCTACCCTGGAGCGAGGAGGGCAGGCGGGACCAGTGGTAGTGGGCCACCGGCCAGCCCTGCTATCTTGTCCCACGACCCTGTAGGTGTAAACCGCGTGGTCCAGGCCCGCCTCAGTCCCACCAGCCCAACTCTCCCGGGACCAGCTGGGCTCTGCGTATGTCAGCCAGCCACCCCCATGCCCCGTCCTACCCATTCGAGAGCAGCTGGGCTCTTGTCCCTTCAGAGGACCCTCAGTGGAGCCCTTTTCCACCTGTGCTCCTCTTGTCCCGTCTCCATGTCCCTGAGGCAGTGCCTGCATCTTGCTGGAGTTTCTTATAAAAACATCCTCTCTTGCCTCCTAGCAAACGAGGGTGCAGTGGAGACCCCCCAGGTCCATCTTTAATCCGTCTTTGCTCCGCCTCCCCCCCACCTTCCAGGTGCCGGTGTTGCGGCGAGTCCCTGGGCCCCTGGGGGCTGGGGGCTGCGGAGCATCCCTGCAGGTAAACTTCGCAGGCTCTGCAGCCCTGTTCTCCCGCTGGCCTGGCTGTGCTCTCCTCATGGACCGCTACAACCCCGTCCTTACAGGCCTCTCCCAGCAGGTCCGGTGGCTGTTCCTCCTGCACTGTTCAGGCTGCTGGTTTCGTGTTGACATCAGGGCAGCGGGCCTGTCCATACGTAGGCAGCGTCCCTGTGTCCAGAACAGCTCCCTGTGCATCTCAGACAGTGCAAAAACCTATTTCCTCACTTAGAAACCCTGCTGAGGGCAGCTGCAATGTCCCTTGACACTCTGGAAGCCATTGGTTCAGGTTGCAGGGGGGTCGCTGGTGTCACCAGCCTCTTACTCGGGCTGGAAGAGAGAAGGGACGAGAGGCCGCGAGGGGGGCACACACGTGCCCTGGCCCTGGGGCCAGGGGAGCGCCGGGCCCCCCACAAGCCCTGTGTCGTGAGGCCAAGGCTGTGACAGCTTGTGGACCGGGACTGCTGGGGACGAGGGGCTGGGACTCAACACGGCCTGCTCTTGCTTTAATTTGAACACATGTTTAGAAACCGGGATATTGTACCCCCAAAGTCAGTGTTTCTGGTTTCTCTTAAAATACCAGAATGCCCGCAATGGAGAGCCCCTCCTTGCGGGGCAGCAGCCCCGCTGGGGGCCCGAGATCCAGGAGGTGAGGCAAGGCGGGCGTCCCTGCCTTGTGTTTTTTGCTTTTTTTCCCCCCCGACACGCAGCCCTCTCACTGTTGCGGCCTCTCCCGTTGCGGAGCACAGGCTCCGGACGCGCAGGCTCAGCGGCCACGGCTCACGGGCCCAGCCGCTCCGCGGCAGGTGGGATCTTCCCGGACCGGGGCACGAACCCGCGTCCCCTGCATCGGCAGGTGGACTCTCAACCACTGCGCCACCGGGGAAGCCCTCTGCTTTCTTTTGATGCTTGTTTGTTTCGCGGAAGTTTCAGCTCCTAATGTTTCTACTGAGGTAGCATTTACATGAGTGAGACAGCTTAGGTGTCCCCTGGATGAGGCTTGACGGGTGCAGACCCCTCAGCCAGCACCCCCAGGCTCTTTTGTGCCTTCTGACTCCCCTCCCGTAGATCCACAGGCCTGATCTAAACGTTCTTACAAGTGGAGTCGTGGAATGTGTACGTTTTTGTGTCTGGCGTCTCTTTCGTGGCATGTTTTTAAGGAATATCTGTACTATTTTAATTTCTAGTCTCGCGTTGTGATCAGACAGTATGGTGGGAGCTCTTTTTAGTTTTTGAAACTTACAGGTTTTCTCTGACCCCTTATAAGGTAAGTCTTCATGAGTCTTTCAGAGGATCTTGAAGGAGTATTCTTTAGTTTTAAGCTACAAAGTTCAGTGTATGTCAGAACCACCTCATTAATTATATTGTATAGGCTTTCTATTTCATTATTTGAATATTATTCACTTGAACATAGAGAGACATGAATGGAGATTTCCTTTAGTTTCTATCAACATCTGAGCGTCTTCAGTAATTTCTGCTTTATGAACATTGCTGCCTTTGGTGCATGCATATTCACAGATAATCTCCACGGTGACCTGCCTCCTTCGCGTTCTGAGAAGCTGTTCCTTGTCTGCTTGAATGCATCTTGGCTTGAACTTCATTTTACCTGATTTTAGGGTCATGACGCCTGATTTCCTGCTGCTTGCCTTTGCCCCACCTTCTGATGCTTTTCCAAATTATTTTAGGTGCATCTCTTGTTTACAGCAAGTGTTGAGGATCTTGCTTTGTGATTCGTTCTGAAGAGCTTTTTCTTTTAACATGTGACTTCGGGTGTGTTTGGTGTTAGTTCTGTCTTAGTGCTTTATAGTGTGCCTGCTGGGTTTTGTTTTTAAAGTAAATCTTTCCCACATGGTCTATTCTTGGTTGGGCAGCCTTGGGGCCACAGACCCTCTGTGAGGGACCGGCAGACCTGCCCTGCTCCCCGGGCTCCCGCTCCGCCCGCGGTTTCTGTGTGCGGCTGAGGCACCCACCACCCATGCCCAGTGCTCACCTCTGCTGTCCCGTGGAACGTGTTCAGGACTTACTGCAACTCCTCTGCCATCATCTCGCATCGCCTTTTGGTGAAGTCTGTCTTCTAGGAACACCCTCAGGGGGAGCTCACAGGACAGCCTTTCCTGAGTGTTGACAGCTGGCCTTTCCCGTGCTCTCAACAGGAATGTGGCCTGAGTTCTTACCTAATTTTAAATATTCTACTAAACGTATTAAAAAGGTAAAGAGAGACAAGTGAAGTTAACTTTAGTAAATTATTTAACTCAATATTATATAAAACATTATTATTTCAACGTGTAACCACCAATACTTGAAAATTGCTGATTTACGTGAAGTTCCTTTTTTTGGACTGAGTTTTTGAAATTCAGTGTGTGTCTTACACTTAGAGTGTGTCTCAGCGGACCAGCCACCTTTCACAGGCTCAGTGTTGGACGGCCCGGCCTGTACCTGGACGGCAGGGAGGGCTCTGGTGGCCTCAGGATCCTCGGATCCGCGTTCCCTCCCTGCGTCCCTGGGGAGCCTGCCACCCGTGTTGCTGTGCAGAATGCTGCTCTCTCTGTGGACCTGGCATTTCCTACAGATCGGATCGTGCACCGAGTGGCCTTCAGCGTCCGCCTTCCCTCTCTCCGCGTGCATTTTCAAGGTCGTCCTCATCTAGAGCTTCCCTCCTTTTTGTGTCCAAGTCGCCCTCTGTGTCTGCGTGATCTTTTGATCCCCTCGACATTGGAGGACATTTGGGGTGTCCCAGATAAGCCTCATGTTCAGGTCTCGAGGGGTGTTTCCTTCTCTCTTGGCTGCTCCAAGGGCAGGATTGCCGCCCAGTCGTGGCTTCCTGCCCTTCCTCCCACCTCCCTCGCGGCCGCGGGGTCCACCCTCCTCTGCCACCAGCTGCTTCCTGCAGCCAGAGGCCTCAGCCCTTCTTCTCAGACCTCCAGGCTCTACTCATAGTCAAGGCCGGAGCCCTTCCAGGGGCTGACGAGGCTCTCCCAGCCGGCCCTCCCCAGCCACACTGGCTGCCTGTTCCTGCCCAGCAAGGCCAGCCCGCCTTGTGTCTGTGGGAACTTGTGTCTGCAGCTTGTCCGTCTGCTCCGCCCTCCCGAGCGGCCGCCGGCTCTGGTCCCCAGTGCGGGCTCTGCTCCCCACCCACCAGGGGCCAGACTTGCCCCACTTAGTAACATTGCAGAAGGTCCCTTTCTGGCTCATCACCTAGTGTCCGGGAGGTTCCGCCCCTTCTACTTCTCCTTGTGTCCAGCCGGCTCCCTTCGCCGGGACGAGTGTCTGTCTCCCGTCCGCTGGCTGCTGGGCCCCTCTCCCTGGACGGACGATCATGTGGCACGTCGCACAGATGAATGAATGAGCCACGCGTCCCCGAGAGTCCCCAGCAGCAGGGTCTGCTGGAGCCCAGACTGTTGATTCTGAAGCTCTATTCTTTACTTCCATCAAAGATTGTAACTAGAAGCCTGATTTAAATTTCTTTTGCTGTCTAATTATGAAGGTTTGATCAGTCAAAGCTCCGGTGTTGCCATCCTCGCTTTCTAACTTTCCACGGGCAGTTTGAAAAGGAAGTACCGGCAGAGATAGCCAGGTTGGAGAAGAAAGGGAGTTTCACCCTGCCCCACCCCACGAAGCCTGCCCATTTTTTGCCTCATGAGGCTCAGAAGTCAGAGGTGTGAGTCCCTGTTCCCCACCCTCTGGTTCGCGCTGCATGCTCAGGCCTGGCCGGGAGCTTGGCCCTCCTCCGTGGCCCCCAGTGCTTTATTTATTTATTCATTTATTTATGGCTGTGTTGGCTCTTCGTTTCTGCGCGAGGGCTTTCTCTAGTTGCGGCAAGCGGGGGCCGCTCTTCATCGCGGTGCGCGGGCCTCTCACTATCGCGGCCTCTCGTTGCGGAGCACAGGCTCCAGACGCGCAGGCTCAGTAGTTGTGGCTCACGGGCCTAGTTGCTCCGCGGCATGTGGGATCTTCCCAGACCAGGGCTCGAACCCGTGTCCCCTGCATTGGCAGGCAGATTCTCAACCACTGCGCCACCGGGGAAGCCCCCCCAGTGCTTCTTAGATAGTGTCTGTCGCTTCTCCACCACCAGAGCCCTTCGAGTACCTTTTCCCCTGGGTGTCATTCTCCCAGACTGCTTTCAGTCTAGTCCAAGGTTGTGTGATTTTAGAGGCCGAGATGCTTCCGGAACTCCCGTCCCCTTGGTGTGTGTGACTGGGGAGTGGGTTCCTTTGCTCTGGCATTTTGGAGCTTGTTGACAAAACCCAGAAATCAGTAGTGTGGCCTTGAGAATTCCCTGACGGTCCAGTGGTTAGGACTCTGCGCTTCCACTGCCAGGGCCCCGGGTTCTACTCCTGGTAGGGAAACTAAGGTCCCGCAAGCCGCATGGTGCGGCCAAGAAAGAAAAGTAGTGTAGCCTCCCATGCAGCTCCGCTGATGCCGGCCTCTCTCCTCTTCTGCTTTTGCTTAGTATCACTTGCACTGTTTGCCTGAAAGCACTTGTGTTTGAGGCGTGACAAGGTGTGGGAAGCAGGTGTACCGGGAGGAGCATTTTGGCTGCATCTGGGACCCAGACCACCTGTCCCTGTGCCCCCGGTGGGCCAGGTGCGGGCTCCAACCCCACCTTCCCATGGTCTCAGGGTGAGTCCACCGTACCCGGTGGGCGTGAGGATCGCGTGAGCCCGTTTCTGAAAAACCGCTCAGCAGCACGTGGTCCTTAGCCGGGCTCCATCCCCTGACTGCTAGCGGGTAGGAGTGGGGCGTGGGGCTGGGCTAGCTGCCTGGGAGCCCCTGGCAGTGGGCGCGGCCACAGTCCTGTCGCTGGGGCCTTTCCACCTGGCTCCTCCCCATTCAAGGCCTTGCTGTCGTCCCTCTTCGGTGACGGTGGGTCCTTTCCCTCTGGGTAATGGTCTAAAGGAGGCCCACGGGAGCTGCTGGTGTAGACCCTCGGCTTCTCCCGGGAAGCTGAGTCCACAGTCGCGTCTCACCCGCAGGGTGCGCCCCTCACGTCTCACTGGCCCCGAAGCCCTCCGCTCCACTCCCTGCGAGCTTCCTTCTGTCCTTCCCCTCCATCGCCAGGCCACCATGCCAGGGCGTGCTCACCCGGCGTGGGGCCTGGCGTTACCACTTTCCCAGCCCTCCTCGGAGGCCCCGGGGCCTCTGGCCTCTCCTTGCCCTCCAGGCCCTCTCCTTCTCTTCTCTGTGTTGAGGTGCTGCCGGGCTCCAAAGCTGCATCTGGCAAGATGACGTTTGCTAATTGCTTGGCCTTTTTCTCCCCCTCTTGACAGGTGGCTGGTGGCATGTTCAGGGCCCCACAGGGTGAGCTGTAATGACTGGGGCTTGCCCCAATACGGAGTGTGAGTATCCGCACAAAGCTCCCCAGGGACCGCTGGCAGCAGCCGCTGACGCTCTCTTCCTTCTGTCCTCAGAGCCCCCCAAAATGAACCCTGTGGTGGAGCCGCTGTCCTGGATGCTGGGCACCTGGCTGTCAGACCCGCCGGGAGCTGGGACCTTCCCGACCCTGCAGCCCTTCCAGTACCTGGAGGAGGTGCACATCTCGCACGTGGGCCAGCCCATGCTGAACTTCTCGTGAGTCCGCCCGCCGCTCTGCTCTCTGAGATGAGACGGGTGAACGCCAGGTGGGAAGGCACAGAGGGCACCTGGTGGTCTGCTGCAGAACGGTGCCCTCTTCCTGCCCTGCACTGGCACCTGAGACACACACTGGGTGGAGATGGTACCTTCTTGTGTTGTAGACAATGTGAAGGTGACCACAGGATCTCAGGTTCGGTAATCCAAACGTGCTGATAAGTGTGCTCAATTAAATCCTTCATCTCCTACGGTATTCCTGTGTGGAAATCAGTCACCCCAAGATTACTGAAAATAGGGGGCCCGGCTTTCATTTAGTCCTACCCCCGAGCCAGCTGAGGGCTCAGAGAAGCTGGTGTCTCGTGGTTCTCAGATTCTTAGCGTGCAGCAAAGCACTTCCCTGCTGCTCCTGAGGAAGCAGGTCGCAGTGCAGGGCGGCTAGGTGGGGAGCACCCCGGGGCATGGGTTGGTAGGGAGGTGGCGGAGGATATATTGTCTCATCCCTTTTTGCATTATTCTTGACTGAATGGGTGAAGGGAAAGAATATCCTGCGCATAAACAAAAGGTGGAAATTCTGGATAATGCAGAATAACCCCTAATACAAAGCAGTCTTTTTAAACTATGAGCTGTAACCCATTGGAGACATTTATGACTAGCATTAATTAATTTTCTTTTAATGCTGGTCACTCAGTTTTGCGACTAACATTAAAGAAAAATGAAATAGAGTAGAAAATACGTATTTTGGTCAATGTCGTGGTCTATGTGTATGTAGTAGATGTATTTCTCAGTGAGGGGTTGTGGTCGCAAGAGGGCATGTAAGCCGTAGCCACACCACCAGCCTGTCAGAAGTTCATCCGTGGTAGCAGTAGATTCCCACACGTCGTGCTGGTGAGACTGTAAGCGTTGGTGTTGAAGTTGTGAGTCGGTGCTCTCAGGTCAAGGTGCAGCTCTTACTCACCACCGTGAATTTGCAGTGGTGACGGGTAAGGCGCTGACTCATCGCCTGTTCTGTTCTCCTACCCTGTGAATTAACTGGACCCCTAAGCAAGGTAATAGCTCAGAAGAGGGAAGGCCTGGCACTGGGTGGGACTTTACTGTGTTGATGGAGGGCTTAGGCTGAGAAGTGTGTGCGGTGCTGGGGCTGAAAAGGCCTTGGTGGGAGGATGGGTAGGGAGGAGAGACGGGGGAGCGGGGGTGCCCACACCTGTCGTCTCCTGTGTCTCCGCACGGCGTCCTTCACACGTGACTGTTTCCACGTAGTGCTTCACGTTCAGTGGGTGGGACGCTTGCCAAGTGAGGAGGGGGCGGGCCACAAAGTCTGGCATGTGCTCTGGTGGGCACTGGGTACCTGGGCTTCACCTGTCGCATTACCCGTCCAGGTTCAACGCCTTCCACCCGGACACCCACAAGCCCATGCACAGGGAGTGTGGCTTCATCCGCCTGGAGCCCGACACCAACAAGGTGGCCTTCGTCAGCGCCCAGAACACAGGTACTCCCCTTGCCGGCCTGCCTTCCACCCACGCGCCCTGCGTGTTGCAAGCAGGTGGGGTGGCATCTGCCCCCCGATTTCTTTGTGACCGCAGGCGTGGCCCCGTGGGTGCATTTCAGGGTGGACAGTGTCGGGCCTTTGGACGGCTCAGGGGGAGCTGGAGAGTCGGGGGCCGGCAGGCCGGAGGCTGCAGGCGTGGCTCTGTGGGAACAGGCCGGCTTCATCTCCGGCCCTCTGTGCTCACATGTGTGCTGTGGCTCAGCTTCCCGTGCAGGTGGGGCTCTGGGGGTACCTAGACCAGGGAGCAAAAGTTATGTCTGGAAGTTTGCTTTGCCCCCAGGGGGAATTCATCCTAAAATAGTAAACCAGGTTCATGAATTCGAAATTACTCAACACCCACCTACGTGACCCTTAACCTTGCTCACTGGCTCAAGTGAGCGCTCACTTCCTGGAAGCAGGTGGACAATCAGGGCCAGCTGAGCTGCCCAGGGTGTTGGCAGCCTGGAAATCGGTGGGCAGCCAGAGGGGCGTCCGTTCCGCTGGCCTCGTGTCCCTCCTGTCAGATCGCTGGGGGAGTGGGAGGGCCAGGGTCAGGGTGACCCCCATAGATCACCTGCCCCGGCTGCAGGAGGAGTTGTGTCTTTTCCCTCTTGATACCTGGGGGGTCATCGCAGGTGACTGGGCAGTTATTGCCTCGATGGCCGCGACGTTCAGATTGGTTGAGCCCTTGATTGCAGAGGAGGGTGGTCAGCGCAGGGCAGCCGGGAGCCCCGGGCGGGCTGCATGGGCTGACAGTGTCCCTTGCAGGCATCGTGGAGGTGGAGGAGGGCGAGGTGAACGGGCAGGAGCTGTGCATCGCGTCCCACTCCATTGCCAGGACCTCCTTCGCCAAGGAGCCCCACGTGGAGCAGGTGAGCCCGGGTGGGACCGCACGGCACCCCTGCCTTTGCACCCCATCCTGGAGGCCTGGCTGTCTCCGGTCACCCGGTTCTTTCTCGCGCTCACACAGGCCGTGATGTGATTATCTATCCCTGCTCGTGCGCGGTTGGCTGTCCTCGGGTTTGTTGAACAGTTATGTCCCCACCAGCATTGCATGGGGGGGGACCTTGTTCCCTACTCCTTGACCAGTGCGTTGTGTTTTCAGGATTTCTGATTTTTTTAATCTGATAAATAAAAGGTGGTATCTCATTGGTGTTTTAAATTTAACTTATGAGTGAGGGGGCATTCTTTGTGCTCACTGGTTGGTTGTATTTCTTGTTCCAGTACGTGATGTTCAAAGTCATTGCCTGTTTTTCTGCGAGGTGTCATTTTCTTGTTGATTTCTGGGAGATCTTTTATGTTCTGTGGATATTAATCTGTTGTCTGCTGTATTTGTGACAACACCCCTATCCGGTGGCTTAGGTTAGCCTGACGCATGATGTCTTCTACCCGCAGACTGTACATCTTCCTCTAGTTGCCTCTCGGGGTCTTTTCCTAAATGCCGTCTGAATTTGGGCTCTTGCTCAGGAAGGTGTCTTCTACTCCAAAAGGATAAAAGTATTCTTCCATTTTCTTGTACTCTCACAGCTTTCCTTTTTTACGTGTAGGCCGTTAGCCTCTCTTCCTTTTTGTTTTCACGTGATGGGCGCCAGAGACTCCGCAGGTAGCCGTGCACAGCAGCATGGAGGTGCGCTGCAGGGATTTCGGATCTTGTTCGGTGTATTTCAGTAGATACCAAAGTTGGTTTCTTTATGGTGTCAACCATAGAGGCCTTGGACACTCCATGGTGAAGTCTTAAGTGCCTTATGGTTCTTGTTGCCGCTCTGTACCCCTGCCCTGCAGCAGTGCACAGAGGGCCGGCTGCCCCACACCCTTTCCCGGGCTGGGCCTTGAACTTAGGCTATCCTGGTGGCTACCAAGTGGCATTGCAGTGTGGTGTTAATTACATTTTCCCAGTGACTAATGATGTGGCTCATCCTTGCGACGTGCTTATTTGCCGTTGTGTTCTTTGTTTCATGACATGAGCGTTCAAATCCTTTGTCCTTTCTCTCCAGCAGCTTGTTTGCCTTATCTTTGAGCTGTAAGTTTGTTACATATTCTGGACACAAGTCCGTTATCAGGTAGACGTGTTGATAAAACTGTGCTCTCAACTTAAAACTTACCATTTCATTTCTTTAACAAAATGTTTTACTTTTGATGAAGTTCTGTTATCAGATTTTTCTCTTACAGTTAGTGCTTTTTGTGCCCTGTCTTAACATTTTTTGCCTAACACACACTTTCACCTGCATTTTCTTCAAGAATTTTTACAGTGTCTCCTTTTACTTTAAGGTTTATTATTTGGGAATTTATATTTTTGTATGGTGTGAAGTAGGGGTCAAGATGCTTTCATTTTTTCCTAGATAGATATCCAGTTGTTCCAGCACTATTTTCTTTCTTTCTTTTTTTTTACAATTTTATTTATTTTTGGCTGCATTGGGTCTTCGTTGCTGCTCGTGGGCTTTCTCTAGTTGTGGCGAGCGGGGGCTACTCTTTGTTGCGGTATGCAGACTTCTCCTTGCGGTGGCTTCTCTTGTTGTGGAGCACGGGCTCTAGGTGCACGGGCTTTAGTCGTTGCGGCACGTGGGCTCAGTAGCTGTGGCTCGCGGGCTCTAGAGCTCAGGCTCAGTAGTTGTGGCACACGGGCTTAGTTGCTTCACGGCACGTGATCTTCCCGGACCAGGGACCGAATCCGTATCCCCTGCACTGGCAGGCGGATTCTTATCCACTGTGCCACCAGTGAAGTCGCCCAGCACCATTTTTTAAAAAGAAAATTATCCTTAATTTGTTGAAGTATGTAGGTGGCTTTATTGAAAATCAACTCATTATATTTATGTGGATCTTTTCCTGGACTCTGTTCTACCCCATTGATCTCTAATCTGTCTTTACAGCAGTACCACACTGTCTTGATTATGATAGCTTTGTATTAATCCTTGAAATCGGGTAATATAAGTTACCCATTTTTTTTCTTTTTCTTTTTCCAAAATTGGCTATCCAGGATCTTTCTCATTTCCATATGAATTTCAGAATCAGCTTGTGAATTTCTAGAAAAAATTTTACTGGGATTGCTTGAGTTTCTAGATGAACGTGGGGAACTGGCATCTTCAGCGAACTTAGTCTTGTGATCAGTATCAGGTAAATGTCTACATTTATTTAGGTTTTTTCCACCCTAAATTGTTTTTCAGTTTTCAGTGTACAAGCCATACACATATTTTGTTAAATTTTTCCTAATTTCATGGTTTTAGATGCTATTATTAGTGATTTAAAAAATTTTCCAATTATTTGTTTGTAGTATATGGAAATAAAATTGATATTTGTAGATTGATTTTATATCATATAACCTTCTTAAATTCACTTATTTATTTTAGTAGTTTTTTAACAGATTCCGTAGGATTTTCTGCATAGGCAGCCATATCATTTGCTATTACAGACAGTACCTTTTCCATTCTGATGCCTTTTATTTCTTTTCCTGCATTAATTGCACTGCATAGGACCACCAGTATAGTATTCAGTACAAGTAGTGGGAATAGACGTTGGTACCTTGCTCTCTGTCTTAGGAGCAGGTGTTCAGTCTTTCACCACTGGGTGTGATGTTAGCTGTAGGTTTTTTATGGATATTCTTTCAAAATTATATTTCCTTATATTTTTAGCTTGCTAGTTTTATTATTGAAGTATAATTGATTTACAATATTGTGTTAGTTTCTGGTATATGGCAAAGTGATTCGGTTATGCATATATATGTGTATATTCTTTTTTTTATTCTTTTCAGTTATAGTTTATTCTAATATATTGAATATAGGTCCCTGTACTATACAGTAAATCCTTGTTGTTTATTATATATGGTTGTGTGACTAGTTTTAAAAGATCATAAATGGGTATTAAATTCTGACAGATGCTTATGATGAATTACAGTAATAGGTTTTCTGATGTTGAGCCAACCATGCATTCCTTCAGATAAACCCCTTTTGATTGTGATGATCTGTCATTTTTTATATTACCAGATTTATGTATTACTAAAGTATGTAAATTGGAAAATTTTGGTGTCATATTATTTATTTTATTCTAATCATTCCAGGTTTAATTTCTTCCTCTTTGTTTTGTTTTTTTTGTCTGTTTGTTTGGTTTTTGGGAGGGGGCTTCCTAAAGGAAAAATTTGGATCATTGATATTTAATCCTTTTTAAAAATAAATGTATTTATTTGTTTGTTTATTTATTTATTTATTTATGGCTGTGTTGGGTCTTCATTGCTGCGCGCAGGCTTTCTCTAGTTGTGGCGAGCAGGGGCTACTCTTTGTTGCGGTGCGCAGGCTTCTTATCATGGTGGCTTCTCTTGTTGTGGAGCACGGGCTCTAGGCGCATGGGCTTCAGTAGTTGTGGCACGAGGGCTCCAGAGCGCAGGCTCAGTAGTTGTGGCGCACGGGCTTAGTTGCTCTGCGGCATGTGGGATCTTCCCGGACCAGGGATCAAACCCGTGTCCCCTGCATTGGCAGGCGGATTCTTAATCACTGGACCACCAGGGAAGTCCTTAACCCATTTTTATTATTTTTATCCTCGCTCAAAATATTTATTTTATTTGTCCGATGATTTTGTTTCCTTGAACAGGATTATTTAGAAGAATGTTACTTATTTTCCAACTATTGGAGGATTTTCTTGCTATGATTTCTAATTCAGTTCTATAAAACCCAGAGAACGTAGACTGTTTGAAAGTTATTTTGTGCCCGGTATATGATCTAACTTGGTGAATATTTCATATGCACTCAGAATGAATAAGTATTTGACAGTTGTTGGCTGTAGTGGACTGAAAATACCAGTTAGGTCAAGCTGATTGATAATGTCATCAGATTTTCTATATACTAGCGGATTTGGGGGTTGGGGGTTCTTGGTTGTATCTAATTACTGAGAGGTATTAAAATCTCCAGTATGACTGAAGATATTTCAGTTTCTTTCTTTGGTTCGTTCCATCTTTGCTTCGTAACTTTGAAGCTGTGTAATTTAGATGCATACAGATGATATACGTATTATATTTATGAAATGTCCTTTATAGCTTGTAATACTATGCCTGGAAGTCTGCTTTGTCTGATACTAATGTAACCGCACCTGCTTTCTTATGCTTATCATTTATACAGTATATCTTTTTTCCTACCCTTTTCACATTCAAATTGTGTCTTTATACTTACAGTACATTTCCTATAGAGTCTTGCTTTTTTTCTCTAGTCAGAAAACTCCGTATTTTAATTGGAGTATTTAGTTCATTTATGTCTAACATAAGTATTTGTATGGGTGGTTGTACATCCACCATCTTGATTTGCTGCTTTACTTCTTTCTTGGCTTTGTTCCTCTTTTGTTCCTTTAGTATGTTTTCTTGGGTTAATTAAGTATTTTTAGCATTCTGTTTTATTTCTTCTATTAGCTTAACTGTATCCTTTTTTTAAAATAGTTGGTTTAAGGCTAACAATATGCATGCTAAATTTATCAAAGTCTGTTTATAATCAGTGATATACTGTTACATTTCCCATTTCACATGTGTGTTAATCTTACAGCTGTGTAGAATTGCATTTATCTTCCTTTTGTGCTGGTGTCATCATACCTTTTACATATAAAAAGTATCCACAAATGTTATAAACCTTCACACTAGGATTTTTGCTTTAAATAATCGGTTGACTTTCGAAGAAATTACAGTGGGGGGCCAGGGGAGTAATCTCTTATAGTTACCCACTTAAGTTTCTCTTTGTGTTGCTCTTTTCTCCTTCTATGGAGTTTCCTGTGGTATCATTTCCCTTCATTCTGAACCTGCGTTAGTGGCATTTCTTGTAGTATAGGTCTGGCAATGTTTCTTTTGAGTTTATTTCACCCCCAACTTTTTTTTCTTCTTCAGTATTTTTTATTGTGGAAAAATAGATACATAAAACTTAATTATCTTAACCATTTTTAAGGGTATGCTTAAATATATTCACAGTGTTAATCATCTCCAGAACACATTCACCTTGCAAAACTGAAACTCGGGCCCACTAAACGGTAGCTCCCTGTCCTCTCCTCCCCTGACCCCCTGGCAGCCACTTCTCTACTTTCCATCTCTCTGATTTTGACTACTTAGGTACCTCATATCAGTGGAATCATACAGTTATTTTTCTTTTTGCATCTGGCTTACTTCACTGAGCACAATGTCCTCAAGGCTCATCCATGTTGTAGCCTGTGTCAGAATTTCCCTCCTTTTTAAGGCTCAGTAATATTCCAGTGTATGGATGGACCACATTTGCTTTTCCATTCATCCATCAATGGATACCTGAGTTGCTTCCACCTTTTAGCTATTGTGAATGCTGCTGCTGTGAACACGGGTGTACAGATATCTCTTCAAGACCTGCTTTCAGTTCTTTGGGGTGTATATCCAGAAGAGGAATTGCTAGATCACGTGGTTAATTTTATTTTTAATTTTTTGAGGACCTGCCATAGCTTCTCACTTTACCTGAACCATTTTACATTCCCATCAACAGTGCACAGGGGTTCCAATTTCTCTGCATTCTCATCCTTTGCTGTTTTCTGGTTTTTTGATATCACTCATCCTAATGGGTGCGAGGTGGTATCTCATTGTAGTTTTGATTTGCATTTCCCTAAACGAGAGCGATATTGAGCAACTTTTCATGTGCTTCTTGGCCATTTGTATATCATTTTTGTAAAAATGTCTATTCAAATCCTTTGCCCATTTTTGAATTGGGTTGTTTGTTTTTGCTGTTGTTGAATTTTAGAAGTTCTCTGTTATTCTGTCTGTGAATCTTTTATCAGATATATGATTGGCAAATATTTCTCTTATTCTGTGGGTTGTATTTTTTCTCTGTAAATAGTATCTTTTGATGCACAAAAGTTTTAAATTTTCATGAATTACAGTTTGTCTGCTTTTTCTTCATTGGCTATAAATTGGTATCCAGGAAGTCATTGCCAAATCCAATGTCATTACACTTGCCCTATGTTTTCTTCTAAGAGTTTTTATAGTTTTAGCTCTTACCTTCAAGGCTGTGACTCATTTTGAGGGGTTTTTTTGTTCATTCGTTTTTTGTACTAATGTTAGGTAAGGGTACGGTTTCATTCTTTTGCGAGGCGATATCCAGTTTTCCCAGCACCATTTATTGAAAAGGCTGTCCTTTCCTCATTGAATGGTCTTGGCAACCTGGTTGAAAATTATTTGATAACATATGCAAGGATTTATTTCTGGGCTCTCAGAACTGTTCCATTGGTCTATATGTCTGTTTTTATGCCAGTGTCACACTGTTTTGGTCACTGTCATTCTGTAATAAGTTTTGAAATCCGTTGAGAGTCCCTTGAGATTCCATATGAATTTTAGGATGGATTTTTCTATTTCTACAAAACGCATCATTGGCATTTTGATTTGAATTTTGTTAATTCTGTAGGTCTCTTTGGGTAGTATTTGTTTCTTAATGATTTTAAGTCTTCCAATCCACGAACATGGGATATGTTTCCATTTATTTATGTCTTCTTTAATTTCTTTCTGGAGTGTTTTGTATTGGATTGGCCAAAGGGTTCGTTCATTTTTTTCCTTAAGAGGGCTCTACTAGCACTTAGTTGTCTTTAACTTCATTCAAAACAATTTTGTTAGATTGTGTGTGACAGCTGTCATACCAGCGTGCATTTATAAAAAGACTTATTGGGACTTCCCTGGTGGCGCAGTGGTTAAGAATCCGCCTGCCAATGCAGGGGACATGGGTTTGAGCCCTGGCCTGGGAAGATCCACATGCTGTGGAGCAACTAAGCCTGTGCACCACAGCTACTGAGCTTGCCCTCTAGAGCCCGTGAGCCACAACTACTGAGCCTGCGTGCCACAGCTACTGAAATCTGCGTGCCTAGAGCCCGTGCTCTGCAACAGGAGAAGCCACCGCAATGAGAAGCCCGCGCACCGCAACGAAGAGTAGCCCCTGCTCGCTGCAACTAGAGGAAAGCCCGAGTGCAGCAACAAAGACCCAACACAGCCAAATAAATAAATAAGTAAGTAAATACTTATCAAAATTGGTGAATTTTAATATCGAAGATGGAAGAAAAAAGCAACATTTTGAGCATATTATGCTTTATTATTTCAAGAAAGGTAAAAATGCAACCAAAATGCAAGACAAGGATTTGTGCCATATATGGAGAAGGTACTGTGACTGATCAAACGTGTCAAAAGTGGTTTGCAAAGTTTCATGCTGGAGATTTCTCTCTGGCCGATGCTCCACGGTCAGGTAGACCAGTTGAAGTTGATAGCCATCAAATTGAGACATCAATTGAGAACAATCAACGTTATACCATGTGGGAGATAGCCGACATACTCAAAATATCCAAATCAAGAGTTGAAAATCATTTGCACCAGCTTGGTTATGTTAATCACTTTGATGTTTGGGTTCCACACAAGTTAAGCAAAAAAAAACCTTCTTGACCGTGTTTCCACGTGCGATTCTCTACTTAAATGTAATAAAAGTGTTCCATTTTTAAAACAAATTGTGACAGGTGATGAAAAGTGGATACTGTACAATAATGTGGAATGGAAGAGATCATGGGGCAAGCGAAATGAACCACCACCGACCACACCAAAGGCCGGTCTTCATCCAAAGAAGGTGATGTTGTGTATATGGTGGGATTAGAAGTGAGTCCTCTATTATGAGCTCCTTCTGGAAAACCAAACGATTAATTCCAACAAGTACTACTCCCAATTAGACCAACTGAAAGCAGCACTCAACAAAAAGTATCCAGAATTAGTCAACAGAAAACGCATCATCTTCCATCAGGATGATGCAAGATGGCATGTTTCTTTGATGACCAGGCAAAAACTGTTACAGCTTGGCTGGGAAGTTCTGATTCATCCATCGTATTCACCAGACATTGTACCTTCGGATTTCCATTTATTTAGGTCTTCACAAAATTCTCTTAATGGAAAAAATTTCAATTCCCTTGAAGACTGTAAAAGGCACCTGGAACAGTTCTTTGCTCAAAAAGGTAAAAAGTTTTGAGAAGATGAAATTATGAAGGTGCCCGAAAAATGGCAGAAGGTAGTGGAACAAAAGGGTGAAAACGTCGTTCGATAAAGTTCTTGGTAAAAATGAAAAATATGTCTTTTATTTTTACTTAAACACTGAAGGCACTTTTTGGCCAACCCAATATATGTGAAATTTTAAAAAAAGAAAGAAAACTCACAGAAACAGAGTAGAATGCTGGTTACGGGGGGCTCAGTTGGGGGAAATGGGCAGATGTTGCTCAGTGGGTATGAACGTCCAGGTGTGAGATGGACAGCGTGGCACTAGAGTTGACAGTGCTCTGTTGTATTAGTGAAATTTGCTAAGAGGAAAAAGACGTAACTGTGAGGTGATGGACGTATTAACTGACCTTATCGTGGTAAACATTTCGCCATATACACATGTATCGAATCATCATGTTTCAACTTAAACCTATACAGTGTTACATGTCAGTTATATCTCAATAAAGCAGGGGGCAAAGGAGGGGAAAGGAGCCAGTATTGGCAGCAAGCAGCCTGCATCTGTTCTAATTCTTTTTTTTTTAATTGGAGGAGAGTTGCTTTACCATGTTGTGTTAGTTTCTGCTGTACAGTGAAGTGAGTCAGCTGTACACATACGTACATACCCTCTCTCTTGCAAGTCAGTGAGAGAAACGTGAGGCCTGCACTGTCTGTAGTTCTCCAACAGTGTCCTGATGTCCTTGTTTATCAAACTCAGCCCCTTTCTTCGTGACTCAGCCCCCTCCTTGATGCCTCAAGTGTTGTATGGGGTGGCTTCTTGGTTTTTTTATTTTAGGACCTAAAACAAAGTCAAATCCATCTAACTCTCTCCTGGCCTTTCCTTCTCCACCTTTTCCCTACTGGACAAGACATAACAGGAACAAGAAAAAAAAAAACAGTTTGAGAAATCATTAAAACATCAAGAAGTTCTCACATCAAGCTTCTCTCTACAGTAATATTTCTCTTTGGTCTGTGCTGTCGAGGAAAAGTGAGCACACTTGGCTAAAGTAAGAACTCGTGTCGTTGTCAAGATGGCCTCTGTCCCTGTGTTCAGAGGCTCCTTGGCCTCCTGACCTGCCTTTGCCATTGGAGTTGGGCCCCAGCTGTGCGGGGCAGCTTCTGCTTTACCCAGTGGCCCCAACAGGCTCCACTTTGAGGGTTTAAAGGCAAACAGTTGCTTCCAGCCCCACCTTGTTTAAACTTGTTTAAACGAGGGTCAGTCTGCAGCTCAGGTGGGTTCTCATCCTGAGAGTGGACTTGGCACGACCTCAGGATCACCGTCAGCAGAGGCCATGGGCGCTGCAGGAGGTCTGGTTCTGAGCCTGAGCGATGTCATCTACGACCTGCCTCAACTTTAAATTCTGCCAAATAACTTTCATTTGAAGAGAAAAATAGCACAAGAAATTTCATCCAAGAGGCCGCCAAGCCCAGAGGAGCCTAACAGGTGATTCCCGGGCACGGGGACACGCTGCAGTAGCAGTGTCGTCGCTGAGGGCACCACGGTGAACACAGCCCTGAGTGTGTGTTCCGGCGGCCGGGCAGCCCTCACACACCCTCTCCCTGGGACCTGGGGAGGTCGTGGGGCACCAGCGTCTCCGCCATGGTGTCTCCCCCGTGACCGTCTCCCTCCTTTTGCTGCCCTGCGTCTTGCTGCTCGGTGGCTGTTACCGGATATTCACAGACTTCAGCACAAAGCAGCAGAGCCGAAGGCCGAGGGAGAGGCCGCCCTCGGGTCAGCGCACGGTGAAATGGGCTGTGTCCTCGCGGCGTGGCCAGCAGCCCCTGCGGCAGCGCGGAGATGGGACGGGGGATGCAGGGCCACACGAGAAGCGAGGTTGTCCTCAGATGCTGGTTATCGGGTGTGACCGCAGCCTCGGCCCGTCAGGCGGGCTCCGTGTGAGAGATACGCAGTGTCTTCCCTTTAACATGG
Source organism: Mesoplodon bidens (assembly GCF_964165515.1). Taxonomy (NCBI): domain Eukaryota; kingdom Metazoa; phylum Chordata; class Mammalia; order Artiodactyla; family Ziphiidae; genus Mesoplodon; species Mesoplodon bidens. The sequence goes on along the minus strand of NC_138165.1, from coordinate 113,840,096 downwards.
AAAGGCTCACGGGAGGGGGGGGCGGGGGGCCCACCTTCAGGTCCCCAGGGAGGCATTTCCTTTGCCCCTGCCTGCGCTCCCCCTGCACGTGTGGCGCTGGGCGTCTGGCGTGAGGGCGAGAGCCAGTGTCCCGCGTCGGCGGTGGGGCGTCTGGGGAACAGGCGCCCCACGGGCTGCGGGCTCTGAGGACAGGCGGCCGCTGTCCTGCAGAAGCTGAGCGCGTGGCCCGTGGCGTGGGGAACACGTGCTTTGTTTCTCTCCACTGCACTTCTGCTTCCTCTGCAGAGTGGTTTCAAGGGTAAGAGCCTTGACTGTTGTTTTTCAATTAAATTCCAGAACAAAGGCTGTGGAGTTGAAGAAGCAAGTCCAGTGTGAGAATGTTGGCCCACCACCCGTCTGCTTTCTGTTTGTCCGCCTCATCTGGGGCTGTGCCCTCCCATCCTGCCCTCTGCAGCCCTCTCCCGTCCTCAGCGGTTACCGTGGTGAGGACAGCGTGTTGACCTTTGACACCTGTGGACGGTGGCAAGGACCTAGGACAGGGCCGCTCAGACCACCACGCGGGGTGGCCCCTGGGGCTCAGTGGCAGTTGTGAGGCACCGGGTCTGGGGCGGAGCCTGAGACTGCATTTCCAGCAGCTGCCCCGGTGGGGCTGGTGCCTGGAGCCCACCGAGTAGCAGGGACGTAGGACACTGACTCTGTGTCCTCCTCCCGCCTCTGCTTCTGCTGTCACGTGTTGTAACTACGCACACACACTAGACCCCACAGGGCTGTATAAATGCCAGTTAACCCTCACTTACAGCAGCATCTGGGTTGCACACAGCTTTCCTTACGTTTACCCCTCCTGTTGCTCTTCCTTTGTTCCTGTGTCTCTGCTTCCACCATTTTCCTTAAAACCTGAAGAACTTCCTCTAGTGTTTGTTTCGTGTAAAGAAGGGGGGAGTCCTGCTGGTGGTGAATTCTCTGTGGATTTTTTGTCTAAAAATGTCTTTATTTTGCCTTCACTTTTGAAGGGTGTTTTCACTGCAGCCAGAATGCCAGGGGGACAGTTATTTTCATTGCTTTGAAGATGTCCTTCCATTGTCTTCTAGTTTCCATCCTTTCTGTTGAGTTTCTTGAATTCTAGACATTGCGCGTGAAAACCGTGGGTGACTTGAGGCCTTGTTTGATGTTGTCTCCCACCAAAGGGCAGTTCTTGCGCTTCTGGTGGTTTGTCCAGGAAGGGCAGATCCTGTCCACAGACATAGCACTACTTTGAACTGGACTTCCCAATCTGTTTCTGGGGAACTCTTACTCCTGGGGTGCGGCCCTGAGGGGGTCCTGACCAACAGCTGGGCGGTTTTCCGCGGCCCCTCCTTCTAGACGCCGGGCAGCGGTTCCAGAGGGTGGCCCGTGCAGCACAGCAGCACACCCGGCTCCCCAGCCTCTGGGTGGCCTCTGAGAGTCAGCACAGGCCTTGGGGGGACGGCTGCTCTGAGCTGGGTCTCTCCCCTGCACGCCCTTCCCCCTGAGGCCTTGGCCTTGCGGCCTGGCTGCTTTAAACAGGCTCTGGAATCTGGCTTTCCTCTCTTCTCTGCCCGATGGTCGCTGGGGCCTGGCCAGCACGGGTTCTGGCGCTTGTGGGCCCCCACCCCCACCAGTTCTGGCGCCAGGTAGCCACCCCTGGAGGCGGCTTCCACAGTCCTAGGGCTTTCACCCTCTGTTCACAGACATTCCAGGCAAACCCATTTTCTCATCGGGGGCTCGGCTGCTGCAGGTCTGTGTTCCTGTTAGAAACAGCTGCTGAAATTGGCCCTGATGAATCGGGGTTCCAAAAGTGCTGGTCCCAAGTTTTTTGAGAGCACATTTGACATCATTTCAAGCTGTGTAGAGAGGGACGCGCTGGACAGGCGGCCCCTAGTCAGCCGGCGAGGCTGATGCTCGTGCTCGCCTCCGGTCTTTTGGGAACAGCTGAGCGGCAGGGAGAGGGCACGGGCCAGGGGTCAGGACGCCCATCACGGCTGCCGGCCGAGTGTCTGTCACCCAGTGGTGGGGACACTGCCTGGCTCACAAGCCCCTGACCACTGAGGTGAAGTGTTGCAGCTGCCGCGGGAGCGTGTGGCCTGTGGTGGCACCTCAGCGGTTGTTGAATCTTTGGAAGGTAAAATTAAGGCGTTTTGTATTTGTTTTGTTCTGCTCAGATTACCCGAAAATTCAGGCTGAATTCCGAAGGCAAACTTGAACAGACGGTCTCCATGGCAACCACTACGCAGCCCATGACTCAGCATCTGCACATCACCTACAAGAAGGTGACCCCGTGACCCCAGGTAGAGCTGAGTCCCGGTGGGGCTGGCCTGTGTGGTGACACTTCAGCTTCTCAGCAGACACTGCGGCAGGTGTGGGTGTGGCCACAGGTCACTGTGGGTTCAAGGGTGTTGCCACGTGTTCCTGTAATGGCACAGAAAAACCAAATAAAAGGCCTTTATTTTTATGGCTAAGCATTTTGAATATTATCACTTGCGTAGACTGCGTTTCTTTCATCTGCTGGTGACTATTTGTTTTCAGAGTCGTTTCCCTAAAAAATTAAAAAGGGGTGACTCTTTCTCTCTCCTTTCCTCCCTGCAGTTTTGACAAGATCTGAAAATATTTATAAATCTACAGTAGTCAGCAACAAGGTGAAGACAAAGGTAGGACAAAAAAGGATTGCAGTTAATTTTCCTTTATTTTTAAAGAGCTGAGAGTATAAGGACCCCATTTCCACATGGACGAAGGGCATTCCCAAGGCAAGAGGATGGTAGTGAATTTATCATCATCATTCTGTAAATTTGATTTAGTCTCGGCAATATAATATTACCTTCATTTGTTTGTTTACAAGGTAAGTTTCCAGACACACCCTGACGCCCTGGACCTCACCCAGTTCCAGCTCCTGCCAGCATGTCCCCACACCAGTGGTTCCATCTGCTCTTTCCCCCTTTTTGTGGCTGGCGCATCTTAAAGCGAATTCCACACACAGTGTCACTTCTCTCGAACACTTCAGCATGTGTGTAAAAGCAAAACAGAGCCTTTCTCTTTTCCTGAACACAGCACAGTATCAGGAGCCTCACCAGGAACACAGACAGGGGTGAAAGGAGGCCACGCTCAAGAGCAGGGGTCAATGTCTGCAGCCACACACCCCCCCTTGCCACACACCGTGGGGACAAAAGGCACCGCGGCGGGGGTGGGTGTCAGTACCTGGGAGCGCAGAGGAGGGACCGGGGCTGGTGCTGAGCCCTCAGAGGAGCGTGGCCGGAGTGTGAGCAAGGCGGCCGGCCCCCTGCGTGCAGGGTGGACGTGGTGGCTGGGCTGGGCTCGCTGAGAGCATCAGGTCAGCAGAGACTCAGGCACAGTTCGTCCCTCCAGCTGCAAACCTGGGAAACCAGACAAGTTACTGGCCTCCGAAAGTCAACGACGGGAGAGGAATGGATGGACACTCCCTTTCCAAAAGGGAGAAATAGGAAAGAAGGCGGCGTGACAGGTCCTGAGCAAGTCCAAAACCTTAAGGCTTAAGCGGAACGATCCTCTGTGGCTCAGTGTCTGTCCTCCGGGCCCCCCTGGGGTGGTCCTGCCCCCCACCAACCCCGCCACAGCTTTGCCGGGTGCAGCGCTCACCACAGTTCTCAGGGGTTGGAGTCGTGTGCCTGCGGCTCTCCCCAGGTTCTGCCCACCCGGGGTCGCCCTAGTGGGGGCTTTGCACCCCTTGCAGGGTGTGGGTCTCTGCCTGGGTCATGAGCCTGAGGCTCCAGGTGGCTCCATCCTTCAAAATTGAGGGAAGGTAGCAAGGCCCCCAGGGCTCTTGCATTCTGCGTGCTGGCAGAGATGGTACCTTGTGGAAGCCAAATACCGATTCCAGCCAAGTTTGCAGCTGTGCCCTCCAGGGGGGCAGCCACGTCTGCTGTGGCCCAGGAATGTGGGGAGCAGAGCCTTATCCTCTGGGCCTGGGATGGAAGGGTCACCCCCACAATCTCTGAAATGCCTTTGAAGACATTTTTCCATTGTCTGGACTTTAGGCTTCTGTTTAGGTGGCTGCCTGGTCTCCCATCATGTGGGTAACTGAACCAAGCGTCATGATCTGTCTCAACAAGCTTTCTTACTACTTTCAATATCAATAGGCTGAGGATTTTCCACATTTTTAAGGTCTGCTTTCTTTTTGGTTAACAATTCTGTCCTTAAGTCTTCTTGCATTTTACTCTAAGTATTCAAGAGAAACAAGGCCCCTCATGCTTCAACACTTTCACTTTGCTTGGAAATTTCCAGGCAAATAACCAATTTTATTGCTCACAAGTTCTACCTTCCACAAAACTAGGACACATAGTTTAGCCAAGCTCTTTGTCCCTTTTTAATAAATATTGCCTTTCCTCCAGTTTCCAATGACCTCCATTTCCATCTGAGATCTCAGCAGACTGGCCTTTACACCAGTGAAAGTTAGTAAAGGGAAACCTCGGGGAACTGGAGTGGGGAGGGAATTCCCTGGTGGTCCAGGGGTAAGGACTCTGAGGTCTCACTGCCAAGGGCCTGGGTTCAATCCCTGGTCGAGGAACTGAGATCCCACAAGCCACGCAGCACGGCCAAAAACAAAAAACAAAAAACAAAAAATAATGGAGTGGGGAGGGCGCAAGGGGGAGCGCTCACCAGCTCCACTGGATGTCAGCACAGATCCCGACAGGAGGAGACCACCTGGCCTCTTAGGCCAGAAGCCCTTTACCACCATCAGGAGGAAGGAAGATTTTCTCCCCGCCAGGCAACAGCCCAGCCAATGAGAGACTGTCACAGCTCAGCCAATGAAAAGCCACCACACTTAACACCCCCATTTTCCTCCAATGGACTTTTTTGCTTATAACAGCCCCTCCCACCTTACCTTCTCCTCTGTAAGAGTTTCCTCTCCTTTGACCTACTGGACTTGCCTGTGGACTTGTGCCACGGTTACCTGTCCTGAAATACACATCTTTGCTGCTCCGTAATAAACCCATTTTGTTGGTAAAAACTGGCTGTTTATTGTTTCAGATGAACACATCCCATATATCTACCAACATTCTGTTCAGGATTACTTAGGTATTCTCTAAGAACACTGAGGCTTTCTCCACAGCTCTCCTGTTTTCTTCCTGGGTCACCAGAATTGCCCTGAACAGTCCATTCACAGCAGTGGAGGCTTTTTCTAACATTCATCTTAAAACTCTTCCAACCTCTAATTTCCAAAGACACTTCCACATTTTTAGATACTTGTTGCTTCTTGGTAACAACTTTCTGACTTAGTTCAGGCTGCTATAACGAAAATAACCATCCACTGGGTGGCTTGTAAACAACCGAAATTTACTTGTCCCGGTTCTAGAGGCTGGAAGCCCAAGATCAGGTTGCTGGCTGATTAGGTGGTGAGGGCTACTTGCTCATGGACGGCTGTCTCCACTGTGACCTCATATGCAGAAAGGCTGAGCTAGCTCTGTGGAGTCTGTGTTAGGCAGGCACTCGTTCCAATCATGAGGGTGGAGCCTTTATGACCTAGTCACCTCCCAAAGGCCCCCCCCCTTCTCCCACCATCACTTTGGGGGTTAGGATTTCAACATACGAATTCGAGGGAAAACAGACATTCAGACCATAGCTCCAAGGGAGCCTGGAGGATGGGACCAGAGCTGTCTCTGCTGCTGGAATGATGCTGAGAGGAGCTGGGAGCAGCAAGGAAGCCCCACCCTCTCCCTCCTGCATCCCTGGCTGCTGCCTGCTCACAGCTGGAAGGGGGCTAGGAGGGCAGCACCCAGACCAGAGCAGGAAGGGTGGGGCTGAGAGCCAAGAGATGAAAAGCAGATAACTGACATGGTCACCTGGTCCTCTTCTTCCTCCCCCCGCCCCCCATGCCACTGATTGTTGGGAAGCTGGAAGGCGTCCCCAGTCTGGATCCTGGGTTCCTCTGGGCTCCTCGCGGTGTCTGAATTGTTCCTCTAACCCCTCTGTCTGCTGTAGTCTACAGGTTGGGTCACACTTCCTAAGGGCTGTCCGGGTCTTCCTGTGTGCCATCTGCCTGTCTCACATGGCTGATGCTAACTTAGGCTCAGACGGTACAGCCGGCCCTCTTTATTCTCAGCGTCTATCAATCGGCCCGCCCGTGGGTGACCCCCGCCTGAACCAGCTCCCCCATCAGAGCTGCCGAAGGGCCGTCTTCTAACCCTGTCCTTCTTCATTAAGTGGCGGAATTCTCCATCCATCCAATTAGGTTCAGTTCGGTTCCTCTGAAACAAGTTCACACCAGAAGGCCAGCGGAAACGCTTCTCTCTTCCCCTTTGATCGTTGGGTTTTAGAACAAGGGTACCAGGGGCAACGGTGCTGGCCGCCCGACCAGCCTTCTCACGCCACAACCCCCCACCCCCACCCCTCCTGCTTCTGTTATGAACCCAGTCCTTTTTGCATGTTCGGTGTGAGCTAGGCAAGTCCAGTCTTTTCTTGGACAGACCGGAGGGGCCCACATGACCTGCCAGTTGGCTGGATGGAGCCCCTCAAGCCCCTGGTGGCCTCTGTTGCCACTTCTGCCTCAGAACCGCTCTTCTCTCCAGTGGGGGTGGGACTGAGAGGCCCCAGGCAGAAATGGAAAATCCCTTTATAAATTATTTGCTCACTTATTTCCACTTTACTATTTGAGATCTCATTGCAGAGATCACAACCCTTCACTCTCAACTACTTTAGCATGGGATACATGCATTCTTTAAGAAAGAAAAAAAATTGTGCATCCACACTTAGGTTTCCAATTCAAATTTTAAGATTATAAAATTCTGTACTTAAATTCTTTGATTTTACCTCTTTTAAGATGAAAATCCTGTGTATCATTATTTGCTTTCTCCTACAGGATACGTATGACTATTGGAGAATAATAATATTGTTATTAATAAGACTACTGATTGAAGTTTCCTTTTTTGCTGTTGTTTTTACGGCTTTCTCATTGAAGGTGTAAAGTTAAAATATAGTTGGGATAATTGATTCCTCTGGGTGCTTATGTCACCAACTTGATAGAGAAACTCATTTGTTTAATTTTTTTTAATTGACTGTTTTCTTAAGTTAGCTTTGCTTATGCAGAACATCCTACGTGACCCTATTGTCAAAAGTGTAAAACAAGGGACTTCCCTGGTGGCGCAGTGGTTAAGACTCCGCCTGCCGATGCAGGGGACACGGGTTCGAGCACTGGTCCGGGAAGATCCCACATGCCGCGGAGCAACTAAGCCCGTGCGCCACAGCTACTGAGCCTGCGCTCTAGAGCCCGCGAGCCACAGCTACTGAAGCCCGTGCGCCTAGAGCCTGTGCTCCGCAACAAGAGAAGCCACCACAGGGAGAAGCCCGTGCACCGCAACGAAGAGTAGGCCCTGCTCGCCGCAACTAGAGAAAGCCCGCGCGCAGCAACAAAGACCCAATGCAGCCAAAAATAAATGAATAAACATAAATAAATAAATTTATTTTTTTAAAGTGTAAAACAAGATAAATTTTGCTCCACGTGGGTGTATAGCCCAGCTGCTGAGTGCCCCACCAGGCAGCCCTGCCACGGTTTATCCAGCAGACACCGTGATGCTGGGCATCTGGGTTGTTTCCAGTCTTTTGCTGATCAAATAATGTCACAACGAATAACTTTATGTACATGGCATTTTGGACTTTGGCCAGCGTAGCTCTGGGATAGATTTCCAGAGGTAGCCAATCCGAGGGTAAATGCATCTATGATTTGTCCAAGTGTTGCCCCTCCCCCAGGGGACTGTGCCATTTTGCTTCCCAGCAGTGTTGTGTGAGGGGGGGACTTGCCTCCACCAGCCAGAGTCTGTTGTCAGATCTGGATCTGGGCCAACCTGATCGGTGAGAAATGAGATCCTGCACGCATTTCTTTTTTTTGGTTGCGCCACACCGCATGTGGGATCTTAGTTCCCCAACCAGGGGTTGAACCCACACCCCCTGCAGTGGATGAAGCGTGGAGTGTTAACCACCGGACCACCAGGGAAGTCCCTGCATTTCTCTTCTTTTGTCTTTTTCTTCTCGACTTTCTAAGCTTTTAAGTTCTTTTGAATTATAAACATTAATCCTAGTATTCCTGATTTTCAGTGACCACCTTTCATGGAGGTGAAATGCACGGTTACACCATGAACGTCACTATTCCACGGTGTCCACGGGTGTCCAGTTGAGTGGTATTTAGTACATTCTCAGTGTCGTGCGACCATCAACTCTACGTCCAGGACACTTGTCACCCCGAGGAGAACCCCGTACCCGTTAGGCCACACCCACTCTCCACCCGCTGCCACTGACAGCACTGCCCTGCTCCCCGTCTTAAGTTGCAGATACTTTTGAAAATGTTAAATGTTACCGTTTTTTTCCCCAGAAAGTAGTTTGTCTTTTCTTGCTCCTGGATTTTAAATCATGTTGAGGAAGATTCTGCTCACTCCCCAATTAGAAAGAAATTCACCCATTGTTTCTAGAACTTGTTTCATTTTTCATGATTGGCTCTTGGATCCATTTGGAATTTGTGTCTAGTGTGACACACGATTCGATTTGGTCTCCTTCTGAGTGTTAACTCATTTGTCACATTTGCTCACAAGCCCAGCTCTTCCCACCTCATCATGGACTTGGTTCTCCAGGCACGGGGGTCTGTCTCTGGGGGTCCCGTGACCCTGCGCCTGCCTGCCTACATGCATTTGGCCTGGGGCCTGGTGATCCAACAACAGACTCAGAGGCAGAGGCCTAGACCCTCCTCATTTCTCTTCTTTGAAGGGTTTTCCCGGCTGTTTTTGCCCTTCCCCCCCTCCCCTCCCCCTCCCCCCTCCCCCTCCCCCCTCCCCCCTCCCCCCATAGGAACTTTATTTTTATTTATTTATTTATTTATTTATTTATTTGTGGTACGCGGGCGTCTCACTGTCATGGCCTCTCCCGTTGCGGAGCACAGGCTCCGGACGCGCAGGCTCAGTGGCCATGGCTCACGGGCCCAGCCGCTAAGCGGCATGTGGTATCTTCCCGGACCAGGGCACGAACCCGTTTCCCCTGCATCGGCAGGCGGACTCTCAACCACTGCGCCACCAGGGAAGCCCCATATGAACTTTATAATTAGCTTGTTTAGATCCAGAGGGGGAAAAACATTCTGGTACTTTCATAAGGATTACGTTAAATTTACAAAGCTACTTATAGAGAACTGTCTTCTTTATGAGATCGTTTTCCTCTGGAACATGGGATTTCTTCTGTCCTTCCAAGTCCAGGGTGTCTCTGAGGTACCTTCAGAGTTTGCCTCACATAGGGTTTCGCATTTCTCACTCCGTTTATACCCCGAAATGTCATCTTCTGTTGTTGTTGGGAATGGGGCGTCTCCTCTACTGCAGCCAACGTCCACGCAGATGCCTGGTCTCTCTGAGTGACCTTAAATCTGCTGCTTCCCTGACTCAGTGTCTGTAACATCACTTTCCCAGGCTGGAAACGTACCAAGGATCAATCCTAGTGACGGAAGCAGGGTGGCAACGGGACCTTCCTCTCCTCCCGCCCCCTTCCTTCCCTCTCGCCATCTGCCAGACTTCCCACTGTCAGCGCCCCTGGGTCCCATGCAGACAGAGCAGGCAGAGCTTAGAGAGGTGATGGGCCTGCAGGGGTGGCCACCCCCCGGGAGGAAGCTGAGGAGAGGGGTCCTCTGGGGGACCCTGGGGCCAGGAGGTGGGCGATGGGGGGAGAGGGGCAGACCCCCTTGTGCATGGCAACCTCGCCTTTGGGCTCTTCCCCAGGAGGCTGGATGGGGAAAGGAAGACCCTAGTGGCCGTCTGATCCACCCTGCGTCGTACAGAAAGGGAACCGGGGCTGAGAGAGGCCGCGTCCAGCACCGTGTGCTTGCTGCCAGGCGAGGGGTGGGGGACTGAGGAACGTGGGAAGCAGCTGCTGGTGCACGCACGGTGGCAGCACGTGCAAGCGTGTACGCGCGCGGGCCCGGTGTGGCACAGGGCAGCACAAGTTGGCCTTGGTGAGGGAAGACGTGCGCCTGTGCTCCATCACGTCAGGCCGGCCTGCCATCTGTCGGGTCCCTGGCAGTCGCAGGACCGGCACAAGGAAAAGACGGGGTCGCCCTCTGCGGCTGCGGAACTTTATTGGGACACACACACCATCCTTCTCGGTCGTGGGCTCCCGTGTCCACAGGACCCCGCCACACAGAGACCACCCCCGGTGCACGGGGGACACACCCTCCCTCTAGAAATGGGCCTTAGGCCCCGCGTGCGGAGTCAGTAACACTCCACAGCTCCTCCAGCCTCGAGTCACCTGCAGGCCCAAAGTCCAGGCCCCCTGCCCAGGAGGACCAAGGCCAGCTCATGTCCTGACATGGGAACCCCACACGGATGGGGCCCGGCGTCGAGTGAGAGCTTGGTGTTCCCGGCTCCCTTCCTTCAGGGCCTGGGACGTGACCCTGACTTTCTGGTTCTAGAAAGAAGGGGACCAGTGGGGGTTCTGGGGGAGGGGGAACGATGGGGAAAGGCCCCCTGTCGGCTGAAGCCCAGCTCCAGGACCAGGAAGCCCCCCACTTCCCTGTCCAGAGGGCCTGGGTCTGTGGAGGAGGGGCTCAGGGCAGGGCTTCCAGCTTCGACGCAGGGCTCCGAGGGTCTTCCCGGCTTGGGTGGGGTGGAGGGTGATGCTTTCGGGGGCCAAGGGCCTCCTGTGTAAGGGGGCCGGGCTGCGGCCCCTGCCCAAGCCAGCAGCTCATCTCTCCGGCAGCAGCATGAAGAAGGCAGCCTTCAGGAAGCGGCCAAAGCTGCAGAGCGCGGCCACGAGCCAGTGGGAGCGGAGGCCGGGGTCGGTGCTGACCACGCACTTGAGCACATCCGTCTGGGAGGGAGGGAAGAGGCAGCGGCAGTTAGAGAGTGGAGCGGAGAGGGTGCGGGCCCCGTGCCCCGCCCGGTGTCAGCCAAGTTGCCTGAGGGAATGCTCGAGGCCGTTTGGGAAGGCTTGTGGTCCAGCTGGATGGAAGGCTCCAGCATGGGACCCGACCCAACAGGTGGATTCAGACAGTGAGAGGGAAGGGAGGGGAGCCTGCTGGGCCCTCAGCCATGGGACCAGCTTCCAGCTCAGCCACCTGCTGACATCCCAGTGTCCTTCCACAGATGCTGTGGAGCCTGGGGTGCCAGGGAAGGACAAATCCCTTAGAACAGGAGCAGGAACTGAGCTTTCCAGAAGCCCAGTGAATGGCCACTCCTTACTTGCTTATTTCTTTCTAGTCCTGCTAAGAAATGAAGTACTATCCCTACAGCTTGTCCTTTGGCCGTGGTGTCAATCAGCGTCCTGGCTGCCCTGGTGCCCAGCCTCAGCCGGGCTCCAGGACAGGACGGCAGGATGGGACAGCGGGAGGCCCGCAGCCACGTGAATCATCCAGGAGGTGACGCCCTCCCCACCCAGTGCCACCTTCAGATGAAACCACAGCCCCAGTGGCCCCTCACCGCCCCCCCGCCCCATGGCTCCAATCCCAGCAGAGGGCTGAGCTCCGTCCCCTCGGCCAGTGTGCTTTGCACACCTTTGCCCACCATCCATTTTACAGAGGAGAAAACAGCTCTCCCATGGGTGGGGCACTGAGGCCTGGCCAGGTGATGGGGGACATGGAGACTCTTGACACCATCCCTGGGGGTGGGCGGCGGGTTTTAGCTCTGGATTCGGGGGTGGTCAGACCCAGAGGGCCCGCACTGGAGCTGGGCTGCAGGAGCCGTCCTGGGCTGGGCAGCCCCGGCCTCACCACTCCTCCAGCCCCGATCACCCCTGCCACTGCCGGCACTCAGGCGTTCAACCACCGCCCCCTTCCTGGCACCGCCATATTCCCTCACCCATCCACCGCGTCTCCGCAGCCAGGTCGCCAGGGTCTTGCGCACGAACTCCCCGAGGCAGTCAACGAGGGCGTGGACCAGGGCAGGCTGGGCCTGTCGCACGCAGTCCACGGCCAGCCCCGCAGCCACTGAGTACAGGGACACAACCTTGCCCCAGGTGATTCCTGCAGGGAGAGAGATGGGTGCTGGTCACCAAAGGCCACCAAGACCCAGCTCGAGGCCAGCCCGCAGGGTCACGTGAGGGGGCTGAGCCTTTCTGAGCCACACCCCTGCCATTCCGCTGGTGATTGGGGTTGACACCCGGGGCAGCCTCAACCCACAGCTCCCACCAGACGGGGAGCTCGGTCAGCTGGCTGCTGTGCAAGTCCCAGCCACCGTCTGCTTCAGGTCAGTCCTGCTACCGTCACATGTCGTTCTCAGGCGGGGATATCTCGAGCCTGCGTTACACACCTGCACACCTTGCACCTGCACACCTGGGCCGGGGCCTGGCGATGACCCTGCATAGCCCAGTATCTGCTGGAGGAAATGATGGAGCAGAAAGGCAAAGAGGAGGCTGAGCAGGTCAAGGGGGCTCAGTGACTTGGCACTGGATGTGATAAACAGGAAGCAGCTTCCATCTGCACCTGCCCCCAGCACAGCCCTGCGAGGACAGCAGGATGTTCTCCATGTAAAGAAGCTGAGGCCCCGGCAGGAATGGCCTTGCCCAGACCACCAAGCTACTGGGGGCAGAGCTGAGATGGAGCCCACCTGGGAGGAAAGACAGACGAATGACAATCTGGGGAACAGTGCTTGCCAGTCGTATAAGGTTCCTTAATATAGAAAGAGATTTTATAAATCAATGAGAAAAAGAGAGAAACCTTTCAAAAGAAATACGAACACAGAATACAAACAGCTGATTCACAAAAGAAAAAGTATTAACAGTACACTAGACATATGAAAAATGCTCACCCTCACTGATAAACAAAGAAGTGTACATTAAAATGAGATGTAAATTATAGTCTATCAGACTAAAAATTCCAAGTGGCAATGTGAGGATCCATGTAACTCTGCAGCCTGGTAACTGTGATGAGAAAGACAGCTGGAGGGCACCCGGCACCACCTGTGAAAGGACCCAAACATGGGTGCCCCGCCTCAGTCCTCGAAGGAAGCAGCACAGGCAGGGAGGAAGCATGCCCCTCAACCCACGTTCACACCACAGCTGGGACAGTCTGTCATAAGAGCACAAGTCAGTGCGAATGAATCCTGTTCACAGTCGCCAAAAGGTGGAAATGACAAAACATAAATAAGCAGTGAATGGAAAAGCACAATGTGGTCCAGCCACACAACGGAATGATATTTGGCCTCAAAGTGGAAGGAAGCACTGACGGGGCCACAACCTGATGAACCCTGGAAACATCACGCTCATTGAAAGCAGCAGACTTGAAAGGCCACACGTATCGTATGAGTCCACTCCTATGAAATGTGCAGGAATGTCAGATCCGTGGAGACAGAAAGCAGGTCAGTGGTCACTGGGGGCCGCAGGAGGGAGCCAGGCAGTGACAGCTTAATGGGAATGGGTGTTCTTCCCACTGACAAAGAACTTGGAGAGGTGGTGGTTGCACGATATTGTGGATGCATTCAACGCCACTGAATCGTACACTTTAAAATGGTTAACTGGGACTTCCCTGGCGGTCTAGTGGTTAGGACTCTGTGCTTCCACTGCAGGGGGAATGGGTTCAATCCTTGGTCGGGGAGCTAAGATCCCACGTGCTGCGTGGTGTAGCCAATAAATAATAAATAAATAAAGTGGTTAATTGTACGTCATGTGAATTTCACCTCAATGAAAAGGAAATTTAAAACGCCCATCAATCAGGCCAGGCCACTCCCCAAACCCTCCTGTTACCGTCCCTTCCCATCTCCTTCAAAGTAAATCCAAGTCTGAAGTCCCACCTGAGCTGGCTGCTGGCCCCTCTGAGGCCCCCTTGTCCTGCGACCTGGCCTCATGCGCGCTATTCCAGCCTCACCGCTGCCAGCAGGGCTTCCTCACCCCCAGGGCTCTGCTCAAGGTCCCCCCCTTCTAAGGGCCACACAGGCCATGATGACATCAGGTCCTGGTGACGCTGCCATCACACCATGCTCCCCATTTACCAGCTGCTTGTGGGTGCCAGCCCTGGCGGGCTCTGTGCTGCTCACAGCTGTGCCCTTGGCACCCCCAGGCTTGGCGTCCAGCAGGTACCCACCACCACCAGGGGGCAGGTGAAGGGTCAGCATGGCCGGGTGGGGATCAAGAGAGTGAACACGCGTTCTGTGGTGCTGTGTGGAGAGGTGAGCTCCACATGATGGCCACATTTTACCTGGAGGGGAAAGCCTTGGTCCGGAAGGTGCCGGCAGGGTGGTCTCTGGGAGGTGGGGCTCAGGTATGTCCTATTTTCTTTGAGCTCTTTGTGTTCTTTTTTACGGAGATATAATCTCACTAGCGTAAATTCATCCTTTTAAAGTGTGAGATCCAGTGTTTTTAGCATATTGACAATGTTGTAGAACCATCACCACTATCGAATTCCAGACATTTTCAACCCAAATCACTGTCCCCAGGAGCATCATGCCCCTGTCACCCCAGCCCTGGTAACCTCTAATCTACTTTGTCTCTATGGATTACCTGTTCTGGACATTTCACATGAATGCAGTCGCACAGTATGTCCCACTTTGTGTCGGACTCCGTTCACTGAGCAAAATGTTTTCAGGGTTCCTCTGTGCTGTCCTGGTGTGGGCACCTCATTCTTTTTTATGGCCAAATAACGTTCCATCGAGTGGATGGACCACGCATCAGGAAACGAACACGTGGGCTGTTGGCCCCTCCGGCTGTGGGGATACGCAGCTCTGAACACTCGTGTGCAAGCCCTTGTGTGGACATGTGGCTTCCTTTCTCAGGGGTCAAAACCGAGGAGCGGAACTGCTGGGTCAGGGGGTGACCCCGTCAGAGTTACCACTGGAGAAGCTGCCGGACCACTTCACACCCTGACTCTTCACAGCCGCACCCATGCTGGGTTCTCTGAAGTTTTGCCTTGAGTGCCCCAGTGGGCGCGAGGTGGCGTCTTGTTGTGGTTTGATGTGTGTTTCCCTGGTGACTGATGATACTGAGCAACTTCTCATGCACGTACTGGCTGTTCATACATCTTCCTTGAAGAGATGTCCACTCAGACCCTCTGCTCTTTTTAAAGTGAGGTGGTCTTTTTAGTACTGATTTCTGAGAGTTCTTTATCTCATGTATTTTCTGATCTTTCCGTGGTGAAATATTTTGCTCTTGTAATAAGAAAAACATGAAAACACTTGCCAACTTTCAGTTTTTCCACTGAAGGGAACAGAGAAGCGCCGGCAGCCAAGACGCAGCCGGGACCAGTGCCCCCTGCCTCTGCCTTCGTGGGGGCTCAGCCATGTGGGGAGGCCACCTGGAACCCTGCCCTGCAGTCCTTGAGCTGTCCACGTCACCGGCCACAGCCAGAGCAGGCGAGGGGCTGGCCGGGAGGACGAGGGGGAGGAAGGTCCAGCCTGGGGGGTCAGCGCGTGCAAGACCCACAGCTGCTTGGGAGAGGCTGCGGGCAGAGACGGGCAGGGCCGGCAAACATCTGACGGCTGGAGCTTGCCTGGTGGCAAGAGGGCCTGAGGACCGGGAAGGCTGGGATGAACAAGGGGTGAAGCGAGACCTCGGGTGGGCGGGAAGCGGGAGGGTGGCGTGGGGCAGCCACGGGCTGGTCAGGGGGGTGGGCTGAGAGCCCGTCGGCAGCAGAAGGGGTGGCCCGCAGCCCTGTGCTCCACGGAGCCTGTTCCTGCTCCCGTTTCAGGTGGCTCTGAGGTCCACAGAGGTTAAGAAGCACTTGCAGGTCACAGAGCCCATGCGGGGCTGGGCGCCCCAAAGCACCAGAGGGGCAGGTGGCGGTGTGGAGGCCGCCACGAGAAAAGGGTAGGGCCAGCTGGGTGGGGCGGCGATGCTTGATTGCAGAGAAGTACATCCTGCTCTGGTTTCAAGCGAAAAATCATGGGCTTTAAACTGAACTCCCCAAGTGAAAGAAGCCGCCGCCGCTGGTGCCCTGTGCCTGTTCATCACGGCCACACCTTCCTCCCCGCCCCTCCCCCTCCCCGCCCTGCCCCAGACCCCGCCTCGTCCTTCCAGAACCCAGAGCCCTTCTGGGCAGGTCTTGGGCCCGTCGCGCACTGAGCAAGCTGGGCAGGCAGGGGTGGGTGCTTCGTCCCGGCTGCGCGCCCTGTCCCTGCCCACACGCCAGCCACCCTCCCCGGGGCCCAGCCATCCCCCCGCCCCCCTCAGTCCCAAACACCCGACGCCGCAGCGCATTCTCAGAGATGGCCCTTCCTTTTAAAGCCAGCCCTCGCTCTAAGCCAGCCGCCCGCCCACCCACGCGCCAGCGTCTGGCGAGACGGGAGCCCAGGGAGGGCCCAGGGCGGCTGTCAGCTTCCTTCCCCGGCCTGCCCTTGACCGCGAGGGCACCCGGGGCAGGACTGCCAGACGCTCCTGGGCATCCCACGCCTCTCACCAGCCCCCTCGCTCCCAGGCACTCCCCCGTGAAGTCCTGGCCACCCAGTGCCGCCCTGGAGGCTGGGTCCTGCAGCCGGTGGTCCCGTGTCCCTGCCACGCCGGCCTGCCCACCAGGGGTCGGAGGAGCCTCCTCGAGAGGGGACAGTGCAGGGCAACACCCAGAGGGTGCGGTCAGCGGGCTGGGGGCCCTCTGATGGGATGCGGCAGCCCCAGCCCCTCCACCGGCCTCCTTTCTTCTGCCGGTGGGCGGAGGTCCCCCATGGGGTGGGGACTGTGGCTCCCGGCACCCTCTGCCCCAAAGCCCTGCTGCTGTCCGAACCGTCCAACGGCTAAGGAAAGGCAAGGGGTGTTCCGAGGTCACACCGCTGGTCGACGACAGACCCAAAGCCACCTCGCAGAAGGAAGGGGCCCATCCTCCCCAAAGCCCTTCCCACCCTCGATGCCACGCGGCCACTCACACCCCCCACTCCACCAGGATGCGCCCCGGGAACACTCTGGCTCTGGGGCCCCCAAGCCCCCCCCTCCCTGAGGGCTGGGACTGGCCATCCCATCCATCACAGGGTCCCCAGGCCCAGGGCAGCGCCAGACAGTGCTGGGGAAACCTCGGTGGGATCGGCTGATGGGGCAGGTGCTGCACTGGGGTGGGGTCTTTGGTCACCTGGATGGCCAGCAGCGCCTGACACCTGCTTCGTACCAGGACACAGGACCGAGGTGGACACGCAGGGCAGGGGCGCCAGAACAGGGCACGAGGTCACGGGTGGGGAGACAAGGTCTGTGGACCTCAGGGAGCCCAGCAGTGTTCCCAGGAGGGGGCGTGGGAGCGAGAGGGGGTTTGGGGGGATGAGTCCTAGAGTTTCCTGGGAGCCTGGAGGCAGGTGTGCAGACCGGAATCAGCACGAGTTGAACTCAGGGTGAGGGCACGAGGAGGAGGGGCAGACGTCACCTGCTCCTAGGGCCCAGGTGGAGGCTCCGGGAGAGTCACAGGTGACTGCGGGCCAGCCAGGTGAGACAGGTGTGTCAACATTCCCCAAACGTGTCCCGGTGAGCCGCTCCACCAGGGACTCCCACCCTAGTGCACCCCTCCCACTATGGGGGCTGTTCTGCGACTTGCCTCTGACCAACAGACTCAGGCTCAGTGACACTGTGACTTCTTACGTCAAAAGAGCCTGGTGGCGCCCACTTGGGCTGCTTGGGACCTGCGGCCACGCCGTGAGAAGCTCAAGCCCCACAGGACACGTACAGGCCACACGCAGAACAGCCCCTCCCCACTCCAGCCAACAGTCAGCACCAACTGGCAGCCTGGGACATGCAGCCCAGCCAGGGCTTTTGGTCACTGCAGCCCCAGGACCACACAAGAGGCCCACTGTCCTTGGACCCAGAGAGGCTCCCCTGAGAGCCCACCCAGCGCTGCAGCCCCGGCCCTGACCCACAGACCCTGGGCCATGCCAGCAGTGTGGGCACCCTGGACACACAGGCCTACCTGCAGAAAAGATCTGGGCTGCCACAGCCAGGAAGGCGTCGGTCACCACGGTCTCGGACTGCAGGGGGATGTTCAGCTGGCGGGCCACGTTGCGGTAGAGGCTGGGCCGGATCAGCTCCAGCTCGTCCGCTGCAGTCACACAGGCGGGTCAGAGGTGGTCACACCCACGGGGTGTGGGGCCCATGCGGGCCTGGGGCCAGCCCACTCCTCAGCCTGTGGCCACAGCTGGGGACCCTGATCCCAGCCCTATTCCTGACCCCCCGACCTGTCACATTCCCACCCACGAGACACCACCCCCAGAGCCCCCGGGGAAGAGACCAGGGAGGTGCGGTGGGCACCCCCAGACCTGCCTCTGGGGCCTGTCCCCTCCGCTGAGCCAGCCATGCCCACCCTCCCCCCAGGGCAGAGCCGGCTGGGCCAGTGGGGCGGGGAATCCCAGCCGTGCCTAATCAGTGACTCACAGCCCACAGTGAGCTGCATGGGCGGGTGGTAGTCTGACAGGCAAGCAACCAGAGAGCCCAGCGTGGGCGTGGACTGTGCCAGGGACCCCCCACAGGTGGGGAGCCCGGCTGCTGCCTCAGAGGGGTGTCCTCGCTCAGGCCCCAGCGCCATTCAGTGAACCAAGAAAAGGAGCCACTACCCGGGGCCACCAGCGCCACACACGGTCAGACCTGGGCTCCTGGGGCCAAGCAGGGGTGTCTGGATGGGGCGGCTGCACGTGGCAGCGGGAGGCCCTCTCAAGGGCGCTGTCTGCTCGTGTGCCCGCTGCAGCGCCCCTGGCAGTGATGTACCCGCTGCAGCGCCCCTGGCAGTGATGTGCCCGCTGCAGTGCCCCTTGCAGTCATGTGCCGGGAATCCCACACAGCCCTCGGACTGGGCGTCCCCCAACCCAGCCGCCTCTCTGCCAAAGCAAACAGGAAAATGCTTCCAACTGGAGGTCCAGGCGATAAGGGCTCCGAGTCCCCCATGGGGCCAGATGCACTCCATCTAATTAATTAAGATCTGGAACCAGAGCAGGACTGAGGTGAGGCTGGCAGAACGATGGGGAAGGGAGCATGGAAACTCTCAGGGATGGCCTGGCTGTTCCCACATACAGACCCCAGGGTCTACCGGGGACTGACCCCAACTCGACCCGGGCCTCTTCCTGTTTGCTGCTGCTCTAGGAGCTGGGCGTCTGTGCTCAGGAGGAACTGGAGGTACGCTGGGGACAGGGAGACGGCTCTAGGCCATGACGGGTGGGGAAGGGGCGGTCACGCTGAGCAGCCGCAAGGGCGGATGCTTTGGGGGTTCAAGCCATCTCTCCCTCCAGGGTCCCCTTAGCCATCTCGCAGGAACTGAACCCCAGGGACTGGCCGTGATGAGGCCGGATGCTGGAGAAGGGCCTGAAGGCCTGGCCCCGCACTTGGCTGGCCCCTGCTCCTCCAGCCCAGGCCGGAAGCATCGCAGGCTCTCCGGGTCTGAGGTCACAGTGCTGAAGGGACAGACACCGGCCCGGTCTGGTTAGCAGAGCCCAAAGCAGGGCTTTTCAGAAAGCTCGCACAGTAGGGACCCCAGGCCCACGGTAGAGGCAGCCCCGAGCCGCTGCTCGCAGGCAAGGAGATGGAGCTGGGGGCAGGCAGGACAGAGGCAGGACCTCCTCCTGGCCACTCCAGGGGCTCTTGGGAGGTCAAGACACCATATTCACCAGGACCCTCTGGAATGCTCCCCCAGTGTTGTCCCCACAGCCCAACTGGAAGAAATGGCTTGGGCGCTGACCTCAGGGGAGTCCAGGCACTCTGGGCCTTTGGCTGATCCCCCGAACCCCACTTGCTCCCCTCCCCTGAGACCCAGGCAGGACACCGCCCCCCTGGCAGCCCTCTGCAATGGCCCCTCGGCATCTGTGTGTCTCCCCCGGACCCCAGCACTCCTGTTCAGGCCAGGTCTACACAACCCTGCCCCCAGGGTCCACACAAGACAGGGGCAAGCAGACACGCGAGCCAGCCTGAGAAGGGGAGGGCATCCCCTTTCACAGGGTGTTCCCTCCAACCAGGGCTCCTGGGCCAGTCTCTCCCCACTCTGTCTGGAGAGCCACCTGGTCAGGGCTCCATCTGTGCTGCCACACCTCCCCGTGTGCACACGCTTGGGGTGGAACTGTCACACTGGATGGGGCAGGGCTGGGCAACCTCAGTCCCCGTGGAGAGGTGGACTGACTGAGTCAGGCGGGCCGGTCCCTCCCTCTCTGGGGTCCTTGGAGAAGGTGGAGACAGTTACCGGGCTGTGTGTGACCCCAGAGTCAAGTACCTCCAGATGTCCACTCAACAAGCCGTCCAGGTGAGATCTTGGGCTACCTAGCCTCACGGTGGCTCAGCTCTCCTGGGGCACTAAATTTCACCGGGAGCCCTAAGAGGCCTCCAAATCAAGAGAAAAGAGCAACCATGGCAGGATTTGAGCCAGTAACTGCAAGGACCTATTTTCCAAAACAAACATCAGGACACGTGGTCCAACAAAGGATTTTTGTGCCCAGCTGAGTACAAGGGTCACTCTGGAAGTTTAGCCACCAAAACATCATTCTTCCCGGAGCTGTCTATCCTTTATTGCCAGAGTGTCTGAAATCCGGGCTGAGCAGGCAAATGCGGGGAGGTCTTTGGCGGGTGCACAGGCGAGCCTGAGGGGGGACTGGGAAGAGCGGGGTGCTGAAGGGATCGTCGGTCTGGGTGCGCCCGCGTTGTGCGCCGGGTTACTCAGGGCACCCCGGACCAGCACCCTCCCTGCCCCCGAGGGGAGACAGAGGCCCAGCAGGGGCGGGTGCCGGCGCGGTCACCGGCGGGCGGGCCAGTGTAGGGACGGCTGTACCCCGAGGCGCAGCGGGGCCGCCCCGCCGGCCGGCTTTGGAGGGGAAGCCTGGGATCCCGCCCGCCGAGGCCCGCACTCACCCAGGCGCAGCAGCACCGTGCACACTTCGGCCAGGCGGCCGCCGGGGGCGGGCGCGGCGCGCTCCGGCGCGCTCCAGGCGAGGCCGGCGCGCAGCAGCCGCGCGTGCACGAACTCCCGGCCGAGCGCCTTGGCCTGGGCCACCAGCTCCTTGTCGGTGGGCGAGCGGTCAAAGGCGTCCATGATCTCGGCGGCGAAGACAGAGGAGCGCCGCAGCACCTCCATGGCGGGGACGCGGGCGGGTGGCGCCGCACCTGCGGGCAGAGGGTGCTCAGACGGGCCCGCCCCGCCGCCCCGGCCTGGCTGGCGGAGGGGAAGGTCGGCCGCGCGAGAAGGGCGGCAGCGGGGCGCGAGCAAGGGGCGCGGCGTGCGCCTAGATCGCGTGCGTGCGCCGGGCTGGAGCGCACAGGGAGGCCGGGCCGGCGCGGCTCTGGGGAAGGGCTTCGGCCAGCTGCGGGTAAGCGTTCCTGTTTGTGCCCCAAATCTTTAAAAGCGCGGTGTCACCTTCTTTTAGATGCCTAACTCAATCACAAAGATCCCCACGGGTGCCGGGGATAGGAAAGACCTCGGGGAAATGGCGATTGGCTCTGGGGCCGCCGTGCCCGCGCTCGAAGACGAGTGCGTGGGCGGCGGAGGCGTGGGCGGGGGGCATGGCCCGACCTGCTCCCAACCGGCGGCAGCCGGGACCCCGGCCCGGCCCAGCGTCCGGGGCCACCACCCACCTCCGCGCCTCGCCGTCCTCGGTGTTTGTCCCCGGCCTCGCCGTTCCCATGGCGCGGCCCGCCCTGCTCACCTCTCCCGCCGCATGTCTCGGGCGCGGGGGCTGGGGAGGAGTGCTGGCCTCAGTATCTGCTGGCCGCCGTCTCCGCAGATCTGGATCCTTCCATTCAAACTGGGGAGGACGCGCGCCCCGCCCCGTCGCCCGCCCTGTCCACGCCTGAGCCGGACTGGAGCGCCGAGGGCGCGGGGTCTCGGGCCCTCCGGGGGCTCCGGCGGCGTCGTCGGGGGCGAGGGGAGTGCGGGCAGCACAGCGCAACTTTCCGCCGGGCGAGAGGCGAGGCTTGGGGCTTTGCCTTCTAAGGGAAAGGCAACCCCGGGGCGGAGCCACGGCCAGAGCTTCCCCGCCGCCTCCCCGCTTAAGGAGGACCGAGCGAGTTCCCGGTATGCGCTCAAGGAGGGCCACGGGGCAGGAGCTGTCCCCCACCGTCCCAGTGATTAGGACCTAGCTCTGGCACCAGCCGCCTGGATTCACACCCGGCTTCGTTATCGTATTGATTGTTAGAGGTTCTTTATATATTCTGGATGCTGCGTCCCTGGTCTTACACATGGCTTGGTATTGTAGATGGGTACTTGGATTTGCATTGTATGGAAGGTATTGCAAATATCTTTTGCCATTCTGTGGTTTGCTGTTGCTTATATTGAACAGGAGTTTTCTCAGTGACATCCAATTTATCAGTCTTTTCTCACGTTTAGTGCTTTTTTATTAGGATATTCTCCCGTGTTTTCTTTTAGAAGCTTAATTGTTTTAGCATTCACATTTAGATCTATGATGGATCACAAATTAATTCTTGTGAATCTTGTGGTAGGGGGTCAGAGCTCATTTTTACCATATGGATATCCAGTAGACCATCATCGGTTATTGAAAGGGCCATCATCTTTCCACTGAATTGGAGAAGAGTCCCCATTATAAACCAAGTGACTGTGTATGTGAGGATCTGTTCTGGACTATTTTCTATCCCACTGGTCTATTTCTCTATCCTTTTTTTTTTTGGCATACGGGATCTTAGTTCCATGACCAGGGATCGAACCCACGGCCCCTGCCTAGGAGGCATAGAGTCTTAACCACTGGACCACTAGGGCAATCCCTACTTCCCTATCCTTGAATCAACATCTCTATCCTTGAAACAACAGGATGAACCCACTTGCCTTAATTCACATGTATACAACACTTCACCCAATAGCTGTTGAATACATGTTCTTTCCATGTGCACATAGGATGTTAAACAAAATAGACCATATCCTGGGCCATGAAGTCTCAACATATTTCAAAGGATTGAAATTATACAAGTGTGTCCTCTCTGAATTAAACTAAAACTCAAAAACAGGAAAACTATCAGAAAGCCTCCAAGTACTTGGAAATTAAATATCACACTTCTAAATAATCAGTGGGTCAAATAGTAAATCACGAGGGAATTCGTAAAATATTTTGAAGTGAACTACAGTGAAAACGTGACATATCAAATTCTGTGGGGTATAGGAAAAGCAGTGCTTCAAGGAAAATTTATAGCTTTAGAAGAAAGGTTAAAATTAATGCTCTAAGCTCCAATTCAAGAAGCTAGAAAAAGAACAACAAATTAAATCTAAAGGTGAGAGGAAATAAAAATAAAAGCAGAAATTAATGAAACAAAGCAAAAATCAGGGAAACTCAACCAAGCCAAAAGAGATTAATAGAATGGATAATCCCCTGGAAATAATGGGTAAAAAAAGAAAACACAAATTCCAATGTCAGGAATGAAAAAGAGGACATCACCACAGATACTACAAACATTAAAAAGCTAATAAGAGTATATTATGAACAACTTTATGACAGTAATTTGAAATTTAAATGAAACAATTTACCCAAACTGACGCTGGAAGCAATAGAAAATCTGGATAGTCCTATAACAATTAAGTAAATTTAATTCATAATTTAAAATCTTCCCACAAAGAAAATTCTAGGTTCAGATGTTTTCATTGAGGAATTCCTCTAAACAGCTGAAGAAATATCACTGACCTTACACAAACCTGCACAGAGAATAGAAAATGAGGGAACATTTCCCATCTCATTTTGTGAGGCCAACATACCATTGATACTGACACCTATCAGGAAGCTGTTGAACCTCTGTCTGCCTTGGCTTCCCCGTCTGTAGAATACAGAAAATAATAATACCTACATTTTGTGGACCAAATTAGTTAATCCATGTATAAAAGTGCTTGTCATATAGTAATTGCTCAGTAATTGTTAGCTGTTTTTTCAGAAAAGCTTTAAAATGTGAGTGCTCATTTTATCGCACTCTTGAACGCACAGTCTGGAGCAGGACAGAGTCTGCCTCTGGCATTTCTGAAGAGCAGTAAGGTTTGGGATTCCCTGTATTTTATAGGTGGAAATACGGAAGCTCGGGATGGGAAAGGGATTGCTGAAGGAGTCAGTGCAGGACTGGGCATAGGCAGATTGGGACAGCCCCCAACCCCTGCCCCGGGCCCATGGAATGTATCTCCTGCAGGGGAAGAACCTATGCCCCCTCCGCCGCCCCACAGTGGCCTCAGGCAGCTTCCCACCCTGCCCACAGCCTCAGTTTCCTCCTATACAAAAATAGGATCACGTTTTCTACTTCCTGTCTCCTGGGCAGCATGGATGGGTGTGGAAAGACTCATGCGCCCTGACACAGGAGTGATAGATGCATCTGTTTAGCGTGGTTCCTTCAGTACAGGAGCTGCTGTGCCTGGAGCCAGCCATTCCTGAACCAGCGGACCTCTCCCTGGACATTTTAGACCAGCTCAAAGCCGTGTCTCAGAACATTCACTACAGGGTACTGAGGACCATGAGGAACTGCAAACGGCCCAAGTGTTGATCAGAGGGGAGGTTAAGCCCATCTGGACTATCCAGACCACGGACCCTGAGCCAGACCTTAGAAAACCCCGGTCAGGCTAGGATCAGTTGAGACCTTCCTGTCCCTTGAGGACTGGAGGAGGCTGACCTGATCGGCCTAGTCCCAGCCCCCAACCCCCCAAGTGTGCGTAGACTTTCCTACAGTTGCCATCGGCACTGAGTTTCCGCCTCTGCAGATTTCCTGCTCTCCGCTCTTGTCTTTTGTCCAATCCCTCTGTCTGCCCTGCACTTGACCCAGTGGGTCCCTGGTTGCCGAGAAGCCTTCTGAGTGCCGACACCAGCCCAAACTGGCTTGAGCACAGGGAGCTTTGTTGATTTATGTGACTAAATTGTCCTGGGAGACACCTACTGGTTTCAGGCATGGCTGGATCCAGGGGTCTCTCTTTCTATCTGTGAGTCTGTCTGTGCTCCTTCGTGACAGCTCTGCTCTGAGGCAGGCTGTCCCTGAGTGAAGGCAGAAGACGCCACAGCTCCCTGTCTACACCGCACAAGTTCAGTCTTTCCCAGTGGGAAAAAAAGCCAGTCTTCCCAGGGAGCTCCTGGGGATGACCTGGGGCCAGCAGCTTCTGTCTCGTGCCCATCTCTGAACCAGCTGTGGCTGGAGATGGGAAGGTGCCAGCCTTTCGGGCCCGGTCACATTTGTGGCTCTGGACAGGGTGCAGGGGCCTGTCGGTGCCACTGAACAACCTGGAGGAGGGTCCTGGCTTTCTGTAAAAACCTGCTCAAGTCTGCTGTGTGGGCCACAGTTCGGGCAGCAGAGGGCTCCGTAACCCAGTGACACGAGTGTAAGAAAGTGGGTGGCAACATTCACCTCGACGTGGACGGGGTCCTGCCTGGTCTGCAGATGGCCACGCAGAGGGGCAGGCACAGGAGAGTGTTGTCCCCGCCCCCAAAGCAAATGCCCAGGCCCCCGAATACCCTGTCCACAGCCTCCAGAGCCCGTGCGGCCCTCTTCCCGAGCCTGGCCCTGGAGGGGACTGAGTGGCCGGAGTGGACGGGTGTGGACGTGTAGGGCTCACGTGCGGGCTCTGGCACGCAGGGCCAGCTGTGGGCTCAGCAGGGGTCTTGGCAGGAGGCTGGCCTCGCGGTGGGTCTGGGCCGTGCACCTGTTGGGCGCTGGCCTGCATGGTCTGTTGAGTGGTTCCTGGGCTCCTCCTGTGTGCAAAGACCCCCGGGCCCGCGGGGCTGGCCTCACCACAGTCTCTTCGTTCTCCTCTCACAACGTATCCCGAGAGCCACTTCTGCCTCCTTTCTACTAGTGCCCCAGTCCAGGCCACTGCTGCCCGTCCCCTCTCCAGTCCGCCCTGTGCACGGGGACAGTGTCCTTTCAAAACCTACCAGATTCGTCAGCTCAAGGCCAGGGCCTCTCCCCTCTCTGCCTGCTCGGGGCGCTCCAGCTGAACAAACACACGTGTGCCACAGGGCCTTTGCACGGGCTGTTCCTTCCTTCCTAGATTGTTACAGCTCTGCTCATGTGTCACTTCCTCAGAGAGGCCCCCTCCTGCGCCTGCCTCTCCCTTTGCCCCGGCTAAAATCTTCCCACCCCACTGTGCACAGTAGGTCCCTGCAGGGGTAACTGAGGACAAGGTGGTCCGGGAGGATGTGGCGTGGAGCCCCCAAGGGGTGTGACACACTGCCCCTCATGCGCCCCCAGTCTGCCCTCTCGGGAGTCCAAACCATCCCTGACAGTAGTTGTTCATATATAGTGTTGTTTTGTGTGTGTTCTGCTTCCCTCTGGGCAGCCGTCCACCTAGGCCTCCCTCCTCCTTCTCAGGCTACCCCCGGGCCCCAGGGCGGGTGCCTGTTCTGAGCACACGTGTGGACGGAACCGAGAGTGGGGCCGGCTGTGACTATGGCCCCCACTCCTTCCAGTGGGTCCCCCGAATCATCTGCTTTGGGGGGAGGAGTTTATTCTAAACCCTGAGCCCTCCTGGCCCCTTTCCTCTTGAGGGCTGCGGTGTCCGCCAGGCCATCAGCGATTACGGTAGCGGTGGGACACCTCCGGCTACAAGGAACAGAAAGCCAGCCCTCAGATAGGCCGGGGACTTTCGCTCTCACCTCCTGGAAGGAGGAAAAGACAGCGGGACAGCAGGTCTTCCCAGGCACCAGCCTCTCTGCAGGGCGTTCCACGTGCCACCTCGGTGGAAGCTGAAGCAGCGGGGAGACTGAGGCTCCCGACCCCAAATTTAGAGTGTCCTTGAGCCCTGGAGATGTTTAAGGAATCCCAGAAGTGGGAGCTAATGAAGTGCTCAAGAGGCCGTCAGCCGTAACCCTCACGGCTCGGCCCAGGCCTCGGGTGAGGTCACCGCCGGCTGCAGATCAGAGCGCCCCAGGGGCGGGAGCCTCAGGGGTGACACGCAGGGTCACAGTGGGCTGCCTCTCGGCGGTCTCCCCTCGGGCTTCTCTGGCCCCCACCCCACCCCAGGGACTAAACGGTGGGAGCTGCACCCCAACTCCCATTGGGGAGGGGTCCCACCGGTGCCACTGAGGGGCAGGTAACCCTCAGCACCCCCCCAGCAGAGTTGGGTGGGCGGAGGCTGGGGGACGGGCCCCTGTGGTGGGGCTCTGCTCTGAAAGGCTGCCTGGGTGGGCGTCCATTCCCTGCTCTTCCAGTGACCCGGCCATCCGACCATGACAGGAGGTGTCCAGGTGGGGCCTGGGGCACAGAGGCAGCACCTCCAAGCTTGGGAGGCTGACAGCCCCATTTGCCCAGAACTCTCCCGGGGCCAGCCCCTCCCCGTTTATTTTTCGCCAGAAGCTCCTTCTTCACCGGGCATCAGAGCCCAGGCCAGAAGGGTTTTGTATAAACTTGGATAAGAGCAAGATAAACAACCTGGGAGCCCGCATGACAGAGGGCCGAGCGGCCAGGGGAGGGGTCCACGTGCCCGGCTTTGAGCCCAGCCCCCCGTCCAGTGTGGGCTGGAAGGGTGGGCTCCAGGCCGCTGTGGCCTCGTGTCCTGGGTCACGTGGAGCAGCCGCATCGCACCTGCCGCCGTCGCCCGCCCCTCTGGCAGCGCCCTGGGTGTTATGAGTTGTAAAACGGAGTCTTGCCTACCTGAGGGGTGAGCAGGGCAGTCGCGTTGTTTCATGCACTCGCAGGGCCCCAGGAGGCAAGGGGGCCAAGTGCCTCCCTGGCGGTGTGTCAGCGTCTGGCCTCGCGACCCGACCCGTCCTGGCGGAGGAGTCGCTCCTTTTCTCCAGCCTGGCTTCCTTTTCCCGTCGGTTTGTCTCTGTTCTTTGTAGTCTGGGTGTCGGTCCTTTGCCTGCAACGCTGGGCCCCAGGCTGTCACTTCAAGCCGCGCCTCTGTCTTGGCTCAGAACTGGCAGGTCTGAGCCCCCCGCCCCCCGCCCCTAAGCCAGCCGCCCAGGCTTCGTTCCTGACCTTCTGGTGTCCAGTGCTCTGAATGGTGAAAAGACTTTCTTTTTCTGCCCCAGATCGGGCTGGCAGTTGGTCCAGCATCTCCTGCCGGACAGAGGCCTGTGATTTTCCCAGAACTGTAGACACTAAGCTGAAGCCGGGTCTGAGTGTGTGTGTCCCAGATCTACCCCGGCTTCTACCCCTCCATGCTTCCTATTACTTGATCATATGTGTTGACGCCTGGTACAGTCATTTCCACCTGTATGCATCTGTTGTGCATTTTAACCAAAGTTATGCATGTCCGTGGTTTAAGGAATCCAGTGGTTCTTGGGGGCTTTCCAGGAGAAGCAGCTGTCTCAGGACCACCTTCCAGGCAGGCAGTTTTCCAAATCAGGGCTCATCCCAGCCCATCCTGGGAACGCCTCTGCTTTCACTGCTGCATTCCTCAGCCAGGGCGCATCCATGCAGGATGAGGAACTAGCTCCCACAGCCCCACACCTACTTCTTGGTCCCTCTATCTTTCTTCCTTTTTTTTTTTTCAATTTTACTGAAGTCTAGTTGATTTACAGTGTTGTGTTAATTTCTGCTGTACAGCGAAGTGACTCAGTTATACATATATATATTCTTTTTCATATTCTTTTCTATTCTGGTTTATCACAGGATACTGAATACAGTTCCCTGTGCTCTACAGTAGGACCTTGTTGTTTATCCATACTACGTATAATAGTTTGCATCTGCGAACCCCAAACTCCCCATACTTCTCTCCCCCACCCCTACCCCCTTGGCAACCACAAGTCTGTTCTCTATGTCTGTGAGTCTGTTTCTGTTTCGTAGATAAGCTCTTTTGTGTGATATTTTAGATTCCACGTATAAGTGATATCACAGGATATTTGTCTTTCTCTTTCTGACTCACTTCACTTAGTATGATAATCTCTAGGTCCATCCATGTTGCTGCAAATGGCATTATTTCATTCTTTTGAATGGCTGAGGAATAGTCCATTTTATCTCTCTCTATATAAATACATATGTATATATGTAAAGAAGATGAAGATGTGGTACATATATACAATGGAATATATACACCCCACATCTTTCTCCATTCATCTGTCAATGGACATTTAGGTTGCTTCCATGGTTTGGCTATGCACATGGGGTGCATGTATCTTTTTGAATTATAGTTTTGTTTGAGTATATGCCCAGGAATGGAACTGCTGGATCATATGGCAACTCTATTTTTAGTTTTTTGAGGAACCTCCATACTGTTCTCCACAGTGGCTGCACCAATTTACATTCCCATCAACAGTGTAGGAGGGTTCCCTTTTCTCCACACCCTCTCCAGCATTTATTATTTGTAGACTTTTCTTTTTTAATACATTTATTTATTTATTTATTTATGGCTGCATTGGGTCTTCGTTGCTGTGCGTGGGCTTTCTCTAGTTGCGACGAGTGGGGGCTACTCTTTGTTGCGGTGCGCGGGCTTCTCATTGCGGTGGCTTCTCTTGTTGCAGAGCCTGGGCTCTAGGCACGCAGGCTTCCGTAGTTGTAGCTTGCGGGCTCTAGAGCACAGGCTCAGTAGTTGTGGTGCACGGGCTTAGTTGCTCCGCGGCATGTGGGATCTTCCCGGACCAGGGCTCGAACCCGTGTCCTCTGCACTGGCAGGCGGATTCTTAACCACTGCGCCACACCAGGGAAGTTCCTACTTGTAGACTTTTTAATGATGGCCATTCTGACCTGTGTGAGGTGATACCTCATTGTAGTATTGATTTGCATTTCTCTAATAATTAGTGATGTTGAGCGTCTTTTCATGTGTCTGCTGGCCATCTGTGTGTCTTCTTTGGAGAAATGTCTATCTAGGTCTTCTGCCCATTTTTCCATTGTGTTGTTTGTTTTTTCGATGTTGAGTTGTATGAGCTGTTTGTATATTTTGGAAATTAAGCCCTTATCGGTCACATCATTTGCAGATATTTTCCCCCAGTCCATAGGTTGTCTTTTCGTTTTGTTTATGGTTTCTTTTGCTGTGCAAAAGCTTATAAGCTTGATTAGTCCCACTTGTTTATTTTTGGTTTTATTTCTATTACCTTGGGAGACTGACCTAAGAAAACATTGGTATGATTTATGTCAGAGAATGTTTTGCTTATGTTCTCTTCCAGGAGTCTTATGGTGTTCTCTCTTATATCTGTCTTTAAGCCATTTTGAGTTTATTTTTGTGTATGGTATGAGGGAGTGCTCTAACTTCACTGATTTACACACAGCTGTCCAGCTTTCCCAGCACCACTTGCTGAAGAGACTTTCTTTTCCCCATTGCATAATCTTGCCTCTTTTGTCAAAGATTAATTGTCCATAGGCGTGTGGGTTTATTTCTGGTTGGCCTCTCTGTCTTTCTTTTTAAAATTTCCGGGTCCTTCATCTCAGTGGATTGGTGGAGGGCTCTCCTCTCTGTAAAGGTTTGAAGCCGTGCTCACAGTTCTAATTTTCTAGGGGGATCCTTCCACGCACACCCCGAAGTTCGCCACAGGTGCCTCCAATCATCCAGGGTTACCTACATTCAGATGCGCTCCCCAGATGAAGACCCCCGGCATCCCTGGGCCCTGACCCCACAGCCCCTCCACTCCGCAGGGACTCCATCAGGACCACGAACGATGCTGTGGGCTCGTCTTACCCTGTCCTCTTAAAGACATACGCAACACAGATCAAACACGTGCCGTAGTGCTCTTTAATCTTCGAGGCTGAGGACGACAGGCCCCACCTCCCTCTCTCATTGGTGGAGGACCGAGTTCCCGCCCACCTCGGTGACCTCATCACCGTCAGCCTTGGCCGCAGCTGTAAGTACCATTCGCCGCTGAGATGCCCTTCCTGCCTGGAGGTACCTTGCGGCCCTGCAAATACTTATCAGTCGCTTTAACAGATGCATCCGCCAGCCATCGTCACCTCCCCTCCGTCTTCCTGCCGCGTCTGCACGAGTCCCCGCCCCCCCGCGCCCCGGGTTAGGAGAGCGCCTTCGTTCTGCCTTCTGGCCTGTTGGATTCTGATGCCTCCTTCTTACTCCGTGACTGTTGCCTTAACAGAGTACCCTGGTCTCTGTTTTATGGGCACAGTATCTTATCTCTCTGGGGATTGTGATTTCAAGGGGCTTTTTGGTGGCTGGCACCCCCAGACTGCCTGCTTTGTCCCCATTTTTCCAGCACTTCTATATGATTTGGTCCTTCCCTTTGGGGGCGGGGTGGTGGTGGAATTCCTTGGCTGTCCTTCCACGTGGACAAGAAGGACCAGCAGCTCCTTGCGGGGTCCGAGCAGAGCCTGGTGACTGGCCGGCCTCTTTCTTGGGGTCCCCGAAAAGAGGTCTTCTTCCCCTGAGAAGGTTGCTTGGGTCTCCTGCGTGGGTGGGGTGGAGTCTCCGTCTGGCTGGTGGCATCCCGGAGCAGAGTGTGGGAAAAGGGGCCCGACCACAGGTCAGGAGGTGGCACTTCCTTTACCCCTCCCCCAGCCCTCGCTGTCCCCCACTTTCCCAAGGCTGGGGCCTCGCGGACCCAGTTTCTCTGGTAAAGAGCGTCTGAGCTCATTTTGTCCTGGGGCCTGGCGGTGGGAGGTGGGGGAGGTCAGACCCCTCACAGCCACTGTGCCCCACTGCTCATTACTGACCCCTTCTACAGGGACTAGGTTTATCACTGTCACAATATTCACATCTGGGGGGTGGGGGGGTGGGTGCACTCCTGTCCCTGGACAACTGGCCAGGCCACCTGACCTGCCTCGGCCAATGATTCGTGAGCAGTCGTGAGGACCACAGCCAAGCAAAAGCTTAAAGGTCAGCCTGTGTCTCTGCCTCCTTGCTTTTCCCTTTGCTGCAGGATGGCTCTGTCTGGAGAGGGCTGTCTTCCCACCGGGCACCTGGAGGAGGACAGCATGTGAGTGGAGCCTTGGGGAGACTGGCAGGGGGGACACGGTGCCTGTGTGAGAGGAACCTCAGCTGCCTAGAGCCACCGTGGTTGCCGGGCTGTTTGTTACCAAGCGCGGCTGGGCTGGGCTGACAGCTGCCCTCACTGAGGTGGGTATCAGCCTCACCTTCCCATTAGAATCTGGTGGGAAACAGTGACACCTCTCACGCCCTGCTGTCCCCTCTCCAGTTTCCTTTGTTCCTGTGGGTTCTCCTCTGGTTTAAGATTCCTCCATGGTCATTCTGGAGGGGCTTGCCGAGGGGGACGCGGCTGCAGTGACCCTGTGCCTGTTTCCCAGCCAACGCTCGTGCAGACTTTACAGGCACCCCTGATGCCCCTGAGCCTATGCCTCTTGGGTTCTCTCGCCCCTGTTCTCTTTCAGAGCAGCTTGTGGGAGCAAACTCCCTGAGTGCCCGTGTGTGTGAAAATGCCTTTAATTCCATTGTTGTGCTTGAAAGACTGTGGCTTGAAGTAGAATTTGAAGCATCCCTGCACTGTCTTCATACTCCAGGTGTCCCTGTCCCCCTGATTTTTGTCCCTTTTCCCCCTCGTACCCTCCCCCACGCCTCCGTCCCTTCCTTCTCTCCACCCTTAATGTCCTGTGGCTGCTGCCACAAACCTGGTGACTGAGGACAACAGACACCTGTTCTCTCCCAGTTCTGGAGGCTGGAAGTCGGAAAATCCAGGAGTGGCAGGGCTGTGTCCCCTGCAGTCTCTGGGGGAGGGTCTGTCCCAGGCTCTCCCCCTCTGCTGCCAGCTGCTCGGCCTGGAGCTGCATCGCTGCCCTGTCTGCCCGTCTCGTCACATGGCACCTCCGTGTTTCCCTCTTCTTCTTCTTTTTTTTTTTTTTTTTTTGGCTGCACCACACAACCTGCGGGACCTTTGTTCCCTGACCAGGGATCGAACCCGTGCCCCCTGCAGTGGAAGTGCCGACTCTTAACCACTGGACCACCAAGGAAGTCCCTCCCTCTTCTTAGGAGGACATGAGTCACTGGACTTAGGATGTCAGTGTGACCTCATCCTAACTTGACCACATCTGCAAAGTCTCCATTTCCAAATAAAGTCACATTCACATGTATCGGGGGTTAGGCCTGCAACGTATTTGGTGCGGAGACACCATCAAATCCACAGCACCCCTCTCCATTTTTAAGATTTGTCTTTATCTTTAGAGTTCTGACATTTTACTATTATGTGTCAGGTCAAGATTTTCTAACCTGAAAACCTACATTCCTCTTCAGTTTCAGGGAGACTTTCCCCAGCGTGTGTGTGTGTGTGTGTGTGTGTGTGTGTGTGTGTGTGTGTGTGCGCGCGCGCGTGCGTGCACGCGCGCGCAGGTGCCTCCCCTCCGCCTCCCTCCCCTCTCTGGTCCCCTCCTGGAACTCCTGCTAGAGGGACAGCAGGACTGGGGCATCTCTCCTCCACGTCTCGGGACTGTGTTTTTCTAGGCTCTACATTGTCGAGGGATTCCTCGGCTCAGCTCGCGAATCTGTTTACTGCAGAGACACGATTCCTTCCGCAGACGCTGCCCTCTCTGGCCTCCCTGCATCCCAGAGTCTTCTCCGGCTGCTCCATCAACTGTGTTTCCCAGGCTTGGGGATGGGGGTGGGGTTCTTTCTTCAGTCGAGCTGCTGTTTCCCGCCTGTCCTGGCCTGCTTCCAGTGCCCGGTGTGCTGGCTGAGTGACAGCCCCCAGAGACGTTTTCATCCAGATCCCTGAGATAAGCTATGTCACACAGCCACTGGGACTGTGGGATTAAACTCAGGGTCTTGAGAAGGGAGAGTACTCTGGATGGTCCAGGTAGGCCCAGGGCCATCGCCACGGTCCTACAACAGGGAGGTGGGAGGGTCGGCCCATAGGGGAGACGGATGTGTAACAGGGTCCGAGAGAAGCTGGGTCGGAGACATGCTGCGTTGCTGGCTTTGCAAGTGGAGGAGGGGACACAAGGCAAGGGATGCTGGCGGCTTCTAGGAGCAGATTCTCCCCCGGAGGCTACGGAAGGAATGGCCCTGCTGACACTTTTAAAGCCCCCAGGCCTACTTTGGACTTCTGCCCTCCAGGCTGTCAGATAAGGGTGTGTTGTCTTGGTCTTGCTCAGTTTGTGGTGATTTGCAGCCCAAGGACATGGGCTTAGGGACCTGCTCTGCTGCTGCCCCTGCCCCTGTAACCTAGTCATAGAACTAATACATGTTCATCTGATAAATTCTGGAAAGTACAGAAAAAATGTTAAAATTTTGCATGGAAGATTCATACTCTGGCTCACAGGCAACCACTGTAATGGTTGGATCCATTTCTCGCCATCCACAGGAGAGATGGGGGAGGGGACTCAGGGATGGAGGGAGCTGGGCGGGAATATGAGCCATTTCTGTTTCTCCCACTTGTGTCTTAGGTTCCAGGTGCTTGAGCGTCAGGACTTTCTAAGCAGCATTTTGGTGTCTGTACCACCTTCCTCTCGATGGGCGTTTCATTCCGTTATTTATGTCACTGGGTTTTGAAGTTTACATTTTCTCACTATTGACCTAAATCGTGTGTCTCTGATCATTTTCCTGGCCTCGGTGCCCAGGAGTCGAGTTGCGAGGCCAGCGGGAAGGGGAGTTTTAAAAGCTTCGCATCTGGAGTGAGTTGTGGGGACAGTGTTGTCCCCCAGGACCTAGCGCCAGGACCTGAGCCAGAAAAGGGCTGAGGAGGTGGAGCTTTGTCGGTGGGCAAGGGGCACAGTGGGCATTTGGGCTGGAGCCCGATGCCACCCATCTCTGCCCAGAGAGATGGCGCTGGCAGTGTCTGGGAGGCTGGAGGCACCTGGAGGCGTCTGGCTTCACCAAGTGTCTCCCAAACGCCTCTCAGTGCTGGAACGCAGGGATTGGCCCGTGAGGCTAGAGAAGGCGGCCCAGGCCCCGGGGGGACACCTCTGTGGACGACGTCGGGGGTGTGGCTGTCAGGGCTGCTTGCCCCTTGGCTACCCTGGGCCCCAAGTCCTGGCGGGCTTGCAAGTGGCCTACTCACTGGGGTGCGTGGGAGAGACCTAAGCCGCACACTCGGCAATTACCGCGTGCCCCTGATGGACGTGCCAGACGTGGCGCCCACGCTGGGCAGAGAGGAGCCTGGCTCGGGCCCATCCCAGCGGCCATCTCCACAGCTGTCACACCGTGCCCCACCCGCCCCCGGCCGTCCCCCATCTCGTGGCGGAGGGTTCACGGAGGGCCACTTTGGGCCCTGGAGAAGGGTGGTGGGCACCCAGCACAGGCTGGCTGACCCTTGGCCAAGGTGGACACTCCCCCGGTTACACGGCTCCTGGGAGAGGCCAGCGGAGGCCGGTGGGGGAGGGAAGGCCTGCCCTGGGGGCCACCCCCGTCTCAGAGCTGGGACCTGAGGCTGCTGTGAGCGCTGAGGCCCTGAGGACAGGCAGCAGGTGGCAGCAGCTGGCAGTGGGCACAGGGCACAGCCCTGAGCCGCCAGAGCCTCCGGAGCAGCCCTGGGCTGTGAGGCCAGACCCAGTTCAAGCTCCGGAGAGAGAACCTGGGGCTGGGGGCCCTCAGGGGCAGGCGTCCACTGACGCCTTGGGGAGGGGGTCCTGGAAGTAGGCAGGGGGCAACTCTGATGTCCCCGGGGTTGAGGGAGGGCAGGGCCCTGGGGTTCCAGTCACTGTTCAGGGCGGGAGCAACCAGCCACATCCCTCATTTTGAAGTTTCCACAGTTGGGAGGATTCAGTGAATGGGGGGGGGAGGAGGGCCCCGACCCCTTCCTCGCTGCCCAGCTCCAGGGGCAGCACGGGGACGCAGGGCCCTCCTCTGGACTGCCCACACCCCTTTGCGGAGCTGGCGACCCCAGGGCGCCCCACCTGCCTCCAAGCCTGGCCTTGGGACAGCAGCCGGCCTCACGCCCCCTTCACTGAGGCCATAAACCGCAGATGGTTTTCCTCTCATCCGTGACACACGATTAACCACGGGTGTGGGCCTGCCAGCCAGGTGCCAGCAGGAGGCGTTGGGGGCAGTCTGCATGTCCCGCATCCCAAGCTCGTGAAGAAGCCGTGACCCCTGCGGTGCCCAGAGGCCATCGGCTGAAGGATGTGACGGGGCTCGCCTGCCCAGGGGCCTCCGGGAGCCCCCCAACCTGCAGCCCACGTGGGACAGAAAGCACCCAGGTCCTCGGCCACCCCAGGCGACAGGGACAGGCAGCGACAGGGCTGGACAATTACTGGGCCCTTTTCCTCCTCTTGGGACGTTTATTTTTCCCGACAGGAGTTCTTTTTCTTCCGTTTTCTCCCCCTTCCTGAGGTCTGGAGGCCTTCTTTATGCACAAATATGCTATTTTGAAGCACTCTGCATTGTTCTGAGATTTCAAAGTCACGGCCAGAAGCCAGAGACAACATATTTTTCTGGCTATAACAGTAACAGTAAATCCTGGTCACTAAAGTATGCTTGGAAAATAAGAAGGCACGCAGAGAGAAAAAATGTGAATCTGTGTTGCTGTGTAGAGAGCAGGACTGTGAGTATTTTGGCCTATTTCTCTTCAGTTTAAAATAACATACACACTTGTACAAAACTAGTGCATGGCTCTGAAACCTGGTCTTGCACTTAATGCTCTATCCTGTGTGCCCCTGGCACCCCTTCACATTCCTGGTGGCCGTGGGCCATCCCGTCCATAACCAGAGGCTCCTACCCGCCCCTCCAGCAGCCTGTCATCACCCACAAGGCCTGCCTGCCTGCGAGACCCCTGCCCTTCTCAGACACTCCCCCCGGCTCTGGGGGTGGGGGGCTGCATCGCACGTGGCAAGTCCGAGGTCTGCCTGGGGCTTGGACTTGAACCTGATGGAGGGACGGGGTACTTCAGCTCAGAAGAGAAAGCCTGGTGCACTCTGACCCTCCCAGTCCCAGGGACCCCCCAGGGTGCATGTGGTTTAGGGACCGTTCGCACTCAGCTGGGGGTCCACTCACGGTCCCCATTGGACAGAGGGGAAGCTGAGGCTCAGAGGGCGCGTGTGGACAGCAGGGGTCAAAGTCTGCGGGTCAGGCAGAGAGACCCCAAGGCCCTGAGATGCCAGCAGGGTGCTGGCTGGCGGGGGGACCCGGCAGGTCCTCTGCCCTGAAGGGCTCACCGCCCGGCTTCCGTGCCGCACCTGAGGCCAGGGGCAGCTTGACCCCGTCCTCCCTGTTCCCCAGGACACCCTGAGATGGGACAGCCCTGGGGGCCCCGTGATACCTGCCATGTCCTTGGAAGAGGGGCCGTTCCGCCCAAGGAGAGGCGGCCAGGCAGGCCCCACCTGCCACCCACCCAGCACGGCCTCAGCACCCTCGCCACCCACTCTCCACGAGGGCACCACCGCCAGCTGCAGCCCACGGGGCCTGGCGATTTCCCTCAGGGACCTGCACCCAGGGGGAGGCAGCTCCAGCCCCACCTACGCCTGCCACCCACCGTCCCTGCACGGAATGTGCTCCTCCGACACCCCTGACGTGAGTCAGTTCGACACCAGTGTGGCTGGAAGAGGGCGCACGTGGAGCAGAGGCCTGGGTGCCTCACCCCAATGCCAGGCCCCGGACCCGGGGTCCTGGCACAGTCTGACACCAGCACCAGGGCCACCTTGCGACTGGGATCCTCAGGCCGTGGGGAGCCTGGTCAGGCCAGGAAAGGGTGGCAGGGACAGAAAGCACTGTTCCTCACTGGGACCCAGGGCCCGGCATCGCAAAGGAGAACCCAAGCTCTGGTGGCAGAGAAGCCCCCTCCAAGCGTCCGCCCCCGGGATCCCCGGCCTGATGAGCATGGCCTCGAGTGGAAGCCTGGGTGGTATCCTTCGGTGCAGTTCAGGAAGGTCCACCGGCAATCTTCCCTGCCCGCCCGTCCACCTGTCCCCACACTGAGCCGGCTCCGTCCTGTGCAGCCACCCTGAGCCCTGCCTGGCCTGCTGCCTGTGTCCTCCGACCCCAGCACCTGGGCCAGGGAAGGGCCAGCCGCCAACGCTCCAGCTGCCCGTGTCCTGGTGTTGCAGGAAGGGGCCCGAGAGCGGGCTCTTGTCTAACACTCGGAAATGAAATGTCTGAGGAGACACTCGTGCTGACAAAGCAAGAGACTCTATTGGGAAGGGGTGCCCGGGGGGAGGCAGGAGGGTGAGGGACCCAGGTGGACTGCTCTCCACGTGGCTCGTGGTCTCGGGTTTTACGGTGATGGGGTGAGTTTTCGGGTTGCCTCTGGTCGGTCATCTTGCTTGGCCCATAGTCTGACTCAGGGTCCTTCCTGGTCGCGCGCATCTCTCACTCAGGATGGACTCCAGCGAGAAGGACTCTGGGAGGTCGGGCGTCTCCTCCCTCTTCCAGCCCCTCCCGAATTCTCCCGGTCAGTTTTGGCAGTGGCGGCAGCACTGTGTCTCTTATGGGGACCTCCTGTTGTGAGAGAACTCAGGCAAGCGGCCTGGTCAGTGGTTCCCTACCACTTCCTCATCGGGCCATGCAGCCTCTAGGTGGCAGCCCTGCCGAGCCCTTTGAAGGCAGAGAGGAGACTTCCTGGCCCACAGCATCTTCCCTGTGGTGGGTTTCCCTCAGGCTCAGCCCCTCCCTGCAGGAGGCTCACCTGCACCTCCCCTCCATACCTGCCTGCCCACTGTTCGCTGGATCTGCTTTCCTTTTCCTTTGCTTTTGTGTTTCTAGCATATTCCTCTAGAACATTATGGACCGAATGGTGTCCCCCCCAGATTCATATGTTGAACCCCAATGTGGTGGTGTTAGGTGATGGGCCTTTGGAGGGTAATTCGGGTTAGATGAGGTCCCCACGATGGCATTAGCACCCTTCCAGGAAGAGACACCAGAGGGCTCCAGCTCTCTGTCTGTCTGTCCGTCATGTGAGGACATGGCAAAAAGGTAGCTGCCCGCCTGTAAGCCGAGAAGAGGGTTCTCCCAGGAAACAACCCTGCTGCCCTCGGCCTTGACCTCGGACTCCCAGCCTCCAGATGTGGGAAATAAATGTCTGTCCTCTAAGCCTCCGGGGCTGTGGGTCTCTCCTGGCAGTCGGAGCAGACTGATGTGAGTCTGGTGCCCAGCTGTCGTCTTGACTCCTTGTTTCTGCCTCTGCCACACGCTTCCGTCACCCAAGCGAGCTGTGCGCCCCCTTCCAGGCAGCTGAACTGCTACCCCCCAGGAGGGGCCAGCTGGGCTCTGAGCTGTAGGTCTGCCCCCTCCCGTGGTGCAATCCCCCCAACCCCCGTGGCCGGGGTGACATCGCTGACATGCAGCACAGCCCTGGAGGGCTGCCCTGTGCTGATGCGCTCAGGCACAGACGGAAAAGAAAAGTGGAGCAAAATGGTTAGGAAGAGATGCGTTTCTAACATAACTCATTCTAAGTATTTATAATTAATTTTTTGCTAATGACGGTAACACCCCGCTCACAAAATTCCTGAAAATTTAAGGGCAGGCTCTTGGGAGCCGCTTGGTGTTTCTGTTTCCTGCGGATGCTGAATCCCCAGCCCTGGGGGTGGGCAACAACAGGCCCCCTCCGTCACCATCGCCCAAGCTCTAGCCCTGGGAGTGTTCCAGCACCTTCCCAGCCTCCCTTGGCGCAGTAGCTCCCAGTGTCCCATGGGGGGGGGTCCCAGCTGGGGGCACAGGTGTCCGCAGGGCCCTCCGGCCCCAGCGGCCTTGCCCTGTTGTGCCCCGGCAGCTTTCCTGGGTGAAAACAAGCACAGGCTGCTCTTCTGGTCTCCCAGGGTCCCTGGGGCGGCCTGGCTCTGGGCTCTCCTGCAGCTGTTCCTGGGCCAGGTTTCTCCGAGCCAGTTTCCCAGCACTGATGACTCAGCTTCGGGATCAGTGTCCCCACCGTGGCCACCTCCCGAGCA
This sequence comes from Mesoplodon bidens, assembly GCF_964165515.1. Classification (NCBI taxonomy): domain Eukaryota; kingdom Metazoa; phylum Chordata; class Mammalia; order Artiodactyla; family Ziphiidae; genus Mesoplodon; species Mesoplodon bidens. Next base: position 113,800,619 of record NC_138165.1, on the reverse strand, counting down.
GAGGGAGGGAGGTGGGGAAGCTCGGCCTTTCCTGCCCCGAGGTAGTGGCCCTCCAGGGGGCAAGAGCACTGGGCTGGGACACGGAAGGTCCAGGCTGACACAATTGACTGGCCAGAGGTGACCTGAGACCACTCTCTGGGGGGAGGGCATGGCGACCCAGGGTCCAGCCAGGGCTGCACCCGGGCCACAGCAGCACCTGGTGGTGGGAGAGCTGCCGGCTCTCCCGGGTCCCTGCCTGGGGTCCCCTGTCCGGGAGACACTGACTCAGGCCCCTCGGGCTCCCGACACTTCCCCCTGGGCCCTGCCTCTCAGCTTCCCCTGCAGACCCCAACAGGGAGTGCCCACCGGTTCCTCCCAGCCCCATCCAGGCAGCAAACCCAAGGGTGCAGGAGCCCCGATCTCACACCCCTGTGCACTGTTGGGGGTTTCAGCCTTGTCTCTGCGGCGTGGCTCTCCTCCCCTGGGGCCCTGCCCCACCCTGCCTGCTTCCAGGCCCAACGCAGAGGTCCAAGGACTGAGACCCACCCAGGCCACTGCTTTCAGATTCCAATCCATTTCTGGACTACAGAAATTCCTATCAGATATTCGAGTCCAGCCGTTTCTCCTCCCTCTGTATCTGTCTGTCTGTCTGTCTCTCTCTCTCTCTGTCTCTCTCCCGCAGGTGTTCAGAAATTCTCCGCGGGGGCCGCATCCTGGACCAGCTGCCTGAGGATTGAAGATGCTCAGGAGGCCCTGCCATGAACACGGGGGCTGCTGTCAGGGGAGCAGCATCAGGACAGCGAGGGGGCCCTGGACTAAACACCGGGGCAGCCCCCAATGGGCCGGCCCCTCCCCAGTTCCCAGGCCTGCATCGCTGTACGGATCTGCTCCCTGGGCAGAAGAGGAAGATGGACAAAGGGGAGGAGCGCGGCTCCAGGATCAGGCCCGGCCTCCCCAGGCTGTGGGCCCTGATCCCTGAGTCCCAGCTGGGGTTCCCTCGAGGGACAGACCCCGTGAGCAGCCCCTTCCCAGAGCATGGGGCGGTCACACCCCTGAGGTCTGGCACTGGACAGGGGCCCGTAGTGAGGCTGGTTGTCCCACAGCCAAGTGCACAGGCCCAGGGAGGCTGCTGGTCCGTCCCTGAAGGTGTGGCTCTTTCCACCTGAGGGGCGCTCGGGAGGGGCAGGGGCTGGTTCTGTCGGGGGGGTCATCTCAGGTCCTGGGCCCCGGCCTCCCTGGCTTTGAGGCAGCCTTGCTTCCTCTGTCTCCAAACCTTCCCCTTCTCTTGGTTTCTCAGGGCCCCTCCTGAGGAGTCCCTGGGGGGCTGCACCCTCCCCCAGCCCCACTTCTGCACAGCCTCAGGGAGGAGCCACTCAGCTGTGGGCGGGGCTCGCCTGAGTGGTGAGAAGGGGCTGGGCACCCGCTGGGGTGTCCTCAGCACCCCGGGCCCCAGGACTTTCCAAGGGGACATGCTATGTCCTCCCCCTTTGGGGTGCGTGTGCCATTGGATAAAGGTGACCTGCACCTCCTCACAAGAAGCCATGGGGCCTGGAGTCCACCTGTGAAGTCCCAGGAGGGGACAGGAGCAGGTGAGATGGGGGGCGATCAGCAAAGCGCAGTCTGGGCCCCTCCACAGAACAAGTGGCCAGATTTCTTCAGCACCTAAACGGCGAAGGGAAAAAGAGACCAGAGATGGAGCATAACGTGTGGGCCTTACTGGATCCTGATTTGAACAAACTGTGTGTAGTCACACATCTGAAACCACATATATACACATGCACATATATATGAAATTTGAACACTGACTCTACATTTGATATTAAGGGATTATTGTCAATGTAAAAAAAATTATTTGTAAAAAAAAATACAGTAACATGGCCTTTTTTAGTGTACAGTTCTATGAGTTTTACTGCCTGTATGGATTTGCGTAATCTCCAACACAGTCCCATGGCCCGGAAGCCCCCTCCCGCTGCTCCGCTGTAGGCGAGGCTGCACCCCAGGCCCTGGAAGCCACTGCTCAGTTCTACTTCCCTGGTGTTGCGTCCTTGTGCCCATGTCGCTTAAATGGAGCCCTGTACCACGTACACAGCCTTTTGTGACTGGCTTCATTCTCTCACATGATGCCTTTATGGCCCCTCAAGTTGCAGAAGTATCAGTGCTTTGTTCCTTTTTATTGCTCAGTGGTGCTCCGTGGTGGGGATGGACCACGGTCTATGCACTCACCCCGTTGAAGGCCATCTGGATTGTTTCCAGTTTGGGGCGATTATGAATAGACACGCTGTAGACATTTATGTACAGGTTTTTTTTTTTAATTTATTTTTTAACATCTTTATTGGAGTATAATGCTTTACAATGGTATGTTAGTTTCTGCTTTATAACAAAGTGAATTAGTTATACATATACATATGTCCCCATATCTCTTCCCTCTTGCGTCTCCCTCCCTCCCACCCCTCTAGGTAGGTGGTCACAAAGCACCGAGCTGATCTCCCTGTGCTGTGCAGCTGCTTCCCACTAGCTATCTATTTTACGTTTGGTAGTGTATATATGTTCATGCCACTCTCTCACTTTGTCACAGCTTACCCTTCCCCCTCCCCATATCCTCAAGTCCATTCTCTAGTAGGTCTGTGTCTTTATTCCCGTCCTGCCCCTAGGTTCTTCATGACCTTTTTTTTTCCCCTTAGATTCCATATATATGTGTTAGCATACAGTATTTGTTTTTCTCTTTCTGACTTACTTCACTCTGTATGACAGACTCTAGGTCCATCCACCTCACTATGTACAGGTTTTTGTGTAAAGGTAGGTTTTCATTCCCCCAGGGTAAGTACCCAGGAACGGCAGTGCTGGGTCATTATGTAAAGTGTCTGGTTGACTTTTTTTTTTTTTTAAGTAATAAACTTTTTTATTTTTGGCTGCATTTGGTCTTCGTTGCTGGGCATGGGCTTTTCTCTAGTTGCAGTGAGCGGGGGCTACTCTTCGTTGCGGTGCGCAGGCTTCTCATCGCGGTGGCTTCTCTTGTTGCGGAGCACGGGCTCTAGGCGCATGGGATTCAGTAGTGGTGGCGCGCGGGCTCAGTAGTTGTGGCTCCCGGGCTCCAGAGCTCAGGCTCAGTAGTTGTGGCGCACGGGCTTAGGTGCTCCGCAGCATGTGGGATCTTCCGGGACCAGGGCTGGGACCCGTGTCCCCTGCACTGGCAGGCGGATTCTTAACTACTGCGCCACCAGGGAAGCCCCAGGTTGACTTTCTAAGAAGCTGCCAAGCTGTTGTCAGAGTGGCTGCACCATTCTGCCTTCTCAGCATCGACGGCCTATGTCCCAGCTTGCATCCTCACCCTGAGTAACCGACCATCCTGCTTTGTCAGGACCTAGGGGTTTCCTGGGACAAGGGACTTTCAGTGCTGGAACCAGGAAACCCCTAGGAAACCAGGATAGTTCGTCACCCTATCTTTGTCAGCACTTGGTATTGTCAGTGTTTTTTATTTTAGCCATTGTAATATGTGAGTAGTTAGTATCTCATTATGGGCTTAATTTGTATTTCCCTGAGAGCTAATGATGTTGAGCATCTGTTCACGTGCTATTTGCCATCCATGTGTCCTCTGTGGGGAAGTGTCTGTTGAAGTCTATTCTCGATTTTTTCTTATTGGGTTTCTTTTTTTTTTTTTTTGCAGTATGCAGGCCTCCCACTGCTGTGGCATCTCCCGTTGCGGAGCACAGGCTCCGGATGCGCAGGCTCAGCAGCCATGGCTCACAGGCCCGGCTGCTCTGCGGCATGTGGGATCTTCCCGGACCGGGGCACAAACCTGTGTCCCCTGCATCAGCAGGCGGACTCTCAACCACTGCGCCACCAGGGAAGCCCGGGTTGTTTGTTTTTTAACTGTTGATTTTTGAGAGCTCTTTATATATTCTCAGTACATACAGTTGGATATGTGATTTGCAATTTTTTCTTCCAGTCTATGGCTTGTCTTTTCATTCTCTTAATAATGTCCTTCTGAAAGCAAAATTCAAAAATTTTGATGAAATCCAATTTATCATTGCTCTTTTAAAATTTGTGGTAAAATATGAAGAACATAAAATGTATCATTTTAACCATTTTTAAGTGCACAATTCACTGACATTAGGTGAATTCACCATGTTGTGTAACCATGATCACTGTCTATTTCCAGAACTTTGTCATCACTCCAAACAGAAACTCTGTACCCATTAGGTAATATCTCCCCGTTTTCCCCTCCCCCAGCCCCTGGAAATCTCTATTCTACTTTCTGTCTCTTGAATTGGCCTATTCTTGACCCCTCATCTAAGTGAAGTCATACAGTGTTTGTCCCTTTGTGATAGGTTTATTTCATTTTATTTTATTTATTTTTAATTGTGGTAAAATACAGGTCGCATAAAACGTACCATCTTAACAGTGTACAGTTCAGCACAGTTGTGCAGCCAACCTCCAGACCTCTTTTCATCTTCCCAAACTGAAACTCTGCCCGCATTGAACAATACGCCCACCCTGGCAGTTACCCTTCACCTTTCTGTCTCTACGAATCTGGCTACTCTCGGGACCTCACATACGTGGAATCAAACAGTATGTGTCCTTCCGTGACTGGCTTATGTCACTTATTGCCACGTCGTCAAGGTTCATCCAGGCAGTGGCTTGTGTCAGAACCGCCTCCCTTTTTCAGGCTGAATAGTGTTCCCGGGCACGTCCAGACCCAGTCATCCCTCCCCGACCGGCGATGCTGCAAGGGGCGGGCCTGCAGGACAGGGCGGGAGCCCAGGGCCAGGTGCTCCCAGGTGCGGGGAGGAGTAGGGGCAGCGCGAGGGCAGAAGGCGGAGGGCGGGGGTGGGGAGGGCGGAGCGGGGCGGGGAGGGCGGAGCGGAGGGGCGGCCCCACCCCACGTCCGCCCCGTCCCGGCCCCGTCCCGCGGCCTGCCGGGAGACGTAGGCCCGAGCTTCTCAGGAAGCCAGACTCGGAGTCCCAGCGAGCTCCGCGGCGCGCCTGCGGGCCGCGACACTGCTCCGCCGCGTGGCCTGCCGGGACTTGTAGTCCAGCGCCTGCAGGCGCCCCGGCGCAGGGCGAGAGAGGGACTCGGTGTCCCAGAGAGCCCCGCGCTGGGCCACGACGCCGCGCGCCCTCGCCGTTGCCGTCGCCGCCGCCGCCGGGCTTTCTCCGGCCGCCGCCGCCACTGCCGCTGCTTCGCGGACTGGAGGGCCCAGGCATCTCCGGGCGAGCGGAGGCTGCGGGTGGGAGCCTTCGTGGGCACTGCGGAGCGGGCCGGGGGAGGCCGGGATGGAGCCCCCCGGAGGTGGGCGCGCTGCCGGGCGGGCCCGCGCCTGGGGCGGTTGGGGAGGGGGCCGGGCGGCTGGGGGAGTGGGGCGGGGGGAGGGCTCCGGGGGCGGGGTCGGCAGTGGGGGTGGGGCGCGGAGAGGGCACTGGGGGAGGGGTTAGGGGCGGGGGTCCAGGCGGGGGTCCGGGGTGTGAAGGAAGGGCGGGGGCCGGGGGCGGAGGTGTGAGGGGCTTCGAGGAGTGCCCGGTGTTGGGTAGCTCCTCCGGGGAGGCATTGGGCTGGGCCGGGCGAAGAGGAGAGCGCGGCAGTGGGGATCCTTCGGAGGAATGGCCCTTCCTTCTGACTCCAGCCCGCCCCCAACCCCAGCTGGTCCCCAGATGGTTGGAGGAGGGGGCGGCCGCCGGGTCCCGGGGGAGCGGGGAGCCCCGTGTACCCGGAACAGGGCACCAAGCAGGCCTGCTCTCCCTGCAGTTGACTGAAGCGGGTGAGCCGGGTTCCAGAGCCTCCAGGCGGGATTTCGGGGCCTCCCGGCGGTGCAGCGGATGGTCTGAGGGCCGCGCAGACATGGCTCACCTCAGGGGATTTGCCAACCAGGTAAGGGGGGCGTCTGGACCGCGGGCGTGTGTGTCGTCGGTGCACGTGCGCCTGGCACAGAGCGCTGGCTGCAGGATCTGAGAAAGGGCGCTTCACCAAGGACTGCCTGTTGAAAGTCGTCCTGGCGTTTCCGAAGAGCAGCCTCTCCTAAGGCGTACGTGGGTTCGAAGGGAGGAGCTCGTGGGGAGCCCTGTGATGCACAGCCGTGGGCAAAGCGGGGAGCAGTCTTGCGGTGCTCAGTCTTGGTGGGCGCAGGGCCGACTCCGGTTGGCTGGCTTGCAGCGTTCTGTGGGGCAGGAGTCTCCAAGCCTGTCAGCGTAGAGCCACAGTGCAGGGTCAGCGGAGGGCATGCAGAGACGTATCTTGGGAACAGGGCCGGCCCGCAGGAACCTGGGTCTGCGCATCTGGAGGCACGTGGAAGGTCGGGGTCCACATGGAGCTTCGGCCTGGGCAGGGGCGCTGGCTGTGTCCGGCTGGGGCAGGGGCTGGGTGGGGGGACGAGAGGGGCTGGGAATGGGATTTAGCAGCTGTTAGGAGAGTTGGTGTACAGGGAAAGCCGAGGACACGTGTGTGCGTGTTTTCTCGAGGGGTCTGGAAAGGGCTGCGCCTGGGCTGGAGGTGCCTGCCTGGAAAGCGCCCACTTTCTTTTTTGGCTGATTGGTTCTCATAATTCCCAGCCACCTTGAGGCATCTGGCTTTGCATGTTAACTGCCTGACTCCTGGGGACCCCCCACAGTGTGCCCTGAGGCTGTGTGGCTCTGGATAAGAGCGTCGGGGCAGCCAGCGTCTGGGCTTCTGGGCCATACGTTTCCCCCTCTTTTGTTAGTTCAAATCGAGTGTGACCCGAAGCTGGTGTGAGGTGAACCACCCTGGCAGTCGGGTGTTCCTGAGTCCTAGCTGTTGGGTCTTGTTTTCCTTATCTTGTCGGCTCCAGCGTGGTTTAGGCTGACCGCTGCAAGGTGTTGGGAGCTCCTCTTAAAGAGAACATAGCGCTCAGGCTCACTTCCGTGGGCTGAGTCTGAGGATGGGTGCCCAGGAGGAACAGGAAGTGTGTGTCTGTGTGTGGGCGGCGGGGCTGGGGTCAGGGTCAGCTCCAGACCCAGCTGGGCTCCTTGGAGAAACCTGGAGCGCCTCGCACAGTTGCTGGGCAGGGCATCCTGGACCAGCTGTGGCTGCAGATGGGCCTCAGGGCTTGCTCACTGACGCTGACGTGAGCTGGTGGGTTTTCGTTCATGAGTGACATCTTGTGTCTTAAATTACATGACTAAGATGCTGGGAGGGAAGTCTGGCTCGAGTTTATTTTTATAAAGAGCTATAGGAGTGGCTCCCGTGGGTCCCAGAATAAGAAATTGGAGCTCTGAGCCACCCCTATACCTGTGTGCTGATGGCACTCGGAGTGTGGCCTGGGCCTCCAGATCAGATGCCCGGGGAAGGGAGCGCAGGCCCAGAGGAGCTGAGGAAGAGACCCCAAAGGAAGGAAGCCCCTTTTGTCCTTTTAGGGGTGGAGAGACTTGGTCTTTGTTGGTGGTAGGAAGCCTGACAGGACGTTGTTTTCTCTTGAGATGGTTGTCACTGTGGCCCTTTGAGGTGGCCCCTGCATGGGGCAGTGGGTGTGCTCCTTCACAGCCCATGGGGGAGCCCTGCATGTCAGGCCCCTGCCTAGCTGGTTCCTGCCCTGCCTACAGGCTCTGGGTGGCTGCAGGGAGCACCGCGTGCACATTGGCTGCCACCCATCGTGGGGTGGAGGGGGGCCGTTGGGCAGCCCTCATCTTGGAGGGTGACGCTAATGGCAGACGTATCGCTAAATGGACGGACATACGGACACACTGCTAAGTGGTGGACATACAGACACACTGCCAAGTGGTGGCCGCAGACCTGGCAGCCCCAGGGCTGATTCAGAGAACCAGGGTCTGGGCCCAGCGAGCAGCCTGAGCAGTTGTCCGGACCACACGTGTTGTCAGGAACGGCAGCCTGAGACGCAGGCCCCAGAGCGCTTGTCTCTCCTTCCCCTGGCAGGGCTGTGAGCAGGTTGTGTCTGTGATGTGCCTGTAGGGTTGGGATCACGGCCAGGAGCCTTCCTGTCACGCTGTCTGCTCAGGGGACTGGCCTGTAGCGGTGGGGACCCAAAGAGTGTCAGAGTTGGGGCCAGGGCTCCCCGCTTCCCTGCCGAGCCTGGAATCTGGTTAGGGGTCTGCCCTGTCTCCCACTTCAGGGCCGTGGAGGGCTGGGCGCCCTGCCTGGGGTATCCCTGGTCAGGCCGCTGCGGGGGACCAGACCCAGCCCTGCCCCGCGTGGAGAAGGCGGGGAGCGTGTGTTGCTGGCAGAGGCCCGAGAGCGGGAGGGGCAGCGGTGCCCATTAGTGCTGCCGGGCCTCGGCCCACCTCCCCTGGGTCTTCTGTGAGACCACCGCAGAAGGAGCACCGGCTGGACCGGAGGCGTCCCCGGGGCCGTGCCAGCACTGGCTCGGGCTGGGGCTGGGGCTGGCTTGCGGGTGAGTGGTTTGCTGGACCAGCCCCCAGGGGTGCGAGAGGCCCTCCTGGGCTGGCTGAGCCGAGGGGCACTGGCGGAGGGGCAGGCGGAAGGGGGCTGTGTCCCAGGCTCGCTGGCCCAGCCCTCCCCGAGGCCCCATCACCTGCCGCCCTCTCCTGGGAAGGCAGTTTGCTGGCCACTTGGGGTTGACACGTCATCTCAGTCTGGAGCCAGCTGGGCCGCAAACAGAGCTCTGCCTGGGCGTGAACCCGAGGGGTGCACGTGGGCTCTGTGCTCCCCAGGGCTGTGTCCTCCGGACCTGGTGAGCGCAGCTGCCCTGAGATGGGCCCGCCCTCAGCACCAGCACAGACAGCGCTTAGCAGCCGAGCAAGTGGTGACCATGCCTTTTAGCGCCGCCGTTTTGGGTGGGCGCCCCCCGAGACGCCCTCTGGGTGATGGTGCTTGGGGTTTGGAGGGACGTGAGTCCTGGTGGATTTGAGGCCCGGTGGGGCTTGGAAAACCCTTTCCACCTCTGTCTGGACTAAACGCCAGGCTCCCTGCCAGCCTTTCCACGGGTCCCACCCAGGGCTGCTGACCCCCACGTGGATCCTGGGGCTCCAGCGCCTGTGCGGCCGCTCCGGGCTCTAAGAACGTGGTCGGTGGCGGGAGTGAGGTGATCTCAGGAGCCCAGGGAGCCGCGGGGCGGGGGTGGGGGGGATGCCGGGGGTGCCCCACCCGCTCTCTGGTGGTGCTGCCCCCACGCAGCCCCACGCGGAGCCGTCTCAGCCTGGGATGTGCTGAGGGTCAGGGTCCAAAGCAGGGTTGCCACCACGGATGCCCCTCTGCCACTGTGTCCAGGTTCTGGGACAAGGAGGTGGCGGCTCAGCGCCTGTTAGGGCGGTTTTGTGCTTCTGCCTTGAGCACTGGGTGGGTCGGCCTTCCGTATATTTGAACCTCAAGCACCCAAGAAAGTGTCGGTTTTCAGCTCTGCGCTGGTGTGAGGACTGATCTGTGGGCTCGAATGGGACTCTCTCTGAGGGGTGTGGCTTCCAGGTGCGCAGGGAGAACTCTGTTAACGCGTGCTGGGTTTGTTTTTTGTTTTAATTAACGGGCTTTATTTTTTAGAGCAGTTTTAGGTTTACAGGAAGATGGGTGAGAGTTCCGTACATCCCTCGTCCCTTCCCCGGGGAGTCTGTTACGGTCACTGACCCAGCGTGGATAGGCTGTTTCTTGCGAAGCCGGCAGGGCGCGTGAGGCTGGCTCCTGGGTGGTTACAGCGTCGCCCAGGGTTGTTTCACCGGCCCCGCCTCCCTGTGCTCCACAGACTCGTCCCTCCTAACCCGTTACTGTGCCTCGCTGGGCCCTCTCCAGGCATGGGGTGTGGGCAGGTCGGGGTGACCTGCGTCGCCTCTCTGCCTGCCCACGGCCCTGGTTTCTTGGCGAGAGCCCAGGCCTCGCCGTGCTCTCTGGGGGCGTTTTCCCTTGTGTGGAGGGTAACTTTATCTTCTGAACGAAAAGGGATAAAGGAAGTGAGGAAAGCATCTGGGGGCGCTCCCTGGCTCTTCTCGGCTCTCGGGGTCACTGGCTGCCCGGCCCGCCCTCTGTCCCCAGCACTCTCGCGTGGACCCCGAGGAGCTCTTCACCAAGCTCGACCGCATTGGCAAGGGCTCGTTTGGGGAGGTGTACAAAGGCATCGACAACCGCACCAAGGAGGTGGTGGCCATCAAGATCATCGACCTGGAGGAGGCTGAGGACGAGATCGAGGACATCCAGCAGGAGATCACGGTGCTCAGCCAGTGCGACAGCCCCTACATCACGCGCTACTTCGGCTCCTACCTGAAGGTGCCTGCGGGCTGGGGGCTTGCTCTGCGCCCGTCGCGCCAGTGCCCGCCCCTCCGGGGAGCCGTCCAGGTTCCCTGTGGCCAGCACGGGGACGGCCCCGGCGGTCCCCGTGTCTGCTCGGGAGGCCGAGGCTGGGTCTGCCCCAACGTGGGCCTGGTTTGAAGGGTGGGGGTCCCGACAGGTGAACACAGACCCAGCTTCACAGTGGAGAGGGCCCCCAAGAAGCGATATAGCCTCCAGGGCCCCGCGTTGGCCTCGTCCTGAGGGGGAGCCCTTGGGATGGCAGGGCGTGAGCAGAGTCTCCGGGGTCGGCCGGCTCTGGAGTGGCCTGGCTGCGCCTGCTCCCTGGGCAAGGGTGCGTCTGCTGGGAGCGCTCAGGGCCCCCCGCAGCCTGAGCCTGGAGCCCTTCCCAGGAGGGCTTTGAGGGAGGGGGCTCGGCTGCCTATCAGGCACTTGGTCTGTCTGCAGCGGGGGCGTGGTGGGAAGGGAGCCAGGCTGGGCTGCCGCAGCCTGTCCCCGGTGGGCGTCCTGGCTGAGTCACCCCTGCTGGGGGCGTGTGTCGGGGTCCCATGCTTGTCGGCTGCCCCATGCTGATGCGTGCTTCTCTGGTACCAGAGCACGAAGCTGTGGATCATCATGGAGTACCTGGGCGGCGGCTCCGCCTTGGACCTGGTGAGGTGTGGGCCGCGCGGTGGGTGGCCCGCAGGGCAGGGCCAGACTGAGGTTGTCTGGGGGTTGTCCTTGGGCCCTGGGTTCCCGTGACCTCCCTCCCTTTGCCGTCTTGGCGCATCGGATGTTCCTCGGGACCCAGCCGGTGCTGAGGGGTCCCGGGCCTCTGCGGGCCTCTGGGGGTGGGGCGGTTAGCTCCCCCAGGCAGACAGCTCAGGGGTGTGGCTGGGACCCCGTCCTCAGCTGTTACGTTTACAGCGAAGGTGAAGGTAGCGTGTGTCTGTCCTCAGAAAAGGGCCTCTCCCACACCCACGTGACGTGGCATCTGGAACTTCTCTCTTGAGAGTGGGTAAAGAAGTAGGAAGCCCCCGCCATCTGGAGGGTCGCCCCACGCCCAGTAGAGAGGAGGTCGAGCTCAGGCCTTGGCGCTGGCTCTGGGTGGCAGGGAAGGGAGGGTGGGTCGGCGTTGCAGGGGAGGCCCGAGTATCTCCTCCGTGTCTGCAGCTTAAGCCGGGCCCCCTGGAGGAGACCTACATCGCCACCATCCTGCGGGAGATCCTGAAGGGCCTGGATTACCTGCACTCGGAGCGCAAGATCCACCGAGACATCAAAGGTCCCTCGGGGCTGTGAGGTGGCAGGTGGCTCTGGGGCACGGGGCTGGCGGTGCTCAGTGCGCCCAGCCTGCGCTCCCCGTGGCCTCGGAAGCCCAGCAGTTCCATCGTGCTCTGTCTTCCCGAAGACACTGCCAGTGACGGACAGAGCTTTCTGAGCGCCGTGTCCCTGCGTCTGGCAGAGCACCTCTGCACCTAGCGGAGGAGGGACCCTACTTAGGCCAAAAGCATGGAGCCTCGCTCAGGTCTTAGATCTGAGAGTGAGGTGTAGTTAGGGCAACCGTGCTGGTGTACACGAGTGGCCAGGCCACCAGGGAGGGACCTGGCTGAGGGGCTGACGGGAGGTGACTGGCAGTGAGGGAACGGTCAGGGTCACCTCCGCCTGTTGCGTGATTTGGGAGGAAGGGCCGTCGCTGTCTGTGGGATTTTTCATAAGAGGTGACCACCAGGAGGGCCCTGGAGCCTGGCCTGGGGGGAGCACGTGGCTGGGCCCCTCACGCGGGTGCCCACCGGCAGTGCCCTGGGGCCCTGGTCAGGTCGTAGGGCGGACGCGGGGAGGGAGGCGCTTCCTCGGGAAGCTGCGTGCGGGCAGGAGCCCTCGTGGCACTGAGGGTGATGCCCCGCTGTCCTGTGTCGAGCAGCTGCCAACGTGCTGCTCTCAGAGCAGGGTGACGTGAAGCTGGCAGACTTCGGGGTGGCGGGGCAGCTCACGGACACGCAGATCAAGAGGAACACGTTTGTGGGCACCCCCTTCTGGATGGCGCCCGAGGTCATCAAGCAGTCGGCCTATGACTTCAAGGTGGGCGCAGTGGGGGGGGCGGGGACGCGGGCGGGGGCGCTCAAGGTGCCCCGGCTGCAGTGGCCCCGTGTGGCTCTCTGTCCAGGCCGACATCTGGTCGCTGGGGATCACAGCCATCGAGCTGGCCAAGGGTGAGCCCCCCAACTCCGACCTCCACCCCATGCGCGTCCTGTTCCTGATCCCCAAGAACAGCCCACCCACGCTGGAGGGCCACCACAGCAAGCCCTTCAAGGAGTTTGTGGAGGCCTGCCTCAACAAGGACCCCCGATTCGTAAGCACCTCCGGGCCCCCCGCTCCAGGAGGTGCCGGCCTGCGTGGCTGGGGGGGTTCTGGCCACGCTGTAACCAGGCCCCAGGGGACAGCCGTGTGTGGGGGGGGGCGGGGGGGGCCTGTGCTGGGAGCTGGGAGGCGATGGGGCCTGAGGCCCCTCCCCTGTGCCAGGTGCCCCCTCACCCCAGCCTCTTCTAGTCCAGGGTGGGCTCCGCTGCAACCCCCGGCCGGGTCTGGGGAAGCTCCAGAGGGCTTCCCCCTGGCGAGGACGGCGTGCAGCCCACCCCAGCCTCCCTGTTGCCCCCTCCCACCTGGAGGCCCCTCACTGAGACCCCGGGAGCAGCGAAGCTGAGGCCCAGGTCTCAGCCCAGGCTGCTTCGCCTCTGAGCCCCAGGAGCTCGAAGGGCGGAGCTTGGCCGCCCGGTGCCTGGTGACCCGTGTCCATCCCCGGCAGCGGCCCACCGCCAAGGAGCTCCTGAAGCACAAGTTCATCACGCGCTACACCAAGAAGACCTCCTTCCTCACCGAGCTCATCGACCGCTACAAGCGCTGGAAGTCAGAGGGCCATGGCGAGGAGTCCAGCTCTGAGGACTCCGACATGTAGGGGCCCTGCTCGTCCTGTGGGGCTTCGGTGGGCACAGGGGCGGGGTCCCTGCTCGGGGGTAGGGATTGGGTGCTTGTTGCTGGTGTCGCGGGCCCAGCGTTCAGGGCCGTGAGGCCAAGTGCACTTCGCGGCCCTCGTGACTCTTCCCCTCCCCCTTCAGCGACGGAGACCCTGAGGACGGAGAGCAGGGCCCCGTCTGGACGTTCCCCCCCACCATCCGGCCGAGCCCGCACGGCAAGCTGCACAAGGGGACGGCCCTGCATGGCCCCCAGAAGGTCTGGCTGGCCCTAGCCCCGCACCCGTGCCAGGAGGGTGGAAGCCTGTTGAGAGCTGACTTGAGGGGAGGGCCGTGGGGGGCACGCCTCCTGGGCACGTGTGCTCCCCAGGGCGGGTTTCCAGGAGACTGGAAATGGGGCGCCTGAGTTCGCTGCCCTGCTCACCCCTCCGTGCTGTGCGTTTGCAGCCAGCGGAGCCTGTCAAGAGGCAGCCGAGGTCCCAGTGCCTGTCCACGCTGGTCCGGCCTGTCTTTGGAGAGGTGAGGGCCGGGCCGGGGGTCCTGGGGGGCAGGGGCTGTATTGCTGTTCTTTAGAGATGCTGCCCCCGCAGGGCCACAGCAAGGTGCGCTGGCTTTCTGTGTCCCGTAAAGCCCACGAGCGTGGACCTGTGGACCCGGCCTTCTGAGTGGAAGGGCCAGGGATGGCTGGGGCAAGCTGGCCTAAGGTGACCCTTAAGTTCCCAAGCCTGCCAGGGTTCTCTGGGGTCCCAGGGCAGCTTTAATCGTGAATTACTGTCTTAGGACCTTTTGTCTTGAACCAGAAACACGGGGTGACTCTCTTGTCTAGAGAGAGGCTGGGAGATTTAGATCTTGGTGTTGGGTGTCAGGCCCTGGGCAGGGAGCCCTTAAGGACAACTCCCCAGTGGTCACGTGACCCGGTGTCTGTGTCACCTGCTCGTGGGCAGTCGGTAGCATCCCCAGGAGCATGAGCCAGCCGGCAGTGGGTTGTGGTCAGGTTCACACCCAGGGTGTTGCTGGCACCTGGAGCCCGGGGGCGGGGGATGGGATGTTTCCACGGAGGGTGGGGTGCGGGCGTGGGGCAGGGGTGTCAGGATGCAGGCAGGCATGCTGCCACCTCCAGGGGCCTGGAATGTCTGGGCTGGGGGGAACGGGACGGGGGGGGACTGCCCCTGGTTGTGCGGGCACCTGGGGCTGTGCGGCAGGAGCTCGTGGGGCTCAGTGTGGACAGCTGGATCAGAAGCCTGAGCACGCGGGGCGGGGCCGGCAGCTCTGGGGCTGCGTGGTGTGTATGCGTGTGGGGCGTGTGTGTGTGCACGTCCCAGCTGCGAGGGGTGGGCCGTGGGCTGGTGTGTCTGGGTAGGGAGGTGGGTGGGGAGGTGTAGCCCCACCTAGGCTGGCTGGGGCCCCCTTAGGGTCCTGATGCTGTGGGCTGGACCTGAAGTCAGGCTGCTGGGTGGGTGTCCTGGAAGGTGTGCACCCGTTTCTGTAGTGTCGGGCATGGTGGGGATGGGCTGACCAGTCTCCAGCCCCTCCCTGCCAGGCCAGTTGCAGGGAGGGCATCTCTCTCCTTTTGGGTCCTCACAGCCCGGCGGTGCTGGTGGCCGCCTAGTCCTGAAGGTCGGGCTGGCGGGGTCTGGCTGTGTCCTCTCACTTGGCAGACCTGAGCTGTGGGCTTCCAGGACCCTGGTCAGGAGGAAGCCACGTGATTAGAGAGCCAAGACCCGAGGACTCCCGTGGTGCAGGGGCAGGCGAGGGGTGGGGTGGCCACTGCCTCTCCTGGGAGCCCCTCCCGCAGGCGTTCCGGGGACCTGCTGTCCCAGCTCTACGTGGAGGGACCCCGCTGCGAGTCACAGGCGAGGGGGTGGGGCAGGCCGCCAGCCTGAGCCTCTGACCAGGCGCACGGGGGTCTCCCTGCAGCTCAAAGAGAAGCACAAGCAGAGCGGCGGGGGCCTGGGGGCGCTGGAGGAGCTGGAGAACGCCTTCAGCCTGGCTGAGGAGTCCTGCCCCGGCATCTCAGACAAGCTGATGGCTCAGCTGGTGGAGCGCGTGCAGAGGTGAGGGTGCTGGGGCGGCGGGGGGGAGGCCCAGGACGCGTTTTGGGTGCTCGCTCTCGGGACAGGGCCACACCGGCTTCGCTTAGTGTCCCGGAGCCCCCACCCCGGCCGGCACTCCCACCCCGGCCGGCACTCCCGGGCGGCGGTAGCAGTGGCCGGGCCTCCGGTCTGCAGGTTTTCACACAGCAGAAACCACCTGACGTCAGCCCGCTGAAGCCGCTGCGGTTCGCACACAGGGGAGAGAGGGGTCTTCGTCTTGAGCTGCCGTGTCGAGGACCGCGCTGACTGGAAACCCCGTGTGCTGTCGGGGCCGCGGGCCTCCCTGCCGGGCCACGCCCCCAGCCCCCAGCAGAGGGCCGCCCCGTTGCCACGCCCCCTTGTGGCCAGGCCACTGCCACACTCGGCAGCAGAGCGGCGCTGGGCCCGTCCCCTCTGTGGGCTCCCGGGCAGCACGGCCACCCAGACTGAGGGGCAGATATGCCTCCTCCCCACCCGGCCCGATGGCCCTCGGAGGTCGTAGATTTGCCTTGTGGTGTTGGATCAGGTACCGTGTCTTCTCATAAGTACTTGTGTCAGCCAGAATGTTGTTTTTTAAGAAAAATCGAACTTCCTTGCTTCCCTAAATAGCCTGAGGGTAAGGAGTTGGTTTTTCATAGAACGTTGAGGTTCCTGCCACTTTCAATAAAGACCTGACTTGGAGACATGCTGGTGCTGGCCGGGCGGGGTCCACAGCCTGCGCTCCAGGCTTCCAAGTCCTCATCACAGCACGCAGGGACCACGTGTGGCCCACTGGAAGGAGCGGGCAGCGCGCAGGCACACAGGCGATGCCCTTTATTTTTAACCACATGCACATTAGCACAGCACACTTCCTGGGGGCTGATAAATTACGGGGACTTTGCTTTCCACTTTGCAGAGGTATGTGGGGTGGGCGGCAGGGTGGGTTCTGCTGGACTTCCATGCAGCTGTGACCCGGGGGCCCTGTCCCCACCCCCCGTTTCACCCAGCCTGAAGGGCAGGGTCCTGCTCTGGAGGCGGGGAGAGGGCAGGTGAGCACCAGCCTCGTCAGTGCGCGGAGCCCGGCCCGGGTCCACGCACATGCGTGTTAGTCCTGCTGCCCCGCGGGGCCGAGGGAGTGACTGGGTCTTGAGGGGGACTGTGCCCCTCCCAGGTGTCCCTGTGAATGAGGCCCGCCCACTGCCCGTCTCGAGGGGGGACACGGGACAAGCAGTCGTGGGCACGTGCTGGCCCGGCTCTGTCCTCAGCCGGGCAGGGTGGGCTTCACGCCTCCTCCTCGGGGGTCCCGGCCCTCCCTGGTGAGGTGCTGGCGCTCTCGATCACCTCCATCCACCTGAGAAGAGGTTTCGGAACGTCAGAACCGCCCTCCCCCCCACCCCCCCACTCCCCGCCCGCCCCGCAGATGCTTGTTTGGGAAGCAGGGGGCGTGCTCTGGCCATGAGGCCAGTGGGCTTGTGCTCAACTGTCTTCCCAAGGGTGACCCCAAATAAGGAGGGAATAGGACTGAGCGTGGGCCAGTTAAAAGCCTGGAAGCAGTGCTCGGTCCTTCCTTTCCAGGACCCAGGAAACTCGCCTCGGGTGTCCTCAGTGGAAGCAGGAGAGCCGAGGAGATACGGGGGGCCCTGGCAGCCCCTCGCGAGATTACCTCCCTAATGTGTATTTGCTCTCAGCCCGGAAGAAGTAGACGTGGGACTTGAACTGGAGCTTGAAGACGTGCTCCTTGTGGATGCCGTCGGCCTCGCCGGGGAGGCTCACGCTGTAGCCCAGCAGCGGGAGGCTGGCCAGGGGGCAGTTGTCCTGGGAGGCAGCAAGGCACGCGCTCGCCAGGCGCCCAGCCCCCCGCCCTCTCCCCCCACGGCGGCGGCGGCGGCGGCGGCAGGGCCGGGCTCGTTCGGAGCCGAGGGGGTTCCGGGAGGGTGCAGTGGGCGGGCATGGCGGTCCTGCAGTGCCAAGGGCGGAGCCCCCCTCCGGCTCGGTTAAGCACCCCTACCTGGTGAGTTTTGTAGAAGAACAAACAGAAATTGGTGAAGACCACCCAGAGCTTCTGCCAGCCATTACTGTTCTTGAACTTCCTCAGCAGGTATCCCGAGAGCTGGTTCTGAAAGGAAAAGAAAAGCCTGTGGGCGTGAGTGTCCAAGGACCGCCAGCCCCTAGACAGCCACTCTGCGGGCTCCGTCCTCCCAGGGGGCTCCTGGGAGCAGGTGTCTCCCCAGGGTCACCCCCCACAGGCTTCCCTGGCTCCGCACTGACAGGAACGCAGTGCCCTTCCCCATGCTCTGACGCTCTGCTCGTCGGCAGCTAACAATCTGAAGGGTGGTAAAAAGTCTGGAGAACGAAGTAGAATGGCGCTCAGTTTCTTTCCTGTCATCACAAATCCCCTGTAACAGACACGGAGCCCAGACGGGAAGGTTCTCAGACGGTGGGGGGCAGGGGTGCCCCGTAAACAGAGGCCCATGCAGCCAGTGGCCTGGCCCCGGCCCGCAGCGTGGCGCCCCTCTGGAAGGGCGGGGAGGAGCCGCCCTGCTCAGCCCCGAGGCCTGGCGCCTCTCTGCGCTGGCCCTTCTGCCCTCCGGCTGGCGCCACCACTTCCATCCTTGCACCTTGCTCTGGGGCGAGGCACACGGGGCCAAGTACATCCGCAGACGGTAGGGCCCTCCCCACGATGCAGGCCTCTGTCCCCGTCGGGGCTGCTGCTCACCAGTGCCCCGCGCCTCTGATACGTGAGGGGGCGGCACAGACGGTGGACGCGGTGTCCAGGGCCAGTCCGCAGTCTTGCAGGCCCCAGCGAGCTGGCCACGCTCCCCGCTCCCCCCACCAACCGTTGTCAGGACCCACCTGCGCTCCTCGCCTGCTCTGCTGGTCCCTCCCCTGGCTTCGGCGGAAGCTCAGGACAAGTGAAGGCAGAGATGGCCCGGGCGCAGAGGCCGCTCCCGGTGAGGGAGGCAGCCATCCCGGGATCCCGGGGCGACAGGCCCTTCAGAGAGAGCTCCTGATGGTGCCCTCCCGGCCCCGCCCACCCGGGCTGCTCTCCCCTGCCACCGTGGACCCCGGGTGCCCCATCAGCCCACACAAGCAGGGTCTCCAGTGGCCGCACCTCGACGGCCGCGCTGCAGTCGGCCCTGGAGATGCTGGTGGTGCGGTCCCAGCACACGTGCATGGCGGTGCTGGCCCGGTGCTGGCCCGGCCCCCCTGAGGAGCAGCGGGCCCCATGGGTGTCGTCTTCCGACTCCTCCAGAGAGACCTCGTCGGAGGGCCCTGGGGGAGAAGTCAGCCCCTGCTCAGAGGAGACGGGACCCCCCTGCCCCCGGCCAGCAGCAGGCAGGGAGCGAGACCACGCGATGCTTCTGCCAGAAGAGCTCCCGCCCACCTGAAATGTCCCTCGTGGATGGAGAGCACGTGGGCCCAGCGGGCTGCCCGTGACCAGGGTGACACCCATGGGAAAGTTTCCTTGTCTCCTGGGGTCCCGGCCAGCACTCACCACGGGGAAGGGGGCACAGTACGCTGCCTGGCGGTGCCAGGGCCGTGTCGGCGCTGCTCTTGGCTGCATCGATGGCAGCATTCAGGTCCCTCATCCACTTTTCTTTCTCCAGCTGGGTGCTGCGGGGCAGGGCCGAAGCTCAGCCGCTGGGCAGGGCCCACAGGCGGGGCTCCCCACCGCGCCCCCTCCCACTGGAGGGCAGAAGGTCAGGGTGCCTGCTTCCCCCTCCTGTGCCCTGTCCTTCGGGTCCAGAGGGCTTGTCAGGACGCTGCTGGAGGCCCAGCCTGCATGTGTCACGCTGGCACGGGGGTGCTCTACGTGGTACTTTGTTCCTGGAACGGGTTTTTAAGTCTCTGGGGCTGTGAAACTGAACTATGAGATTGGGTCCTGGATCATAATTAAGCTGCCAGGGTTTCCTGGTGGGAGTACAGTGCCCTGTGCTCTGACATCAGCCAGGACCCCGCAGGACGGGAGCTGAGAGCCAGGCACCGCCCACCCAGACGCAGGACGACACCTCCTTTGGAAGAAGCTGGGGACGCAGGCTCCCACAGGGGAGGGACCGGGCACAGCGTCCAGGCCGCCAGGAGCTCGGGTCGTCTTGCTGTTGACAGGGCGCGGGGAGTGGGGAAAGCGTCCGTTTGCTCCTGTGCTACGGGCCAGTCAGCCTCCTGCTGCCCAGCTCCAGGGCGGGAGGCACGTGATGCTAGGCCTCGGTGTGGCTGCCTCGTCGGGCTCCCCCCGCTAGCCTGCCAGCCCTTCCCTTGCGCAGCCAGCAGTGTCACAGCCAGTCTCTGCGGATGGTCTCAACGGTCACAAGCTCCCACGGACAGTGAAGTTGCTCCTGTGGTCGCGTAGCTTTGAAGCAGCGCTCAAGGGGCTGTGTGTCCCCGTGACCGCGACACTCTCACAACTCAGAGGGGACCAGGGCAGCTGGGATGCGGAACGTGGGCGGAAGGCCCTTACCTGGCTGCCACCACGACTGTCTTCTGAGCGGCGTAGATGGTGAAACAGTGCGGGACAGGCCACTCATTCTCACGTTCTTCCACCTGCGGGCGGGAGAGGAGGCGGAGTGTGACCAGGAGCGGGGCTGGCGGAACCCGAGCTTGCGGCAGGACACAGGTGCTGACCAAGCCCACGCCGACTCTACGAGGGGTTACAGGAGACACAAGGGATCCCCGCACCATGGCGCCTGCTGCCCGGGTGGGCAAGCTGAGGGCCATGGGCACCCAACTACTCACCGGTGGGTCCAGCACTATTAGCTGAAAATCAAGCACGGGAAAAAACGTTGAGCATTTTAGTTGAAAAGGGAGTTGGACAATTCATGTCTATAAAGTGGTACCAAAAGCTAACAGAGTTAGGTTCAGGCTAATCTCAGTTATAAGAGATTTAAGAGAAATAACTGCAGAACAAAGTATTCCTTAATCAGACCTAAAAGCCTAGAGGAGAAACTGTCCTCTGGCCAAGTGAGCTTGTTCTAGGAATGAGGAAGGTGACTGATGGAACCCACCCTGTCACAAAGGCTAAGGGAGAAGAGTGACCATCCCCCTCCACGTGCTGAAACACGTTTGCCCAAATCCCACAGGTTATTCCTGACCATATCTCTTATATACAAACAGAAGGAAACTGTGTCTTTCACAAGCCAAGAGTCACCATCCTTCCCTCCGCAGTCAGGAGCGAGGGCTGTCTGTCTGTCCCCAGGACCAGCCAGTTACAGGGAATCTGTCCAAATGACTCCAAAGTTTATTTAGAAGAATTAAATACTTGAGAAGAGCAAAGAACTGTTCAAAAAGAAGGACAAATAAAGGAAGGAACTTACCCACACAGTGACTAAGCCTTACACCACCACTAATTAGAAGAGTGTAGACTGATGTTGGGACAGACAGAAATGGAACAGAACCTTCAGAAAGAATCCAAGTGTAAAGACAAGAATTTTTTATATGATAAAGGCAGACTTTGGGATCAGTAAGAAAATGGAGGATGTAACAAATAATGGGAAAATTGACTATACGCGAGGAGAAAATGTTACATCCCAATCTAAAAACATCAAAACCAACAAATTTTAGGCAGATTAGGTAAAAGAGAAAAAACTGTAAGCGTATCAGTAAAGAAAGTCCCACACCAACATAATCTTGGTGTGGGAAAGACTTTCTGAGCCCGTGCCAAGGAAAGAAACCCTAAATTAGGAAAAGATGGACAGACTGACTACAGAAAAACGTCTGAGTTCACCCCTTCCACACGTATCCGTCGGGCCTCTGTGCCCATGGCCATTCCAGGAACAAGACAAACGCAATCCCCGTCTGGAGGGAGTTTATAAACTCAGAGGTGACACTGAACTGCAGGCAAAGTGACGGGAATTACGTACCTGGAAAGCACCTGAGACCTGGAAGGGTTTAGGAACGCTTCACAAACACTAGCAGGCCAGAGTGACAGACGTGCCTGGTGCCTCCTGGGGGAGAGCAGAGGGCGCAGGAAGCGGCCTTGCTGGCCATCCCCGGGGCGCGGAGGACGGGGTGGATAGCCAGGGCTGCCCAAGGCTGGGACGGCACAGGCGCAGACGGGCCTGGAGGGAAGGCCACCCAGTCAGCCGCTCCCACAGCCACTCAGCAGGAATAGGGAGCCTCAGGCTCACATACACGTGTGGCGGTTTATCTCAAGGCCATAACTAAGGACGCATAGGAAGATCCAATGGTGCTGTTTCCAATTCTGAAAAACTAGACGTAGCCAAAACGTCCAGTGCAGGAAGCTGGTTAAATAAACGGGCTCGGCGCACCAATCCACTACTCACGGCTCCTGAGCCGGTGGTAGAAGCAGAGGACACAAGAGGATGTTTGAGATGAACTGCCGAGCAAAACCAGTGCGGGTTACAAAGCAGCTTTTGGAGGGTGTTCCCCAGATGATGGCGAAATGCTGGCAGCACTTACTACTGGGCAGCACAGTCATGAGTGCTTTTCACTGTCCATCTTCAGTGTTTCTCTATACGGAAGGTATAACTTTTAAAAGTATACTTTAAAACAGATGGGGTCTACTTCCAGGGATGGCAGGTGAGGTCATTCAAACTGACCCCTTTTTGCCGAGTTAGAAAAGCTGAACAAATGTTACAGAGACACCTGCGGAGGCTCTGACGCTCTCTGGAAGGCGGTGCAGTGCCCAGGGTGAGGATGGTGGGGAGAAGGGCCAGACGCCACGAAGGAGAAAGGGGCGAGGACGGTGCTGACGCTTTGGGAATTGGGAACTGGACAGGGGTCGGACCCCACCCGTCCTACACCTGGATGGGGCCTGGCAGGGCTGCAGGGAGAGGTGCTCACTGCGTAAGATGTTCTGGACAAACAGCACATCTTTATAGCAAAAACCTGAACTTGGCCTCCTATCTCTGCTGTTCCCAAAGATGGGTTCCAGGCCGAGTCTAGGTTTACACTCAAGGGGGAGTCTCTCCATGACCTTTAAGGCCACAGAAGGCACCACGGAGGAGAAGACAGACCGCATCACATTAAGACGAAGAATTCCTGCTCATCAGAGACAACGTTAACGCGCCACGCGGCACTGAGACGGTGGGGATGCGGACACGCCCTGGCGGCATGTGGTGTGGCCAGAGCATGAGGTGCGGCCCAGGCCCTCCAGAGCTCTGAAGACAGAGCTTGTGCCTCTTCACGGGGTGGAGGTCAAGGGGCAAACGAGGCCACACAGCACGACTCAGTGGAGGTCACCGGGAGCTTCCCTGAGGCCAGTCCTGACCTGCAGCCCGCCCTCTCTTTAGCGGTGGTGGTATCTGTTTTACCATTTTAAAGCTCTGTGTGTGTGTGAAATAACTAATTATGATGCCAAAAGAAACCAAAATCGTCAGCATAAAAGAGAGAAGTATAAAATCAAGGAAGTGAAAACTCTACAGTCTTGAGAATTAGGGGTCCAGCTTTCTCTTTTCAAAGCTGTGTCAGCACCCAACCCCTCCAGCAGCACGGTGGCCCCGGCGCCCAACCCAGGTTTTTCATGGAGCCTCCCACCAAAGGACAGGGCTCCCTGGGAGGAGTAGGTGGGTTCCTGGCGGAGCTGGGCCTTGTCCTGCAGGGGCTGGTGGCCTTGGTCAAGAGGCCCTGGAGGGGCTGCAGGTGGGGCCGTCTGAGCACCAAGAACAGTAGCCATAACAGGGTGAAAAGGCATGAACAGCCCAGCAGGTGCTGCTATGTGGCGCGGCCCCAACCACCGGTCTGGACCCGCCCGGCGCCGGGCACTCACCAGCATGCCGCGCAGCGGAAGGAGTCCCCGGATCCGGAAGTGGCTGGTCCCCGAGGCACCTCTGCTTGTGTACAGCAGCATGTCTGAGAACTGAGGGACCAGAAGCTTTAGATAAATGAATTCTAAAAACAGGCAACAAGGACTCAACATCTTATCAGACCAACTTCAACTCCAAGGGCCCTGTGTGCTTACGCAGTTTGCTGGAGGTTTCTGGCAGAAAAGGGATTTTTGTTCCATTCATACAGTCATTGTGACCAGGGGTGACCAGTAACCATATGGGCCAGCAGACCTCTTGGCCAGCGGGAGGCGGTGGGGGGCTGGTCCTGAGAATCACCCCCACCCAGGAAGGCTGGGGTTTGAATCCACTAGCTGGGCGCGAGGAAGGGAGCTGACAAAAGGGGACCTGCTGGAAGCAGGGACTCGCTGGGAGAACCTCTGGGCTCATGAGTAAGGAAGGCCCTGCGGGCTGACGCTGGCACGAGCAGAGCGGTCCTGAAGCCGCAGGAGTGTGGATTTTTCTACCTTCTGGCTTTTGCTCATCCTGCAGATAGGTGCCCAGAACCCAGAATAAGGAAGGTGGCAGGCCCGGGAGTGTTTCTGCGACCCTCTCCTGGCTCCTGACAATGAGGCCGCCCGCCTGGACCGTGCTCATCGCACCTACCAGAAAGAACATCCTCTGCTGCAGGCCCTTCCTGGTGAGCTTGTGGAGGCAGCCCTCGCGGATAAACTCCTGCAAGACACCATCGGGGTCCCTGTGTGCTGGCTGAGGGCACCTCAGCAGATGGCACATCACCCTCCACGCTCCCCCGAGCCCCTCACAGGCCCCTTCGGGCCCTTCCGCGGTGCCCTCCTGCCCAGATAGATGCCTGAGGACCCACCGTGCCGCTCCAGCCTCCCTCCCATCCGCTCCCCTCGGTCACCCGCATCCTGTTTGGTGTCTGTTAACTCGGTGCCCGGTCTCTGAGCTCCCACAGGCTGGCTGTGCTGAGAGCCGGCACACAAGGCAAAGGGCATTGTTGAGGGGCAGCTTCTGGAAGGTTCCACCATGGAGATGACGTGAGTTCAGCTTTGAGAAAAGCTGGGCGGGGCGGCTTGAGAACGGGAGGGAGGAGGACAGGACACCTGGTTCCCACCAAATGTCACAGGGGACTTGTCAGCGGCCGCCCTGGCACTTGAGCAGAGGATTCCTAAGGCCAGGAAGGTGCTACGGCCCAGAGTGAGACCCTCCAGTGTGCTGAGGCTCAGTGGGAGCCCCCCGGGTCCCGGGCAGCCCTCTCCCGCCGGGACTCGGGGCTCCCCTCACTGCCGGGCCAGGCCCCGCACCTGCCTCCGGGGCACAGATGTCCGACATCCCTAACCGCCTGCGCCCTGGCTGAAGCACCGTCCCGGGGGCCCCGAGCAGTCCGCTTTGGACTATTTCTGGGGACTCTTCTACCGTCTGCTGTTCTATCAGACAAACAGCACGGCTGGTGCCCCGAGAACACCCCAGCCTTACAGCCCTCAGGTGACCTGAGCAAGGGCCCAGGGAGGAGAGCTCACCCAGTAACCCTCACGGACACAGCGAGATGAGGAACCAGCCCCAACGCAAGGGACAGCCCTGCAGGAGGAGGAGGGCAGCCCCCAGCCCTCTCTGGGCCGCAGCTGGCAGGCCTTCCTGCATCGTCGCAGGGCCAGCTCCGCCGCTCCCCAGAGACCCCAGCCCTTGGGGGTGTGCTCCCCGAGGTCCCGCCTCCTCGATGCTTGGCAGTGCTCACCCTCGGGGCCTCGTCACCCACCTTCAGTTCACAGCCCTGCTCTTCGACCCTGCGCTCAGATAACTGGGGCGGGCTCGTCTCTGACTGATGCACGCATTTCACTCGGGGAGGCCAGGAACCCCGGGGGTTAAGGCAGGACTCGGAGACCCTGACTAATAGCAGAGGTGACGGCAGCGAGGCCGCCCCGGGTAGCCCGCCCCTGCCCCTGCTCTATGTGGCTGCTCTTATCTGCCCCTCTGGTGACAGCTTCCTGGGGCCACCATCTGTAAGTCACTGCGTGGGGCATTCAGAGAAACAACGACGTAACAAGAGCCCTCCCACCTCCCAGGAACTCCCAGCCAGCAGCACCCCTGGGAGCCGTCAAGGAGGGAGAGGAAACGGGGCTCTCCTGGCTCCCAGCCAAGGCCCTGCTCCAGGAGGGCAAAACCTTCCTGGCTGTTTTAGTCTTGTTTCTTTGAGCTCATGGTCCCAGTACCCTTCTTCTAACAAGGCTAACGCAAAACAGGATTTATACACCCACGCTCCTATACTCTTACGTTTGTGCTGAGACAGGAACATCCCTGTGCAACCCTTTGTTTTCGGGATCTTAGTTCCCTGACCAGGGATCGAACCTGCGCCCCCTGCATTGGAAGCACGGATTCTTAACCACTGGACCTGTGCAACCCTTAAAACAATTTTCTTTTGTTGACAGTACTGAGTCCAAAGCAAAAGGAATTAGTGACAGAAAGTAAGTAGCCCGGGAGACATACAGACCCATGGAATACAACTGAAGGTTCAAAAATGAACTCACACTCCATGGCCCACTGATTTTTGACAAAGGAGTGAAGACAGTTCAGCAAAGGTGTTGGGACAAGTATATATCCACTTGGAAAAGAGCAAAGTTGGACCCATACCTCACACCATACACAAAACTGAAAACGATCAGCTCTAAATGTAAGAGCTAAAACATAAACAACTTTTAGATGAAAACACAGGGGTAAATCTTCATACCTTGGATTAGGCAATAGTTTCTTAGCTATGACACCTAAAGCACAAACAACCAAAGAAAAAACAGACAAATTAGACATCAGCTAAATTAAAAACTTTAATGTTGTAAATGATACCATCAAGAAAGTGAAAAGATAACCCACAAAATGGGAGAACATATTTGCAAGTCATATTCTGGTAAGGGTCTGGTATCCAGAGTAGATAAGGAATCTCGCAACAGTAAAAACACAAACAACCCAATTAAAAGGTGGGCAAAAGACTTGAATAGGCATTTCTCCAAAGAAGGCACAGAAATGGCCAATAAACATATGAAAAGATGCTTGATGTTAGTCACTAGGGAAATGCAAATCACAACCACGAAGAGATGCCACTATGTACCACCAGGGTGGCTAAAATCAAAGACAAGATATGGAGAAGTCGGAACCATTCTATACCCCTGGTGGGAACGTAAAGTGGTGCAGCCACCGTGAACAACTCTGGCGATTCCTCAAAATGTTAAACACAGAGTAGCCCCATGACCTGGCAATTCCACTCCTAGGTATGTACGTTTGTGCCCAGGAGAAATGAAAACACATGCTCACACAAGCACTCGTACATGACGTTCACAGAAGCACTATTCACAATGGCCGAAAAGTGGAAACAACCCAAGTGTCTATCAGCAGATGAACAGGCAACCAAAATATGTCTCCAGAGAATGAACACTATTCAGGCAGAAGAAGGAATGAAACCCCAACGTAACATACAACACAAATGAAGCTTGAAGACACTGTGCTGAGTGAAAGAAGTGAGACACAAAAGGCCACACACCGTGAGAGTCCATGTGTATGAAATGTCCGGAGAGAAGCCCAGAGACAGAAAGCCGAGCAGAAGCTGCCAGGGACCGGGGAGCGGGGCTGAGGGTGGCTGCTGAGAGGGATGGGGTTTCTTTTGGGGGAATGAAAATGTTCTGGAATTAGTGGTGACGGTTGCATAACCTCATGAATATACTGAGAGCCACCGAGTCACACATTTTGAATTATATCTCAATTAAAAACAGTGAAGTAACCAGTTCACAGAACTTTCTCAAAGTCACTCACCCTGCCGGGAGCAACGAGGTTCTCTATGCCGACCAAGTCCCGCTGCAGCTCCATCAGCTTCTGGAGGTTCTCCAGCCGGACGAGGCTGTGCTGGAGTGTGGAGGTCACCTCCGTGATGGCCTTGAGGGCTTCTGCGTGGAGAGGTCCCTCAGTACAGGTGCCCGGGCAGGTGAGCTGGGGGTGGCATGGACGAAACCCTCCACCCACCAGTTTGTGACAGGAACTGACAATTTAAAGGTGGTTTTAATTCCAGGAACACTGTACTCAAACTCCTCACAGGACTGCTAGGGACAGCAAGTGTGGGTCCCTGCAGATGACCTGAAACTTGGACTCGTTCAGCCCAAACTGCTGACTAGCCAACGCTCACGCTCGGTAAAGAGAAAGGGCAGTCTTCATAAACAACTATTTAACGTTACGGGCAAAGCAGCGTCGCCCGCCCTCATTTTACCTGTGCTCCCCTTTTTTCACATTTCCCTTAAAATGCATGGAAATATTTCGGGCAATTTTGTCCCCTCCTTTTTGGCAAACACAAAACACTTGCTTTTAGGATGCAGAGGAAGGGCGCTGTCCACATCATACGGTCCGTTTTGCTCCCTGTACGTCAGAAAGTATCTGATCTATTCTCAGGACACCGGGAGACCCGCTGGAAGGAAGGGCTACCTACTCCTTCAGCTTGAACGTTCAGAGACAGACAGTGGTGACCGGGCCTGAGAGGCAGTGACTTCCTGCTCTACGTTTCTGCTGCAACTGGAAGTCAGTCCTATCTGAGGTCACAAGGATCAGGGTTTATTCCTTCGTCCCTCTCACCAAAGTCAGGAATGACAAAGCCCACGGACATAGAAGCTTCCCTCAGGCCACGTGGCCTCCCAGGGGTGCGGCTCAGAAGCAGACCACCGCCCCCCTCCCCTGGGCGCCGCGGGTGGAGGACGGGGTGCCCGCGGGGGCGGGGTGTTGGGCGCGCACTCACCGCGGCGGTCGGCGCGGTCCTGGTCCCCGCGGTCGGGGTCCTGGCGGTCGGGGGCGCACAGGCGGTGCAGCAGCAGCCGGTAGTGGCGCAGGCGCTGCAGCGGCTTCAGCAGGAAGGCGTTGAGCGGCAGGTAGCAGACCTTCTGCAGCTCGAAGTCCCGGCGCAGCGCCTCCAGCCTCCGCAGGCGCCTGCTGGCCGCTTCCAGCTCCGTCAGGACCTCGTGGAGCCTCTGGAAGTGGCGGGTGAGCGTCTGCGGGGCGGGGGGCGGCTGAGCAGCGTACCCCGGGCCCCGCCCGCCCCTGTCTGGTCTCCCCCTACAGCGGTCTGCCTCGGTGGGCATCACAGCGGACCCGCCGGGCTGGAGGAACGCCGCCCGGCGGCCGCGCGTGCATGTGGGCCGTAAGTTCACGCCGCGCGCCTCCGCCTCCGGGACGCGGTCACCACCCGCCCCCAAAATCGGGGGCCTGGAGGCACGGCGGGGCCTCGGGGGGCGGGGCCTCGGCGGGAAGCCTGGGGACGAGCTGGCGGCGCCCACCCCATCGGTCCCGGTCCCGCGAGAGCGCCGCCGCCCACAGCGCTGAGGCCCCAGGAGAGGCTGGGAGCGGGAGGGAGCCCAGAAGCCCCTTCTCGGGACGCGGGCTCAGCAGGAGCAGCTGCACCGGCCCGCGGCTCTGAGGGGAGCCTGGCCCGGCGGGACGCAGCCCTGGGGGAGCGCTCTTCATCCTGAGGAGAGCGTGTCGGGACGAGTGCCGGCCGGCGACGGCGGCGGCTCCCAGAGGCCCTGCCCTGAGGGGGGCGTGTCCCGAGGAAGCGCTGTCCCCGTGGAAATAACGCTCGGAGGGGAGCGCGGGCTGACCTGTATGCCGTCCTCTCGGGACGCTGAGCTTCCTGAGGGGAAAGCTGCCCTGACTTGTGCATCATTCTCGGGGAAACACTGTCCTGACCAGGAGGCTGGCGTCCACACGGCCAGCTGCTAGGTCGAGAGCCGTGCGCACACCCGCGCTACCTTTAACTGAAGCATGTTGCTGAGCAGGACGTCCCCGATTCGTCGGTGGTCGCCTGTGGCCTGGGCACTGGAAGACCCCTCCCTGGAGTGGAGACGGACAGACACGGTCAAAACCTCGCGACAGCGTGTGAGATACGCTTCGCTTGCTGCCAGGGCCATGGTGGGTCCCGGGCTCAGCAAGAATAGCACCGAGAGGCTCTGAGGGCGAGGCCACACTTGACAGAGGCAGTTGTCACATCTCAGCCATCCTCGAACTGGTGCTGACCAGGCAAAAAGGGGTCTTTTAACCTGCATCTGCCCTCTCCTCTGGAATAGGGTGAATGCAAGTGATGTTACTTATGGACTAAGGCTGTCTCGGTGACATAGTGGCCCTTGCGAATTCGCTAGGAAGCTGGGGAGCCCCCGCGCACAGGGCGGGTAACGTGGGCGGGGCTGCCTGCGGGGCGCCGGGACGCAGGGCGTTACCAGAGCGCCAGCCTGTGCTCCACCTCGCGCAGGAAGCCTCTGTGGAACTCATAGATGGGGTCGATGTTGGAGAACAGCAGGGTCGTCAGGTCCGCAGGCATGGCGTCCGCCTTGACCACAGCGCTCCGGAACCACTGCCGGGAGAGCTCAGGGTGACCAAGGGGCCTGGCCCCTGACGACACTCAGCACCGAGCCCGGAGCCCCCACGAGGACAGCTCAAGTCAGTGCCACAGCTGACCAGCCAGTTTTCACAACAGAAGAAAGCAATTCTGGGTGAAAAGCTTCAAAGGGATATATTCCCAGGTTCACAAAAAATCGGACCCAAGGGCTTCCCTGGTGGCGCAGTGGTTGAGAGTCCGCCTGCCAATGCAGGGGACAAGGGTTCGTGCCCTGGTCCGGGAAGATCCCACATGCCGCGGAGCGGCTGGGCCCGTGAGCCACAACTACTGAGCCTGTGCGTCTGGAGCCTGTGCTCTGCAACAAGAGAGGCCGCGATAGTGAGAGGCCCGCACACCGCGATGAAGAGTGGCCCCCGCTCGCCACAACTAGAGAAAGCCCTCGCGCAGAAACGAAGACCCAACACAGGCAAAAATAAATAAATAAATTAATTAATTAAAAAAAAAAATCGGACCCAATATTCTGACCTGACGTAGACATGTTTTAAGGCAGATATATTTAACAGAACATGTACACATACACACACACGCAGGTCTCACGATGGCCAAGAGCCGTTTCTCGGGGGGGGGGATCCTGTGTCTCTGGCCCAGATTTAAGAAGTATTAAGAAAATCAAAGGAACAAAGGACTTAGGTTTCATACCACGGTAATAACTTCTAAATCCTTCAGGTATGTTCGCTCTGTAGCAAGAATCTCCTTTGCTATGAAATAGGCCTCGTCCGCGGGCGCACACTGCAAGAAGTGCAGACAGTGTGAGCGTGTGTCAGCCAGCCACGTCGTCGATGGTCCTAACGCTCCATCTCTTCTGCTTAAGTTAATGCTGTCACGTGATCTTCACGTGCACGTCCTGAGAGGGTCACTTCTAAGTAAAGATATAAGCCCCGCTGTATCTCCCCCAGATGTTTTTCTCATTTTATATTATTCTTTTTGAGAAAAGAATTGCTGTTTAAACAGCAACATATAGTGAAGCTAATTACTCGTTTTGTGATGAAATTACTGTTCAGATATCACTCACAGGACTGTAGCTGCTTAACACACAGATACAGGCACACCTCAGAGATATAGCGGGTTGGGTTCCAGACCACCACAATAAAGCAAATATTGCAACGAAGTGAGTCACATGAATTTTTTTGGTTTCCCAGTGCATATAAAATTACATTTCCCCCATACTGTAGTCTATTAAGGGCACAACGGCCTTGTGTCTCCCCACCCCCTTTTTTTTTGTTGGCCATGCTGCACAGCTTGCGGGATTTTAGTTCTCTGACCAGGGGTTGAACCTGGGGCCATGGCAGTGAAAGCACCAAGTCCTAACCACTGGACCGCCAGGGAACTCCCACATTATGTCTAAAAAAACAATGTACTTACCTTAATTAAAAACTTCTTAATTGGGACTTCCCTGGTGGCGCAGTGGTTAAGAATCTGCCTGCCAATGCAGGCGACACGGGTTCGAGCCCTGGTCCAGGAAGATCCCACATGCCACGGAGCAACAAAGCCCATGAGTCACAACTACTGAGCCTGCGCTCTAGAGCCCACGAGCCACAACTACTGAGCCTGCACTCTAGAGCCTGCGAGCCACGACTACTGAAGCCCGCGCGCCTAGAACCTGTGCTCCGCAACAAGAGAAGCCACTGCGATGAGAAGCCCACGCACCCAAACAAAGAGGAGCCCCTTCTCCCCACAACTAGAGAAAGCCCACGGGCAGCAACGAAGGCTCAATGCAGCCAAGACAAAACAAAACAAAACAAACAAAACAAACTAACTGCTAAAAGTACTAACCATCATCTGAGCCCTCGGTGAGCGGCAGTGGTAACATCAAAGCTCACTGACCACAGACACCACAACAATCGTAATAATAATGGGAAAGTTTGAGGTATTGTGAGAGTCATCAAAATGTGACACAAGGTGAGCAAATACTACTGGAAAAAATGGTGCTGGCAGACTTGACACAGGGTCACCACAAACCTTCCATTTGTAGGAAAAAAAAAAAAGGCAGTATCTGCAGAGCGCAATAATACGAGGTCTGCCCATGCATGAATGTATGTGATTATAAACAGTTAAGCCTAACTCACAGGAAAGTCATTAAAATTGCCAAGCGATGTACGTTTTATCTGTGCCTGCAGTTAGAGCCCGAGGCTGGCTGACGTGGCCCAGCCCCGGGGCCCTTAAACCTGCGACAGGGCCGCTGACCATCCGCAGGGGCCACAGGCAGGTCAGCGGTGGCAAGACCCTCAGGAGCGGGAAGGGCAGTGAAGCACAGGCCTCGTGCCCGCCTGGGCCGGGGGCTGTGTCGTATCCCCGCAGGCCCCACCCCACCCTGAGCACACCTCAGATAGCTGCCTCCGCCTCGGTCAAGGTCCCGGTGCATGGCCTCTCCTCCACTCTCTCCTACCTGGCGGACACCTGGTCCTGCTCCGTCCCCGCACGCTCGCCCCGCTGCTCTTCCCCGGGCGGAGGATTTAGGGCCAACCCTCCCACGTCCACCGTGCCAACAGGCACCTGGGACGTGCCCAGGAACAGAGGTCCCTGCCCTCGAGCTGACGGCCTCCCAGGCAAGAAAGCAACAGGCAGGAAGCAACTCCAGCTACCGGGGAAGTGACCCAGCCGGGCAGCAAAGCGCACAGGACAAAGGGAGCAGGTGGGGTGGAGGCTGGCAGGACAGACGGCTGCCTCCTAGAGAGGGTGGGGCCGGGCAGCTGGGCGGTGGGGGCCAGTCCAGAGGTCAAGGATGGGGGGCTACAAGGTAGCCAAGTGGTCACCGGCAGGGTGGGAAGGCAGGGTGTTTGGGGCCTATCTGAGCACATCGTGGTGCACGGGGCCCAGGATGTGTCTGGGGGCCGGGGCTGGTCAGGAGGCGCAGGGAAGGGCGAGCCAGGCTGAGGGGTGGTGACCCTGACGGTCAGGGTCCGGGTGGGTGGAGGTGGCTAGTCGGCCGAGGGAAGGAGTGCGGCAGGGCGAGGGTCCGAGTCTGCAGGTGACCCGTTTGGGGAGGAAGGTGGGGCCGGGTTTGCACCGTGGGGTCTGAGACTTCTCCTCGGGGCCCTGGGGAGTTTAGGGTGGTCGCGGCAGCAGAGGCCGCTCCTCCTGTGTGTCCTGGAGGCCACTGCTACAGCAGCCGCCCCCTCAGCCGTGGGGACACCAAGAGGTTCCACCTGACCCTTCACAGCCTGTCCTGCTGTCCTCCCTCTGGGACTTGTGTGTGGAGCGTCCGCGGGCTGCTTCTCATGCCAGCTTTTCCCACACCACTGGCAGCCACACGGTCCCATGGCATGTCCTGGTATCCCGCCCCGGACACCTGCAGGCCACCTTTCCAAACTTCATGCTCGTCAATTCTTTCTTTCTGGGCTTTGTGCTATTAAAAAATGACTTCTTCAAATCCACTGAAAAATCACTGAGCTTGTATGCTCAGTGAGCTCTCTGGGGTCAGAGCTGCCCCAAGAGGCCCACGGTCCTGGTCTGGGAGGCTTCGGCCCTCCCTGCCCTGATCTCCCTGTGGCCAAGCGTCCTGGCTCTGGTCCGGATTGCGGACACATCGCATGCACGCTGCCAGTGAGCGTTTCCTGCCTGGGTCCCCACTGAGGCCCGAGACCAGCTCCTCTTCCCGTGGCGGGTGAAGGTGCCCAGAGAGACGCTCGGAAACAACCACGGCAACATCACTGCTGAGGGCACAGCAGGTGCCAAGGGGACTCCAGCAGCAGAGTGGGCAGCAGCAGCTCATGGGTGGCCAGCCTGGGTAGCCAGGGCCAACCCCTGATTTCCAGAGCAAAGAGCACCTCTTAGGAAACTCAGTGGAGAGAAAGCAAAACAGCTGCTGCTCTGCCAGCCATACCAGCAAGCAGACCTGTCCACAGGCCCCAGGTCAGGGCAGAGGGAGAGGCCCTGCTTTGTCCCCACAGAGCCCCAAGCCTGGTGCCCACACACAGGCAGGGAAGCAACCCCACCTTCCCTTTCAGGCCTTCCCAATACTGTACATCCCCACCAATTTCTATTAAAAAGGAGAAACAGCACAGTAAGTGGGAGACACAGGAAGGAGGAGGGATTCCAAGAAGCAAGCTGGTGCACGGGCTCCGAGGGAGGGCTGGGCAGGGCAGCCCCCCACCAGGGCAGTCCCCGCCCCACGCCCCACCAAGCTGGGCAGTCAGATGCCGACGCGGGAGCCCAAGGCCTGGCCAGCTGACACCAAGGCTCCCAGGACCTGCCAGGGGAGTCATCAGGAAACCTGCAGGTCTCCCAGCGTGCATCTGGGGGGCCGGGGCCTCGCTGGCGATGCTTCAGGCTGTGGCCTCACCAGCGAGCAGGCATGTTTCTCTGCCTGGTCCGTGGCGCTCTGCCTACCAACCTCGCTCTTTCCCCGCGAGTCCACACGCCCAGCCCCTGGGACGCACCTCCAGAACGCCTCAGCCCCCAGCCCCACGGCCTCGCCTGACCCCCAGGCCTCCTCCCAGCAAAGCGGGGAGGCTGAGGCCCCCAGGTCTCCGGGATCCAGCCCCGCACTTGGAACCTACGGGCGCCAGGAACGTGAAAGGAATGAGGAGGCCCGTCTTGGCACAGAGGGACCCCCAGCGCCCCGGAGGTGGTGGGAGGGTCTCAGGACTGGGGAACCCCCAGCCCCTGCTGCCCAGGCCCCCAGCAGCAAGCCCCCCGGGGGCGCCCACCTTGTGTCTCAGCTCCTCCTGGTCGTCCATCCTGGCTCCGCCAGCGTCGCTGAGGACGGGGCTCAGCAGGGGAGAGGAGCCCTGCTCGGCTGGGCCCAGTGGGCTCAGGCTCGGTGGGGTCTTCCGGGTGGAGGGAAGCTGAGGACTCTCCACGGAAAGGCCTGGAAGTGAACGGGCGATGGAGCGAGAGATGAAGAAGGGCAGACCCGAGGGACAGCACCTGCCACCAGGCCCATCCAGGGACATGCAGGCCTCAGTGTGACATAACGCAACGGTGAGAACAGGTGCCAAGTGAGAGCCCGCTTCCCCAGAGAACCTCCAGGGCAACTTGGCCCAGGGCTCTGGGTTCCCGGGGAAGATGCGGCCACGAGAGAGCCCACGGGGAGGAGGGTGCACACGTAAGAGGCCAAACTGAAGCTGACTTATCTGGAAAAGAACGTGTATTGTGAGGCCAAACTCATTAACCATTCACTTAAATAACTGGATCACGCTCGTCATACTGTTTTCTACTTCCTTGAATTGTTTGTTAGCAAGGATTTTATTCTGATTTCTAGAATCATACGACAAAAGTAACTCATACTTAATTTTTTCCCCTTCTGAAAATAATGTTTGCTTTTGACCAGACTGAAGCCAAAATTCTGGCCTCGTTCTATTTCATCCAACATTTTGTGATCAAGAAATTCTCTTTTCTATTTAAAAAAATCCTCAAAGGTTTATTTCTAATGTTTTTCTATGAGAGATTAGTAACTATTAAATGCCACATTTGAAAGTTCCTTTAAAGCAGAGTTTTAGAGAAGACGTTTAACTGTTCAAAAGCAATTTAAGATAGAAATTTACCTTGAGTTTATAAATGTATAGCATTTTAACACCCAAACTACCATTATCTCTGAGTATGATTATTAAGTCAGTTTACAAAACGCTAGAAGTAACACAACGGGTTTCAAAACAAGATCCTTTCACACCGTGATTGGGGACCAAATGCAGTTGCCCACGGTGACCAGTTTACAGACTCAAAACTTGGTTTATTCAGCCTAAAGCGTGAAGTGTGTAGGAGGCAGGCTGGTGCAGAGAGCTTCCTGCTGGCCGGGCTGCCACACACAAGCCCCTGCAGCCCTCCACCGTGGCCCGAGGGCGGGAGGGAGCCCTTATTTTCACATTGACAAGTTCAGAGCTCTGGGAAGCTGGGACCCCACCCAGGGCTTCTGGGGATGGGCTACCAATGCCGGATAGCAGAGCTCTCCTCTGGGATTCTCACAACCACGCAGATTTAAGACACAGAGAAACGTTCACTGACATTAGAAAACCTGGACAACGTAAAAACGTGAAATTATCGGAACGAGTTTTATTAAACTCTGCTTTTATTACACATTTAAACTAAGCTAAGCCACCTTAAAATAGCGTGACGGGAGCTGCACTGTCACTGCTGGGGGGACCAGACCGACCGAGGGCTCTGGGCTGTGCCCGAGGCACGGCTCCTTTGACTGCAGAAGAGGCTCGTTTCCAGGCTGAGCTGTTTAGGATCACACTCCAAGGTCCGCTGTGTCCTGAAGTAGCCCGGCACTGCGTAATGAGACACCTTTACACAGTGAAAATTCAGAAAAGATGTAGAAGCTACTAATAAGCTGTCTACTTATTCTTCCCAGGCATGTTGCTCAGGGTATGAGAACCAAGACGCTCACCCTCGCTGGTTCTGAGAACAGGTCCACAGGGTGACCCTCGCGTCCTCCCGCCCCGCACAGCCCCCCCGCCCGACAGAAAGCTACTAGTGCACAGTTTACCACAGAGTTCTTGCAAAACCTGACTTTATTTTTACATAGTAGAAGGTGACAGGTGAGGAGGTGGTGTTAGCTCTGAAGCCTCCTGTGACAAGGCTGCAGACAGGCCTAGCCGGGGTGGGCTCGGGGGCTGACAAATGGGCTGACGAACGGGAGACCAAAGCCCAGCAAGTGACCCCCTCGGGACAAACAGCTTGTCTGGAATAAACTGTTTTGGTTCTAGGGAGGTTAAAGGCCATCATTTGATATTATCCTTGTAGACAAGGCTGCCCTCACATCTGCAGGTTCCACATTTAAAGACTCCATCAACGAGGACAGAATATATCGGGGGTGCGGGGAAACGTTCCAGGAAGGCCCCAAAAGCAATACTTGAATTTGCCGCTCTGGCAGCTATTTATACAGCATCTTACACTGTATTTACAACTATTCACGGAGCATTTACACTGGATTAGGTGTTGTACCTAATGCAGAGATGACTTAAAGTATCCGGGAGCATGTGGGTGGGTTGTATGCAAATACGACGCCATCTCACATAAGACTTTCCTGTCCGGGGTTCTGCTATCTGTGGGGTCCTGGAACCAATCCCCCGTGAATACCAAGGGACAACTGTACTTATTATTTCACAAAACTTGTCAACTCACAATTTAGTGACTTGATTAAAAAGCACCACAAACAGACATTAAACATTTGTTTTTATTAAATCTGTCAGCCGCATCAAAACATAATACATCATACCTTCATCAAATTCTCTCCACACAGACGCTACTGGATGAAGCGAATAAACCTGCGAGGAGCTGTTTTCAAGCAAGCGGCAGTAAACGAGGCTGCGGGAGTGTGCGGGCCGCTGCCTGTTGTGATGCCAGTGACGCGCGGGCCCTACGCCCAGAGCGCGCCCGTGGGGCCGTGGCTCTGCCGGCCACTTCCAGGAGCGGCCGGGGCGCGTGAAGGCTGCTCTGGACCATGTGGTGGCGTGACAGGCTCTGACCTTAGAAAGCCCTGTCCACGTGCACAACCTGTATTAAAATACACACCAACAGGCAGATCGCTGAAGCATTTTTAAGATGCTAAATGTCAGGTTTTAGGTGCCACAGAGTATGTGTAGCCTTAACTGACATGGTGAAGAATCTTAAATGTTTGTAAACCCAGACCTCTGCGTCCAAGGTCCTCCACTGTCACACAGCCAGGAGGAGTCCGTGTTGCTCTGAGTCACAGGACCCGCTCACACGTGGGTGGTACTCTACTGCCCCACCGTGGCACCGAGAACCACCGAATCCTTGCAGACGAGACAGGTTTGGAAACGCTTCCAAAAGGAAATGCTTTGGGATGCGTGGACAGCTCTTCGTTTCTGCTGTCCACCCAGAGTTCACAGGCAGCCTCTGCTCTCAAAGGTGCAAAGTTCGACCGTCTTCAAAAAAACACTGAAAGGTAAAACTTTCGTTTCAGTCAGTCAGCAGTGAGCCACCCTGGGAGATGATTTTCTTTGTGGCATTCTTTATTTCCAAACATTTCTAAATATCCATCTTATAATTTTTGACATTGTTTTGAGAAGCGCAGTACTGTGCTTTGTGTTACCTCCTTATCGTCTGACCAGGTGATGAAAGAGAAACATCACTTTCAGACAGGAAGCTCAGCTACTTTTATTTCATACCTTTAAATTCTCTTCTTCAAAACTCTGTAAGAAAATAAACAATTTTGAAACTTTTTGCCTTATAGCGGAGCAAGAGTCAGCTCCAGTTTGGAAAATTCAAGGTCAAGTGTGAAGGTTAACATGATGGAGAGAGTGTAAGATCTAGAAGCTCCCTCTACGGCTGGAACAGTGATCACTAATCCCATAAGAAAAGGGAAAAGCTGATTTTTCCAAAGAACCCAGGTAAGCATGACCCTGATGAGTTGCAGGAAAGCACATCTGGCTCCACTTCTGAACTAGGATGTCACGAGTCTCTCTTATAGGAAATATGGTTCATAAAAGTAGGAGGTAAAAAAGTGGCTACTCCGAGGGGTCCAAGGTCCAGCTCACCCCTTCTTCCTGCTGTGTGTTCGTCTGTCTCCCAGGGCTGTGACGGCTCAGTCTGGAAGTGGCTGTGGTCACCTGAGACTCAGGGGGTGACGTCTACACGCATGGCGCACCCAGGGGCATTTTCCCGAGTCTTCTCTTCTGTTTCCTTCTAAGCAAACAAGACTCCTTCCTTGTTGAGAAAAACGGGGGCGCCAACCTACAACTCATTCACACTCTGGATCATTTGTCCGGATGACGCCCGCCAGGTGTGGGGTCTCCTCTGCGTGACACATGTAGGTGGTCCAGGGTGCACATCCTTTTTCTAATAAATGACACATTTTGTCTAAAGTTTGAGAAGCTGAGACTTAAGGATCTTCTGAACTATTGGAGCGACGGAGGCAAGGGCCCCAAAACAAACTATTCAAGTAAACTAGGAAGTGTGGAGGTGACGTGCGTTAGGAAGGAGGTGTGACCTGAGTGAACGTTCTGGAAAGTAAAGGCCACACAACTTTCACCCTCCTAACTGGTCACCCCGTGCACCCACTGGGTTCATCACGGAGGTGTCGCCACCTCATCCCCGCGGGGGTGACGGCAGTGGGGGGCGTCAGTGAGGGATGGGCCGGTGTGATGGGGGAAGAAATGGAGACCCCAGTGATCCACTGTTCTCTGCTCTACGGGGGGGTCCCCCAGGGAGTTCATGCCAACAGGAGCCTTTCTAGACGCTGCCAGCCACCTCCCGTCCCCATCACACTGGGCGCCGGGTGCCTCGAGACCCCAGAGGGAGCCTGGCCCCCGCCCCGAGGGGCCTGCGCTGCCCCGAGCACCCCGTCCTCAGCTGGCTTGCTGCAGCCGCTGCGCAGGAGTGGGGCAGCCCCGAGGCCTGAGAGGGGCTGAAGAGGCGGACAGCTCCGTGGACGCAGCAGAAGCTCGCGGCAGCCGAGGGGGTCCAGGAGGAAAGGCCAGTTCAGAATCTGAGCAGCTGCCACACTTCGGGCCAGGGGTTTTATCAGGCGGGGTCTAGCTGACTGCGGGGAAAAGGCAATAAAACGGTCTCATCTTCAGAGTGAAGGAGCCAAACAGCACGTGTTCTGTGCGCTGTAAGCCCACGGACCGTGCAGGCCAACCCAGAGCTGCCAACAGTGTTGCTCTCAGCTGGCACCTTGGAGGCTTGTGCGGGCCCACAGCCAGCAGGCCACCGGCTCTCCTACATCCCCCTATGCACACTGACCACAGGGGCCACGACAAGCCCGAGTGGGGCCGCTGAGAAAAGCAAGGCGCTTCCCCGACTGGCCTTCCATAGGGGCATTGCCACCCACAGCCGGCATGAGACAGTCTGTGGGTGTCATGGGGCCAACTGCCTATGAAGGCAGATTTCGGTGGTGATATGAAAAGATACAGGGCTGTTTCAGGGGTTCACCTGACACATGAGATAACCTTCCATGGGTATAAATCAAAACTGTACGCAAGTAGAGGGAAAGGAAGCTAAAAACGCCATCAAAATCCATAGCAAATATTCCCTTATTTTATTGAGTAAACAAAGAGTTCTGAATTAGTACATATCTGCAAATTTATAAACGGGAAATAAACTTTCAAGAACCACAAACCAGCAACGTCAATGTGTCTTTAAAGAATGAATGAGTTCGGATTTACAGGGAAATGCCATCCCCTTTTCTCCTCATTCCCGGGGACACAGATACGTTCACGTAAAAGACAGCATCCAGGGTCACGGCGGGCAGGGCGCCACATGGAGAGACAGTCCCACAGCGGCCCCTGCGCTCCGGCCAGCTGGGACCAGCTCTGTCGCTTCAGGACAGGGGCCGGGGCGCAATCCCACGAGTGACTCCGGGGCCTTGAGAGCAGACACTGAAATGCCCAACTTCAGGTGCCTGAGAGAACGTCAGCATGTTCATCTACGAAGTAACTGTTCTAAGAATGGATCTCTTTCTGGTGCTCCCTGAACCGGGAGGGAACAGCATACCCTGAAGACGCACAACTGGCATCCCTTGTCACACACACATAGGGTCGTGGCCCGTGTGCGCCACAGGACCGGAAGCACAGCACACCTGGTGCTCAGCCACTCCTCCAGGTAGCAGGTGAGAAGGTGCCTGCGGTGAAAACCACAACACACACGGCACCAGAGCAATTAAAGGACTTTGCAAAGTGACGATCTTGGGGATGGTGAAAGTTCTCCGTGTTCAACTTTTTTGTGCGGTTTTTATTGCCCATCCCTCCATCATCACTACCATTTTAAAAACGTGTGTTAACTGGAGAAAGGAATCCTACTCTAACCCCGCGCTGAGAGAATTCCTGTGTGATGTGAAAAGGCCCACACAGGACGCGCCGTTACCTGCTTTAGTGCCGTCAACCTGACTAACGTGAGGCTGTGCTGTTGTTAGACTCTGGAAACTGAAAGACGATCACAGACTTGACAGCTAGTAAACATAAACAGTCCACGTAAGCGGAGTGCGTCACACCAGGGGACTCGGTGGGGACGGTGGGCACCGCCTCTGGGCTGCGGTGACGGTGCCGGGCTCCCCCGCGGGCGGAGCAAAGCGCATTGCGGCGCGCGCTCTCAGCGGCTGGCGCCGGCGTGAGAAGGGCTGCTCCCAAGCCTGTGGGTCCCACGCCAGTCTGCACGTTCATCCTGTAATCCAGGTCTACGGGGCCACCCTTCCAAGGTGGGGCCACCGCATAACATGTTTTCCAAAGAAAAGGCAATCACGATGAACAGCCTTCAGCAAACCCAGCAAAGGCCCGCTGCTGGCCTCACTCAGAACCATTCTGGATATTTTAATGCTTCCTATAAACCAGCTCTTACTAGACAGAACACGACAGTGCCACTGCTTGAGCTACAAGCAGAAAGACCGGACCTGTAGGATCTATCCTTCAGGCTCACTTTCCCGGTTGCTGAGGGGTCCCCTCCGGGAGGGGGCTCCTCCCAGTGGAGTGAAGGGGAAGGAGGGCTGTGGGCAGAGTCCAAAGAAGCCACAACTGATATTAAAGAAACGGTTTCGGTGTAAAAGGAAAGCTGTAAAAGTAAACACATCGTGAACACTCTGGAAAAGGAAAGTTGTTCAAAATTTTTCCAAATCTGACCAAAGAGCTAACCCTGAATCTGAAAATAACACCTTCACCAGCAGTGTCCACAGAGCGTCTGGGATGCTGGGCTCGTTCTAGAGCCACGCTGCCCATGCGTGGAACAGGGGGTCAGGGGTCGGGGTCAGCCGTCAGTGCAGCTGCAGGTCCAGCCTCCAGGGCTGCAGGGCCTGAGGGGCAGACTGACGACAGCCCAGGCCGCTCGGCTTCCCTGCGAGTCACCGGCACAAATGGGAAAGAGGAAGAGGAGACAGATGGGCTATCTCGGCCTTGAGCAGCACGCGGACCGGGTCTGGATCCCGATTTGAGCAAACCAGACGTCGGCCAGCACTTTGTCCACCTTGTGGGGTGACATCTGCGTGGGGCCAGTGAGGAGGCGCCTTCTGTTTCAGAGACACATGAGCGCTGAGGAAGGTGGTCAGCGCATCAGGCCCGCTTTATAGGAGGGGGGCAACACCCGGGGGGACATGGTGGCGGGGGCACAGGACGGCCCTGCCCAACAGGCTTGGGCTTCACTGATACACTTCCTTCCGCTTCTGCATATCCTGAAAACTGTCTAAACAAAAGCTAGAAAATTATCCCCAGAAAAAGAAGTTTCTTTGAAGAAACGAGACAAAACCTTTAACAGGAAGGCCCAGTAAAAGACATGTGAGAACAGGACTTATTCAGATTCTTCGACATGGGACGACGACCACCCCCCCTCCCCACCGCTGCCCCGCATCCTGCAGCCCCGGCTGCTCCGCTGGCTCAGACCTTCTGCCCAGACACCAGGACAGGCTGCTTTAAAGACAAAAGGACACTCTGTTAGTTCGGAGCGTCGGCGGGCACAGTCAGGAGACAACAACCACCCAAGGACAGAGGCAGCCGTTGTGTCAACTAAGATTTAGGAAAAGCGTTGGATGGACAGCATCTGTATCGGCTCCTTGCCACACACACCCACGGTGCATCTTTTCAGTGACACAAAATGTCCCAGACGTGCCATCCTCACCAGTGACGTCAGTCACGGTCACACAGTCTCTCCACAGACGCCGGCCAGTCAGCACCAGTGCAGACAGACCCATGACCTGGGAGGTGCGGGGGCGGTGGGTGTGAACGTCCCAGGACCGGAGCCACGAGGGACCTGGCGCGGCGGTAAGGCAGCTGCGAGGATGGAAAGTACCGGCCCATTAGGCTGAAGCCCCTGCTGGTACCTGACTGACACCATCAACACCATCGACACCATCTATGGACGGCGACCGAGCCTGCAGGGAAGCCCCGGCATCTCCACGCGGCCGCCGGGAATGGGGTCCACACACACGGCGAGGATGGGACTTTCAGGAAGAAAACTAACCTTTAAACACGGCGCTGCTCCACCAGGTGAGACCGGGAAGGAAGCACAAGACCCAGTCCATGGACTCGGTGACAAATTCAGCCCTCAAGGGGGCCGGCCATGCAGCCTGTGCTGAGCGCTGGCCCGTCTGTGGGGTGTGGAGCGCAGTGCCCCCAGGGGCACAGCCACCTTGGCCTGTCTGCACACATGACCTTGCCCATGGCCTCTGGACGGATGCGTGCGGATGGGGTCTATCAGAATCAGCCAGCAGCTGTGTCGGGTGCACACCTGACCGGAGGAGACACCATTGCTACAAAAGGCTAAGCCCCCTGCAGCTTGGGGAGGCCCCGGGTGCCCAGTCCCCACAGGGAACAAGCCCCCGTCGGCCCCAAGGAAACGGCTGGCCGGCTCGAGCTAACGCCATGCCTCTTGGGCCGGTTGGTGTGTCTGGTTCTGCCTTCCCTGCAACCGAGTACGTGGCGTCCCCCAAGGAAGGTGGAAAGGACACAGTCCCGCTTACACCGCAGGTTAAACCAACGCCTCTCCAAGCACGGTCCCTGGATCCTAAGTCATGGACGCAACCAAGCCTCGGGCACTGAGCCGCCCTGGGCAGTCCCAGACCACAGCACAAGGAGGCCGCAGCCCCCGCTGCCCTCCCCAGGATTTGCGTCCTGTGGGGCCTAGTCAAGATTTCGTGCAGTCAAATCCGACAAAACCTCCATCATAATTAATCATGGGTCGCACACCTCACCTTAAAAAGCAGCAACAGGCATAAGGCATACATTCCATTAAAGGTCAACATGAATCAGAACCGTGTAACGTTCAAAACACATAGCACCACTTTAGCTGAATCAAAGCAAATGCCAGAAGAATAAAGCTGCAAAGGCTAAATGATCAGCCCCAAAGGATGGGCTGGAGATACTCATCCATTTTAAACCTGCTGCACAGCTTTTAACACCGCTCCAAGCTCAAGTTTTAATTTTTTGGCATTCCAAACAGAACAATCAATCAGAGAATTAGGGGGAAAAAAGAATATCTAGCCATGACCACAAATCACTTTCTGTATCGAAAGCCGACAATCTGAGCCCTCACCCCCCGAGCAGGTGAGGGTCACCCAGGAGGGAAGCCGGGAACGGTCAGGACAGGTTTTCATCGACCTGCTCTCCAGGAGTCAAATTCTTTATGTTACTCTGCAGATCGAAAAGGACTCTCTCTCCCCTTGTCTGAGCAAAGGGGTTACCGAAGAAGAGGCTCACATCTAGGGGGGCCTCAGCCTCGGAGCCCCACGAGTCTGTGTCGGAGCCGCTCGGGTCCTCAGCTGTC
Source organism: Mesoplodon bidens (assembly GCF_964165515.1). Classification (NCBI taxonomy): domain Eukaryota; kingdom Metazoa; phylum Chordata; class Mammalia; order Artiodactyla; family Ziphiidae; genus Mesoplodon; species Mesoplodon bidens. The sequence continues at coordinate 113,757,135 of NC_138165.1, read as the reverse complement.
ATGGGCGGGCAGCTGAGCTGCTCTAACTGGTCGACGATGTCTGAGAAATGGAAGGCCGAGCTGGCCTCGGAGCGGACCGAGCAGGCGGGGAAGTTGGCCATGGAGCTGGCCTCGGACTGGGCGGCAGAGCCGGGCGTGTGCGCGGACAGGCTGCCGGGCAGCGGCGCATTGCTGAGGGAGCTGGTCTCGGACCGGTGGAGCCGGAGCGAGCTGGCGGCGGACGGGCTGAGCAGGCGCTGCATCAGGCTGGCCTGCGCCTTCACCTCCAGCAGCTCCGAGGTGTTGGCTGGGTGCGCGTCGCCAAGGCTGCCCTCCTCCTCGGACTCAAAGCCGCGCGCCCCACTCCCACAGGCCGGCTCTGGGGAGGACCCCTCCGGGCTGGACGGAGCAGACCCCAGGCGGCCACACAGCAGGGCCTGCGGGCGCAGTCTGCCAAAGGGGAAAGGAAAGGCCTCAGAGCCTTCGGCAAAGAAGGAGATGTCTGCCAGGCTGCCATCTCTGAACTCCTCGAATGCCGGCAGCTGGGCGCTTGTCAATGTGAAAACAGGGCCCCCCTGGAGGCTCTGCCGGCCACACGGGGGCCCCTCCCTGGAAGGGGAGGGGCCCACAGTCAAGGCACCCTCACCATGGCCACTGTGACCCGCACGCTCCCTGCTGGCCCCACCTGCCTCTAGGCCTAGGGCAGCGCGACTCAGCCCCTCAGTACTGCTGGGGCCACAGCTCCACACGCCCGGACCCAACCCGACACCTTGGCAAGGCTGGAATGCAGGCGGCCCGGGGGGCGGGGCCGCGGCCACGCCACTCCTCTCTGCAGCTGGCCACCTGGCGCTGGGAGCCCGGGGCCCCGTCGGGGAGCCGCTGCTGTCCTTGGAACCGAGCAGGCCCACGGAGGCTGGAGGGGAGGCGGGGCCCGAACAGAAGGAGGCACTTGTTGAAGACGGGGACGCGGGAGTCCTCGTGCCCTCGGTGAACAAGACGCTCTGGGGATCAAATCAGGAGAAGAGAAAAAGGAACACGTGAAATGAGCCATTACTGCTGGGAAGTCGCAAAGCTAACTGGGCCCAGATGAGCACAGCCGCACCCACACATTTCTGTCACAACTTCTACAAAGGAGGGCAGCAGGTCAGACCTTTCCTGTTAGAACTGAAGATCTGTAAATGCAGACAGGATTTCAAACGGACCCAGGATCTAGTTAGGTCCCTTGTAAGTCCACTTTTTTCTCTGCGTTAGGCATGACCTGTCTACAAGAAAGGCCATTTCCACCACTGAAGGCCCTGAGTCTCCCTGGCACCCAGGTCACCCTGAAGTTGCCTGGGGCTGTCTTTGGGCATCATTGTTCCCCTGGGGCTGGGCGGCTGGAGGAGGGGTGAGCTGCCCCACTCGGCTACCCAGGCGCCCTCCCCCGCCCTGCCAGGGGTCACCAGGGGACAAAAGGCATCAGTGCATCCACACACCGCCCGGGCAGCAAGGGCCAGGTCCGCACACGGAGCTCCTTGCCGACGCCGTGCACAGGAGCCCCGGGCATCTCGGAGGTGCAGGAGTGGCCCTGCGTATGAGCAGGAAGAGGCTCACAAGCGGGGCGCGGGGTGCTGGGAGGGGCAGTGGCCCCACCGTGCTGCTCGCCACGCCGGGCGCCTGCGCTGTGTCCTGGCTCACGGTCCCACACGCAGGGACACGGGGCAGCCCTTCCCACTCACATGTCACCGAGACACAGCCGTGTCACACCAGCACTCACAACATCACAAGGGGGCGGCCAGACCAAAGCAGAAGAAACAGCAGCAGCAGCAGCACAGCGACCACCCCTTCAGAGACAAAGCGGCAGCTCTCGATCCGTAAGATTAATCTCTTTTTGTGTGTCTACCACGTGGCCTTTTCCTAATCATCAACCATATTCCATATTCTCTGTGACTTACAAGACAGCATCAGAGAACTGAAAGCTTAAAGGTAACTTTTAGACTACTCACAAATTTGCACTTTGTTAAAGAAACAAACATAAGTTCTTTTAATTTCAGTTGATTTAACAAGGAATTCCAAAATAGAAAACATACCTAGAAGAGTTAAAGAACGTTGTAATTTAAAAGACCCGATTAAAAAGAAATTTAGGACACACGAGCTTTAATATATGAGGTTCAAGTGTAGCTTCTAGAAATACTATAACAGTATAAATGACAAAACTGTCAACGCAAATCAACTTTGTGCAGCAATTAAAATGTATAAATATGAAACTATACAGCTGCACACAGAAAGTTATGAAATAACAGTACATGAAAAGAGCAAGATTCTCTGTAAAAATATACTTGCATGTGGCAGTCAACACGCAAATGTGAACACAGGGAGAGATAGTGGAGAAGCAGACCTGAAACACAGAGTCATCGACGTCCCAGCCTCACAACACAGAACTCTCACGTCTGGGACACTGTGGCCAAACGTCTCCTGTGAGTGTTTGTGTGCACCTGTGTGTACCTGTTTTAATATAGCTGTGATCATGTCAAACACACAGGCATACACATTTGTTTCCTGCTTTTCACCCTTAAGACAACAGTAAAAGATCCACTCAGTGAACACGGCTTCACTAAGCAAATCACCTCCCTAAGCTGGCATTTAACCTCACTTTGCACTTTTATAGAAGTAGTATTTCTCAGTTGTTTTCCTGACAACAAAAAGCACTGTGTCCACTGCACAAAGAGAAGAAAACATACATAGAGAGAAGCACAAAGAGAAGATAAAAACTGCCTGGATCCAATCGCTCAGAGATCCTGTTTGACGCGGTGCATACACTTCTCTTTTTAAATCAAAATGAGGACATGACCCAGGCTGCTTTGCACCCTGCTACTTTCACGTACTGATATTTTCTGGGCGCGTCCTGCTCATGCACTATTCTCCCGAAACGAGAGTTTTAAAGGCTCTTGAGTAGCGCCTCATGTGGACACGCCCAGAACTGCCAGTGACTCACCCGGCACAGACGGTGGTCGCTAGGATTTCTCGAATGACAAACAACACTGTCACACATCTCAATGCACAGAGCTTTCTCTTCACTCAGGACTCCTTTCTGCCAACAGGGTCCCAGGATTGGAATTTCCACACAAATGACAAAGCTCATTTTAGGACTCTTGTTACAACATTGCCAGATTATTTCCCCAAAGAGGACAGGTGATTATACCGTGTACGCTTTACGCAGAAGGACTGACCTGCCTTGGCAAGTTGGCATTTAGGGCGCAGAGAGACATCCGGGTCTTGCTGTGCTTTCTGCAAACAGAGAACAGGCTGTGAGCCCCCAGCCCTCCTCGCCTGACCCCTGTTTCTAAAGCAGCACATGTTGTGCCGCGAGAAGGACTCGCCTAAAAATGTGGCCAAGCCTCTGTTAACATGCCATGAGGCACCTAACTAGAAACGGCAGGATAAAAGAAAACAAGCATTCAAACAAAAAATACACGTTCAGAAGAGGTGAAATTAGCCCCTTCACACTGAAGGAAAAGTTCCACGTGCAAAGAAACAACATGAATTTTCAGATTCAAGGTTTACCATGCTATGTAAAAACATTACATCTAAGCTAAGCGATACAGACTAGAACCAACAAGCATTATCTGTATCTTTACACAATAACTGTAAATAACTGTAAAATACAAACCTATTACCATTAAAATAAATAAAAGAAACAGAACTCAAGTGCCAAAATACAAGTTTACATATTGAGTGATTTTTATTCAAATACAGGTTAAAGTATTTAAAACGTTAATCTTAAAAGCCCACACTTTTCATCATGAAGATGAGAAAATTTACCTTTCATATGGAATCCTCTTCATCCCACCATCTTTGACATAATCCACTAGTTGCTTCTGAGTTCTTCCACTGTGAAAAAAAATCAGATTTTAAAGAAAAGAATAAACAGTAATTCACAGCATTAATTTTTCACAAAAGCAAAGGAAAAGTAAGACTTGCCCATCCTCTCTCGTAAGTTTACACATACATTTAAAAATTATACTTTGCAACAAGCATAACCAGTTTTCTAAACAGTTTTTATGAAGCCTATTTTTCCCACTATTTTATTTGATATGCTTTCTCCAGTTTTACAATAGCTGCAGTCTGTGTGTAGTTCTCTGGAACATTCACACCACCTTCTTCTTGGCTGAGGCTGTTCGGGTTCTCAGTCCCACAGACAAGGCCAAGACCTGCCTGGCACAGCTGCCCCACCTGTATCTGAAGGAGGAACCTCTGCTGAAGAGGATGGCTCTAGCTCTGGGCTTCGGCTGATCAGAAAGTCTGAAAAAGGTGTGATACTCTACACACGTCTTCCAAAAGTTCTTACACGCGTCCCTACTCCCCAGCACGAATTCCAGGGTGTCCTGGTAAGGCCCCTGGGAACAAAAGACAAAGGTTCGAGTTACTATATCAAGAATAAAATTTAGGAAGGCAAAAGCCTACTCCAAAGTTAAAGATTAGGACGTTTTCTTCCTCAGAGTTGTATACAAAGACTTCTGGTTCCATTTACATTTAAGAGAAGAAAAACACAAGGTATATATTCATTGTAGAAACATCAGGAAAACGTGGTCATCTACAATTACACGACTGCTAACATTCTGAAGTTTATCTCTGTAACCTTTTCCCACTTAGGAAACTAAGGCATCTTTCCAGGCTGGCTGACGCATTTATCTATTATCACCCAATCATTCTCCTGGGGGTTTTTCTGGGATGTTTCAGATGCCCAGGACACACAAGGTTTTCAGGCTCACAAACATCACCATGAAGAAACTACTGCGTTGTCTCTAATGGCTATTCCTTAGGATAAATTCCTAGAAATGGTATATTAAGCTCAGAAACAATGCACATTTTTGAACCTTATGATATATTATTACCAAATTACTTTCCAGAAAGAGTATAATACTTTGACTCCTATGTTTAATCTTAAAAATCTAAGGCTTATGGATATAAAACATAACCTTGCCAGGTGCAGAGATAGAGACACAGTCCGGAACTTTGAAATATCATGCTATTCCAAAGAAGAGTTGCTTTGGAATATAAAGCAGTAATCCTCTTCTTTCCCTGTCCTTTCAGAATAACTGCCAGAAACTTTTTTTTTTTTTTTTACTTACAGAGGAAAAAAAAAGCAGCCTTTTACTTGTATTTTGTACATGTTTTTGGCATTCCTTATACTTCTCTCTCATCCACAGAAGAAATATCTGAGTAAAAAACAATTAAGCTATCTGTTCATACTTTCTACCAAACACACTTATACGTCGCACATGACCCTGGGGTTTGACAAAAGCTAATCAAGTGCCTTTGAAAAGCTTAGGTGAAGCCTCTCCTCCAGATTGGCCCAGAGCTCTGATCTCCTGGAGTGTGTCTAAGCTGACAGCCTCCTAAGCTTCAATCCCACAGCGGCTCAGCTAACCTACATTTTATTTCCTAACTTCCTTTGTACAGTAGACATGTAACAACGTGGACATCTTTGAATAGTCTGACGTACTGGATTTTTCCAACTATCAGACTGTACAGACATTTACTTTTTCCCCTTTTTACTAATTTCAGTAAATTTATATTTAATTATTACCTTACTGACTCACAATCTCAAAAGAAAGGAACATTTATTTTCTGAAAATCAAGTCTACTTCAATTAGAGCTACTAAAGGGTCAATTTCTTTTTTTTTTTTTTTTTTTTTTGTGGTATGTGGGCCTCTCACTGTTGTGGCCCCTCCCGTTGCGGAGCACGGGCTCCGGACGCACAGGCTCAACGGCCATGGCTCACGGGCCCAGCCGCTCCGCGGCATGTGGGATCCTCCCAGACCGGGGCACGAACCCGTGTCCCCTGCATTGGCAGGCGGACTCTCAACCACTGCGCCACCAGGGAAGCCCAAAGGGTCAATTTCTGAATCAAAGACACACGAGAATATTGGGAACGCCCCTCTCTTCATTCTGGACAGAAGCTCCAACACTGATTTGCTGTGGAGCTTCTTCAGATCACAGCTAAACACTCTGTATTTCAGCTTTATTACCCAAAGAAGGACTGGCTGTAATAGACCAACAGTTCTCAGCAGCCCTGGGAGTTTGTCGCACGTGCACTCTCTCAGGCCAACCCCACAGCTGAGTCTCGGGGTGGGGCCGCCCCCGGGGATGCCGATATGCCCCCTAGGTGAGAAGTGCTGGGCAGGTCACCCCTAAGCCCGTCCCTAGTCCTGAATCCTGTCCTTAAATTCTTATGTGAGTTATGCTGAAACGATATATAAAGTAATTAAAGGGACTTCCCTGGTGGTGCAGTGGTTAAGAATCCTCCTGCCAGTGCAGGGGACACGGGTTCGAGCCCTGGTCTAGGAAGATCCCACGTGCTGCAGAGCAACGAAGCCCGTGCACCACAACTACTGAGCCTGCGCTCTAGGGCCTGCGAGCCACAACTACTAAGCCTGCGTGCCACAACTACTGCAGCCCACGTGCCCTAGAGCCCGTGCTCTGCAACAAGAGAAGCCACCTCAATAAGAAGCCCGTGCACCGCAACTTAAGAGTAGCCCCTGCTCGCCGCAACTAGAGAAAGCCCACGTGCAGCAACAAAGACCCAACGCAGCCAAAATTAAATAAATAAATTTTAAAAAGGAGTAATTAAAAACTCAGTATGCTAGCAGGGTAAATTCTCTTATAATTTAAAAAGTTTTCAAAATAATACTTACATGGACCTCTGGGTGGAGTTTGATAAGAAACCTTTTCCTCTTGAAGCTGAGCTTTCGGAGCCTGGACCAGTTGAAAGTGTTGATCTTGGTGCTGCTCTGAAATTCAGGAGACAGACGTTCGTTGAGGAACACATCTGTAACCTAGACGCACGCACATGATTTCTCATGAAACAGAGAAGGTTTAAGTCACATCCTTGCCAGAAAGCACAGCAAGCCCCTGATATTTTATGTTCGGAATGACTGAATTAAAATGTCAATACTAAACATACTAATCTCTCTGTTTTAGGAAGAAAACTTTATTTCTTTGATAAAGCTTTATTACAACCTCTTTTTTTCAGTGCTAACAGTGAACATTTTTGAAGCCCCCCTACTGCGAGGACGGTGGCTGGGAGGGGCCTGGTGGTGGCGGAGCGGGTCTGGAGCGGAGCTGGGTTTCTCACTGAAGGGAAGAGGGAAGGATGGAGGGATCCCAGGGGTGCCGGATGGGACCCGGACCCAAGGCTGAACCCCCGACTCTCCAGAGTGGGCACACTGGGCAAGGACCTCAGCTTCTAAACAATTTTGTCCACTAAGGAGACCAGGGCCCTTTGCTCTTCCAGGGTGGGGCAGGCAAAGAACAAAGGAACCTGTACCATCTTATTGTGTAAGAAAGTAAACAAGTGCTCAAAAAATGACGGGGAAATGTCAAAAGGACACAGGAGGGACTTCCTTCCCTAGTGGTCCAGTGGTTAGGACTGCACTTTCCAATGCAGGGGGTGCGGGTTCGATCTCTGGTTGGGGAGCTAAGATCCCAAATGCCTCGCAGCCAAAAGACCAAAGCATAAAACAGAAGCAATATTGTAACAAGTTCAATAAAGACTTTAAAAATGGTCTACATCAAAAAAATCTAACAAAAAAGAAAAGGGCACAGGAGCCACCTGAAGGGACTCCCTGATGTGGGCCAATTTAAAGATCAAAACAAATAATGACAACAGATCAAGTATCAGATTATAACCCGAATTATAACTTGAGTGATAGTACGATTATAATGCAAACCCATGAGTCCACAGTGACGTAAAGACAAAAAACAAACGAGGAGAAAACCCTTCCTTCTAGGATCATGAAGAATGGAATTTAAAAAGCTGCCTTTGGCAATCATCAGGGAAGTTTACAGTCTTCAAGTATCTCTCCACAAAATGCTTACTAATTACAAAGGATAAAAAGTCACTTTGCAGCAAAGAAGCCTGTCAAACGCCTTCCAACCAAGTGATGGATACTGGCACCACCGGCAGTGGGACAGACAGGCACCGGGGGCCACCTCACGGCTGGACCAGGCACACTCTCGCTTCTGGGATTCACCCGCCCAAGAAGCTTAACTAGGGTCTGATCGTCAGCAGGTGCTGGGAGGCCCATGTTACAAAAGGACTGGCCTCGAACCTTCCAAAGCATCAAGGTCGGGAGAATCAAGGAGAGAAGGAAGAGAGTTCCAGACTGAAGAGGCCAGAGCGGGATCCTGACTGGGCAGAGCGCTTGACCTTAGAAGGGATCTTCTGAAGCCAACGAGACTGGGGCAACTGGTGGAAGCCGGATGCCGTCTCTGGGGAAGGAGCACCTTCTACTGTTCTCATATCCTTTCTATAACCTTGAAACGTTTCCAGAATTAAAATGTTAAATGTACTGAAACACTTTTCTGGCATTTTCTTTTCTATTCTTGACTCTCATGACCATTTACTCTTTTCTACAAATTCAAGATGGGGGGTGGCAAGGTGAAGAATGTTTTCCCTTCAGAGATACTAAAACAAACAAACAAACAACAACAAAAAAAACCCCACAACAACTTAAGCAATTAAAGAGGAAGGAGGCACTGAAACATGCACGACACGGACAAACTCTGAGACGGGAAAGCTGTCAGGCACAAAGGCCATTTACAGGAGTGTCCAGAACAAGGAAATCAGCAGAGACAGAAAGCAGATTAGTGGTTGTCAGGGGCGGGCAGTGACTGCTACGGTGTATGGGGTGAGGCTGGGATTTAAGCGTTCTGGAGTTAGTGGTGACGGTGACACAATTCTGTGAATATACTAAAAACAACTGAATTATACTATTAAATGGTGAACTTTACGTTATGTGTGAATTATATCCAGTTTTTAAAATTCCTGAGTTAAGAAGTGTCCTTGAGGCCAAGACACAAATGACAGGGTCTAGATGAGACCCAAGTATCCCAGCTCCCAACACTGTCCAGACACGAAGTCACTTCAACTGCTACTCAAAGTAAAATATTCGAGGGTTTTCAACTGTGTTCTCAAAAAAGCAAACAAAACCACCAAAGGATAAAACATCAACAAAAGAAAAGAAAACGCCCACTGCCAGCTCTCGCCTCTAGATGGTAGGTGCCTAGGGCAAAGGCTTAGGAAAGCAGGTGGGCACAGGAGGGGCAGGGAAGGGCCTGTCCTCCCCAGGAAGACACAGAGAAGAGCGACAGACACACTGTTCCCGGCTGCAAGCTTGCCTTCCCATTTTCCCTTTGGGTCAAAATAAAAAATCACCATATCCCAGGGCTTTAACCGAGTCATAAATCAAAAGTGGAAACAAAGAATCCACGGATGCCTGCCCTCACTCTGCCCTGGGCAACCCTGACCCTCACCGAGCAGTGCAACACTCAGAGCCACTGCTCTCATTTTGGATTTTATCAAAAAACTCCATGGCTCAGCTCTAAATGCCAAATAAGACCTGAAACAGAACCCAGAGACTCAGGGCTCTCCGGGCCACCCTCAGGCCTGCTCCCCCGGACAGAACCGCCTTCCGGACCTGCATCTGCATGTCCACACAGCTCGTTCAAGGCTGCTACTGTACCCTGCTCCGAGATCTCATCTCCTGGACCTCCACCCCTCCCCACACTCCCTCCATTTTTGGTAAATTTAAAATTCGGTATTTATATTACTGATCACTTAAGTATTGCTTGCAAGTTGAGCCAACCTGAATTATAACTATACTTTGCTCCTTTGCTTTTTAAAATTAAATAATTAATTTTGGCCGCTTTGGGTCTTTGTTGCTGCACGCGGGCTTTCTCTAGTTGTGGCGAGCAGGGGCTACCCTTCATTGCGGTGCATGGGCTTCTCATTGCGGTGGCTTCTTTTGTTGTGGTGCACGGGCTTCAGCAGTTGTGGCACGTGGGCTCAGTAGTTGTGGCTCACGGGCTCTAGAGCACAAGCTCAGTAGGTGCGGTGCACGGGCTTAGCTGCTCTGCGGCATGTGGGATCTTCCCGGACCAGGGCTCGAACCCGTGTCCCCTGCATTGGCAGGTGGATTCTTAACCCCTGCGCCACCAGGGAAGTCTGCTCCTTTGCTTTTGTTTTTCCTTGAGTCACTAACTGCCTCTTTTCATTTGCTTCATTTCTAGGTACCCAGCGCTAATTCAGCCCAAACCTTCCCCGCAGACCTTTAAAACTCCTCGATATGGTCTAAGCCATGAAGCCATCGCTCAGTTCTTCTCCCTGCCCCTTCACAGGCCACACCTCCCGGCTTGCAGGATCTCAGTTCCCCAACCAGGGACTGGACCCCGGGCCCTGGCAGCAAAAGCACCGAGTCCTAACCACCGGACGCCGGGGAGCTCCCCTGATCAGCCCTTTCTTGGAGGGCGCCCCCGTGCTTATGCTGACGAACGTTCTCCCCATCTGAGCACAGCCCGCCCCTCTGCCTTCTCCAACCTGAGTCACCCTGTTTCCTCAACTCTCATCCGAGTTTCTCTCTCCTCCAGCGTCAGCCTTCAAAAGACTGTGCAGGGACTGAATTTCTGAAAACCTGCGTATCTGAAAACGCTTTCATTTTCTCCTTGCACAGGAGTCACGTTGTACAGGGCAAAGAATTCCGGGCTGTTAATGGTCTTCTTTCACGTGTAGAACCTCCGTCTCCAGCTTCCAGTCCTGCTGCTACCAGCCCGGCAGCACTCCAACTGCCCCCACCTCTGGGAGCTCACGCTGACGAGTCCTGCTGCCATCACACTGGGAACCTGCAGGCACCTTCAACCTGGAACTTTGTGCCTTGAGTTCTGGAAGCTTTTTCTCGTGTAATTTCTTTAACAATTCCTCCACTGCTTTTTGGTTCCTGCCTCTAGAATTCTGGGATGCTGGACCTCCTGGATGGTGCTGGAATTTTCTTTACTCTTCTCTCCCAACTTTCACCCTTTATCTTTTTTTGTGTGTGTGTGGTACGCGGGCCTCTCACTGTTGTGGCCTCTCCCGTTGTGGAGCACAGGCTCTGGACGCGCAGGCTCAAGCGGCCATGGCTCACGGGCCCAGCCACTCCGCGGCATGTGGGATCTTCCCGGACCGGGGCACGAACCCGTGTCCCCTGCATCGGCAGGCAGATTCCCAACCACTGCGCCACCAGGGAAGCCCACCCTTTATCTTTTATTCTGTTCTGTGGATATTTCCTCAACTGCATCTTCCAAACACTCTCGTTCCGCCAACGTGCGTCACTCTTATTCTCCGTAACTGCCCTGCTCTTGTTTCAGAGATGCAAACTTTTCCCTTATTTCTGTGAGGCTTTTTAGAAAACGTAATTCACACAAATTGAAGGTCTGTGGCAACCCTGCACTGAGCAAGTCTATGGGCGTTGTTTTTCCAATAGCATTTGCTCACTTCGTGTCTCTGTGTCACATTTTGGTAACTCTCACAATATTTCCAACTTTTTCATTATTATATGTGTTATGATATCTGTGATCAATGATCTTTGATGTTACTGTTGAAAAAAGATTATGACTGTCTGAAGGCTCAGATGATGTTTAACACTGTTAGCAATTAAAGGATTTTTAAATTAAAAAAAAGAAAGAAAACATAACACAGTAACATACTAACAAGGTTCAAATTCTTAAGGTACCAAAAGTGAGTCCAGAATGAACAGGCCCCTCTCCCCACTTCTAAAAGCCTGCAGGCTATAGTAACCATCCTAGGGGCAGCCAACACCAGTTTATTTTGTAGGGAATAAATAGAGTGTGTGTGTGTGTAAGTTCCCCTCTTTTCCCCATAAGCGGTAGCAAATTCCACACACAGTTTTGAACATCTTCTCCATTTAACAATACATCTCAAAGAATGTTTCACGTAGCAGGACACAGCGCATGCAACCTTGGGACAGTTGTCCAATTATCCCATAATATGGATGCACCACCATTTATTTAACCAGCCTCCTAATAATTAATTGCAAATATTTTACTATTATAAACAAGGCCAGAATAAAAAATCACAAGAGAAAAAGTTTACACTCGTGCTAAAGCTGTGTTCCTGTTCCTCACGAACGTGATGCAGGGTAAAGCGGTTTTCCTGTTCTGCCAATCTGAGAGATGAACCACAGTATATCCTCTCTGAGGAGCCGTGCTTTCCATTTCTTCCACCCCCGGCACAGTTTCTGTTTCTTCTGAGTCTCTTCCTCGCACAAATTTGGCACCTGTCCCTCAAATACCATCTTCCTTTGAAGAAAGGCTTTCCTCAAACTTCTGGCGACCCTTGGTCACTGTCTGTGCTTAACAGCGAGGCTCTGGGTGTGCCTGAGTTAGTGACCATCCTGGTAAACACTGGCCAGGGAGCATCACCAGGGGATGCTAGTCTAAGGGACATCTGACAAGGGACAGAACATCTGTGTCTTAAAGCGCCTCTCCATGGACCGCTTATTAGTTGAAAGAGGAAAACCAGTAACTATGCAGTAGAAGAGCCAGAAAACACAGGGATCAAGGTTCGCATCGCCAGGGAGGCCAGGTGGCATCTCGGGTGTGACCCCCGAGGGGGACACATGTCACCTGGGCAGTGGTCCAGCTGGGAACACGTCACCTGAATCTAATCACAGGAAAACAGCCGACAAACGCAGACGAGGAACTTTCTATTACAAAGGGGCTGTATTGTTCAACACCGTCTTCACAAAAAAAAAAAAGAATGTTCCAGATTAAAGGCGACTCCAGCGTGACGGCCTGGTCCTAGATGGGGTCCCTGTCCTGCAGGGAGACCACTGGCCAGCTGACAGGATTGGGGATGGAACCGTGTGCCAGGTGTTAAGAGCCCATGGCCTCAGCGGTGACTGACTGTGGTCACGACAGGGAATATACTCTGCTCTTGGGAAACACACACTGAGGTTCTTGGGGCAAAGGCCCTGACGTGTGCAGCTTACTCCCCAAGGCTTCAGAAAAAACTGTGTGCGTCTGGGCGTGCGTCTGTGCTGCAGGGATGGGAACACATGCCAGCGGGAGGTGCAAATGGTGACAGCTGAACCTGGGGGACAGGTGCATGGGGTCTCTGTGTGCTATTCTCATTCTCACAGCTTTTTGGGACGCTTGAAAGTGTTTCCTGATCAAAGTCTTTACAAAAGGAGGCTCTGAAGCGCTGGCTGGCAGCTCCCAGGGCTGCAGCGGGGCCCCGGACGTTAGAACCCCGCTCATGAGGCACCTTATCTCCACCTTCCGAGGGGAGGGAGGCGCCTCGTCCTGGTGGGGCGGGGCGTGCTGTAGCTGTCTGCCCCCGCCCCGCCGGTCTCCCCGCCCCCCTGGGGATCCCAGGCTCCTCGCTAGGCCGTCAGGGGCTGCTTCCCTACTTCCCAGACTCTGCTGATAGTCCTCGCTTTCTGTGGTTTCCTTTTCCATTCTTTGTTCTTACTGATGTAAAGTTAAAAAAAAATTCCTTCACTGTCATGCCGGTGGGGATTTTGAGGGGGTGGAGATGAATTCAATCTGCCGCCTTCCATTTCAAGTCTCTAACCTCATGCTTTTACAGTTTCTTCTGGTCATAAACTATTTGTCCTTTTCTGGAGAAATGACAACAGCTTGACTCTGAGGGATGTGATTTCCCCCTCTGTGCCAGGTAGGAACCGCCATCAAAGGGAGCAGGTGTAGGAGACCCTGGACACCACTCAAAGGGCCTGGATTTTAGGTGGAATGTAACAGAACTGACATTCTAAACGCAAAATTAAATTTTTTTCTGATGGGAAATTGAAATTTGCTTGCTAAGTTGAGAAAGAGAAAGGAAAAGCAGAAGAAACAAAGTGTCCTTCATCAGGGAGGCCTGGATCAGATCAGCCGTTTCAGGCGCCGGCAGCGAAGACGGGCCACAGAGGGAAGAGCCGCAAAGCCAGCCGGGTGCCAAGAGCGCCACCGCCAACCCCGGGCACCACGTTCCATCAGAGGCGCCCGACTTCACGGGCCGGGAGCAGGCAGCTCCTGGAGGGGAGATGGGAGCATCTGGCGAGGCGAGGGCTCCCGAGCTGCAGGCCGGCGCCCTGGCAGCTGTTTCCAGGCACGTCACACCCCACGGCCCGGCACATGGACATTCACCACAAACACAACTCAGTGGCCCTTTATGTAACACTCACCCATCCGAACGTTGCTACCGCACACATCCCCGGGAACCCGAGCACTGCCCTCGGAGGGTCCCCAGGCTGTTCTGTCTTGTGCTTTAAACAGTGACTGGGACCCGTGGCGGAGACCCCACAGGGCAGCAGCCTCCCCGTGGGGGTGGACGCCGCCCCACAGGGCAGCCAGAGCCCAGGCTTGAGGTTCCACGGGGGCGACCTTCTGTCAACGTTAGAAGGACAGTGGGACGTGACTGAGCGCCCTGGGGGCCGTGGTCCCCGTGACAGTGAGTCCAGGACAAGAAGACAACTTCTCTAACGGGTGAGAGGTCGGATCAGAGGGTCCGCAAAGCTCTTCCTCCAAGTCTAAGACGGATTCAGCAACAGAGACTTCCCAGCAAACGTAAAACAATCCCATGAAGCCACAGCATAGCCGCCCTCCTACCTGGAAGACGAGGACGCCCATGTGGGAAACGGCCAGGTTGATCTTGGCCCCCTCCCTGTCAGAGGCCGTGTGAAACCTGATGCCGTACATTTCCAGCTTCCGGGCAATTTCCAGCACCTGGAAATCCGACTCGGCAGGCGTCTGGCCCCTGTAATAAAAGACAGCATGATCACAGCACTCCTGAAAGAGCCGAAACACAGGACAGAAGCGACCAGGAAAACAGACCACAGAAACAAACCAACAAAGGAGGCTCTGTTCTTCAGAGGGTCGGTCACTCACTGTATGTTTATGTACGCACATCAAACAAAACACTGCACACAGGCCACGGAAACTGTCCGCTTGCTTCTATTCTGTAATCCATTTCCTAGTGGGTTGAATGTTTTCTTTGCACTCATTAGATGTTCAGCCTTATAATTTTATCTTAATACAAAGTAACGTGCAAACATTACGTGCAGAGACAAATAGTAAATAAAGGAAATACCACAGATAACTCTAGTATCTCATTAAACCCATTTCAAAACTTTAAAAAACTATTTTCAAAAAGTACAATTCTAACCATTAGAATACACTTTTATAAAAATGAAATTATCGGGCTTCCCTGGTGGCGCAGTGGTTGAGAGTCCGCCTGCCGATGCCAGGGACACGGGTTCGTGCCCCGGTCCGGGAAGATCCCACATGTCGCGGAGTGGCTGGGCCCGTGAGCCATGGCCGCTGAGCCTGCGCGTCCGGAGCCTGTGCTCCGCAACGGGAGAGTCCACAGCACTGAGAGGCCCACGTACCGCAAAAAAAAAAAAAAAAAAAAAAAAAAAAAAGAAATTATCAAAATGAATAAAAATATAATCACCAAAAAATTGGTTTTATTGACGCCTCGCACGCGGCCCACATCGCTCCGAGCAGCTCCAAGGCATGATGCTCAGGTAAGTCCCAAACACTCCATGTGGGATTTTCCATTAACAACTCTTTTTTCTTACTTCTGAACGCCTGAGTTTTTGGATCTTTAAGGAATAACACACAGTTTGTGTTATGCCATTCTTGTGATTTCCATTCTTTGACTAAAATGTCTGTTCTCTGAAGTTGATATAGACATCTGTTAACTTGCATTTTAATAAATCATCTTCAACAAGATGATGATTCCATTGTATATCCACCACATCTTCTTTACCTATTCATTTATTGATGGGCACTGCTTCTGTGTCTAGGCTATTGTAAATTATGCTGCTATGAACACTGGGGTGCATATATCTTTTCGAGTTAGTTTTTCTCTTTTCTTTGGGTAAATACCCAGGAGTGGAATTGCTGGATCATATGGTAGCTCTATTTTTAATTTTTATTTATTAAAAACAATTTTTTTAATTGGAGTCGAGTTGATTTACAATGTTGTGTTAGTTTCAGGTGTACAGCAGAGTGAACCTAATATATCCACTCTTTTTTCGATTCTTTTCCCATATAGGCCATTACAGAGTATTGCATCTATTTTTAATTTTGGAGGAATCTCCATACCATTTTCCATAGTGGCTGCAGCAATTTTCATTCCCACCAACAGTGCACGAGGGTTCCCTTTTCTCCACATCCTTGCCAACACTTATTTCTTGTCTTTTTAAAAAAAATATTTATTTATTTATTTATTTATTATTTATTTATTTTGGCTGCTCTGGGTCTTAGTTGCAGCAACGCAGGATCTTTGCTGCGGCATGCGGGCTCTTAGTTGTGGCATGTGGATCTAGTTCCCTGACCAGGGATTGAACCTGGGACCCCTGCATTGGGAGCATGAACCTCTGGACCACTAGGGAAGTCCCCTCTTGTCTTTTTCTTCTATTGAAGTACAGTTGATGTACAATGTTATATAAGCTATAGGTGTGCAATATAATGATTCACAATTTTTAAAGGTTATATACTCCATTTATAGTTATTATAAAATATTGGCTATATTCCCTATGTGTATAGTACATCCTTGTAGCTTAGCTATTTTACACTTAGTAGTCTGTACCTCTTAATCCCCTACCCCTATCTCACCCCTCCCCGCTTCCCTCTCCCCATGAGTAACCAGTAGTTTGTTCTCTATATCTGAGTTTGTTTCTTTTTTGTTATATTCACTAGTTTGCTGTATTTTTAGATTCCACACATAAGTGAAATCATACAGTATTTCTCATTCTCTGTCTGACTTATTTCACTTAGCACAATGCCCTCCATCCAGGTCCATAGAGGCTGCTGCAAATGGCAAAGTTTCCGTCTTTTTTATGGCTGAGTAGTGTTCTATTGTACAATACATACCACGTCTTCTTTACCCATTCGTCTGCTGACTTATTGCTTGTCTTTTTGATGACAGCCATGCTGACAGGTGTGCGGTAGTGTCTCATGGTGATTTTGATGTGCACTTCCCTGATGATTAGTGAGGTTGAGCATACTTTCATGTGTCTGTTGGCCATCTGTCTGTCGGCCATCTGTCTGTCTTCTTTAGAAACATGTCTCTTCAGGTCCTATGCCCAGTTTTTAATCAAGTTGTTTGCCTTTTTCATGTTGAGTTGTATGAGTTCTTTGTATATTTTTGCAGACATATAATTTGCAAATATCTTCTATTCAGTAGGTGGTCATTTGTTGTGTTGATGGTTTCCTTTGCTGTGCAAAAGTTTTTGGTTTTATTAGGTCCCATTTGTTTATTTTTGCTTTTGTTTCTCTTGCCTAAGGAGACAGATCCAAACAAAAATATAGTTGACCCTGAACAACTCGGGGGTTAGGGGCACCAACCCTCTGCACATAAGTTACAGCCAGCCCTCTGTATCCGAGGTTCTACATCTGAGAATTCAACCCGCCTAGACCATGTAGTATGTAGCATCTACTACGGAAAACAGTCCGTGTATAAGGGGACTCACCCAGCTCATGCATATGTTGTTCAACGGTCAACTGTATTGCTAAGACCCACGTCAAAGAATATACTGCCTGTTTTCTTCTAGGAGTTTTATGGTTTCAGGTCTTACATATAAGTCATCTTTTAAAAAAATTTATTTATTATATTAGTTATTTGGTTGCACCGGGTCTTAGTTGTGGCAGCCAGGCCCCTTAGTTGCAGCTCGCGAACTCTTAGTTGTGGCACGCATGTGGGATCTAGTTCCCTGACCAGGGATCGAACCTGGGCCCCCTGCATTGGGAGCGTGGAGTCTTACCCACTGTGCCACAAGGGAAGTCCCCTTACATGTAAGTCTTTAATCCATTTTGAGTTTATTTTTTGTATATGGTGTGAAAAAGGGGTCCAGCTTGATTCTTTTGTGTGTGGCTGTCCAGTTTCCCAACGCCGTTTATTCAAGAGGTTGTCTTTTCCCCACTGCATAGTCTTGTCTCTTATCACACACCCACAAGTGTGTGGGTTCACTTCTGGGCTCTCTGTCCTGTTCCACTGATCTGTGTGTGTGTTTTTATGCCACTTCCTTCCCGTTTTGATGGCTGTAGCTGTGTAGTTGTTTGAAATCAGGGAGTGATACCTCCAGCTTTGTTCTTCTTTCTCAAGATTATTTTGGTTATTTGGGGTCTTTCGTGTTTCCATACAAACTTTAGAGGTATCTGCAACACTTACAAACACGTGCACACGTGCATACGAACACACGACGTGCAGACGCGGAGCCACCTCTCAGGTCTGGTGCTTTACTCCCCTCAAGGCAGGTTCTTGGTGTAACTGAGCATAGACTGGTCACCGTCCCACCGGCCTCCCCATGCATGGGGGCGGTCACGTCGTGAACCCCCACCCAGCGGGCCTGGCGGTGAGCCTCTCCCACGGGGCTGTGGACCCCATCCCGAGGCACTCTTCCCTGGGGTCCGCGGCCCCAGGCTGTCTTCCTTCCTCTGGCTGCTCGCCGCCCCGTCCTGATGGCCTCCTTCTCACGGCCTCTGGGGCCTCCCCCCACCAGCGTCCTCCAGGGGCGCGTCCTGGCCCCGTTCTGCCTCACCCCTTCCCCACCCCATCTCACCCTGAACAGTGCGCTTTGGCTCCACCCCTGCCCCGGGCGCTGCTGCCCCGGTGGGACGCTTCACACCGCGGCCACCCCACCCTCCACGGGCGCCTGGCTCCGGCCCTGTGTGTCCTGGCAGGAAGGGGACCCTGCCCCCAACTCTAGGAGCAAATCCCACACAGGTGACCATCCCCTTTGGGACAGACATGGGACTCACTCAGGCTGGCACGGGGAGGGGGCCCTCTGCTCGGCTGGTCCTCGGGGTCTGTGTGTGACACGGGGCGCGGTGCATTCCCCCGCCACCAGCCAGAACCAAGGCAGCCTCGAAAGAGGCCACGCCGAGGGGCTCTAGGAAGCTGGGCCAGAGCCCTAAGGGCCAGGTGCGCGCTGAGGCCGTGGCTGCGAAAGGGTGGCCCTGTGTGCACAGCTTGGATGCCCGGCAATGCCCCAAACCACCACACCCAAGACGGAGCTCAGGCCTTGGCTCCGTTTCACCACGTGACGAAGGGGGGCCCACAGCCCAGGGCACGCGCGGCACCGTGGGGTCACACGCAGCCTCCCGCCAGCAGCTGGGGCCGTTACTGGCTCCTAGAACCTCGGGTGCCGTGCCCCCCACCCCCAAGCTGTTGCCTCCACCGGCACCCTCATGGTCCTGCACCTCATCCTCCCCGCAGAGCAGGCTCTGCCTGGCACTCCAGCCCACGTGCCACAAGTGACACATCTGTACAGACAGTGCCACCCCGAGCCAGGCACACAAAGGCCCGCTGGTAGCTCTGAGCGGTAAAGGCATAGAAAAGCGCACGGCCTCACAGGGAAGGGCATCCTCGAGGGTTGGAGCCTGGGTCTGCGTTGCCCAACCCCCGCCCTGCACGCGACGTCAGTGCGCTTACCTCTCAACAGGCTCCCCCACAAGGGGGGCCCAATCCTCCGGGACCCCTCCCCATCGAGCTCTCCCTTTGGTGAACTCAAGCTCACAACCCCCGGGCCCGGGGCCACCAGCCCTTCTCATGGCCTCCCCATCTCTCTTCCCCTCCTCCTCTGGGTCGCCCTCACCTCGTCCCAGCGTCAAGCCTTAGGGAAGCCAGGCAGCAGGGCTGCAGTAGGAGCCATCCCGCCCCCGACACCTGAGGACTGGGCGCGGCCAGTGCAGGACCCCGTCCACCGCCCCCCACTTAAGGAGGGACGTCAGCACTGCCCGGGGCCCGGGCACCCTCCCAGCCTGTCCCGAAGAGGCCTGTGGACGGAGTCCCGCCCAGCCAGCTGACCGCCCCGACGTCTGGCGGCGCCGACTCACGCGTGCCCCCGATGGAGCTCCAGGATCTGCTCCAGGGCCCGCTCCTGGCCCGGCAGGTACTCGTGGGCCCGCAGGTGCTCCCGGTCCAGCGCCTCTTCATAATCTCCTATTTCCGCTGAGACGAGAAAGTAACAAGCGGTCTTTCTCACGTTTACATGAAGAAAAATACAAGCGTTTGTGCATGCAAGTGCGTAAATTAAAAGCAGAAGAAAATTATCCTAAATCTGTAGCAAAAAAATATATCCCTTAAATAAACAAAATTTTGTATTTTATTTTTCCAAATATTTTATGCCGTTAAAGGCAAACATAAAGGCAGGCGAAGAGAATTTTTTCTGAGTCTTGAAGAGGAAAGACGCTGGTGAGCGGCTCCAGGGAGGGAAACTCTGAGCTTTACCCTGTTTGCTACGTTTTAAACGTTTTCTCTGTAAGTTGTCTCAAGACTACTGTGACCAGGATAAGGTCCTTTATTTTGTTTCAAGATAATGTATTTTAAATTGTTTCTCCCTTCAGGCCCTCTCAAATTCTTGAGGAACAATGCATGTTGCTTTCTAATTTCATGTATTTTAAGGCCACACATTTTCAAAATAGTAGTTAAAGCCCAATAACTTTAAGCAACATACTTTGTTTTGAGATAGTCTCAAATCACAGAAAAGCTGCATGCACAGGATCACACCTTGGTGTGTGTTTTCTACAAAACAGGACATTCTCATGCATAACCCCGGCACCACCACCCAGGTAAGGACAAGACCACCATCTGCTGCTGCATCCGAGCCTCAGAACCCGTTCACGTTTCAGCAGCCACCTAACTTTAAAGCAAAAGACCCGGTCAGAATCCTACACGGAATCTGGCTGTCGTGGCTCTTTACCATCCTTCAATCTAAGCAGCACACTTCCAAGGTGGAACTTACAGGCAGACAAGTTATTCTAAGATAACTCAGCTGTGCACAGAGCCCTCAGCAAGAGGCACTGCCGAAGGCCGTCTGCACTAAAAAGCCACCTGCCACCTGAGAGGACCTCAGGACAAATCACAGATAACTAAGCCACTTCGACACTTGTGCTTATGGGCGTGAACGGGTCCCATTGCGCAGGATGGCAAACCTCTGGTAAAATCTGCTATTTGGAGAAGGTGTGTCAAGGGAAGGACCAAGTAAACTGCACATTAACCCATTAACTTAGAAGTCCCTAAAATTCTGGAATCTCTCTATATCATACTTCCTGAGTTCAAATTTCAGAAGTATTTGTTCTATGCCAGGAAGATGTGGTCCAGCCTCTAGTCCAGAAGCCAGGCAGGGATTTCCTTCTGTCTGTCCTGCGGGGGGAGGGGGCTGGAGAGCCCAGGGGGAAGCGCGCACCTGCTCTCCAGACCCTCCTCTTACGCTTCTCCCAGTTCATGCCTGAAGTCACCGTGGCGCTCAAACCACCTCCCGCTCTGAGATCCTGAAGGGCTTCCTTTGTCCTTTGGGGACTGACGCCTGACTTGTCACGGGGGCTGTGACGCTCTCCCCAGAGTCGGGGTGCTGCCCAGCCCCCCTACTGGAGGTCTGAGGGCCACGTGAGACCGCGGAGAGGACGCGTGGCCCGTCTCCCCTCCCAGGTGGGAAGTTAACCCTCAGCTCCTCAGAAAAACCTGCAAACTGAACCGCCCGTCCTTTGCTGGTGCCCAGCCCGGGGCAGGTGAGTCAGCCACAGGCGTAGCCATCCCGTGTGAGTGCGGGGCCAGCAGGACACTCACCCTGCAGGAGGTGGGACGCCAGGAGGGCAGCCGTGGTGTCTGTGCAGGTCAGACGCTCCTCCAGAAGGTCTCTCTTAAGTTGCAGGGCAAACAAGTAT
This sequence comes from Mesoplodon bidens, assembly GCF_964165515.1. Lineage (NCBI taxonomy): Eukaryota > Metazoa > Chordata > Mammalia > Artiodactyla > Ziphiidae > Mesoplodon > Mesoplodon bidens. The sequence goes on along the minus strand of NC_138165.1, from coordinate 113,735,664 downwards.
CTAGGAGGGAGTTCCAAGCACAGAGATCAGCTCCAAAGCTTCTGAACACACTTCCCACGTCTGTCTCAGGAGGACACACAGCCCCAGGTCACACCAGAGCAGACAGCGGGCAAGGGCAGTCACAGGAGGCCCGGCACCACAGAGCTCACAAATTCATGCCACTTCTGTTACACACACAAAACTGCACTCGCGATTTTGTGTGAAGTAGCAGAAATAGCCAATGAAGACAAAGCTTCAAGTGTGGCTATGAAGCTTTAAGGCAACTTGATAATGTCTGGTCTTGGCTAGAATCTGAGAAACAGGTAGTCTTGAATTAACTGGTGAGAATGTAACAGAGAGGGTGATTGAAACTATATATATATTCATTCATTCCATGAGCAAATAATCCCCGAGCACATATATGCTCCAGGTGCTGTTCTGGGAGCTGGAAATACGATGGGGAGCAAGACAGACTCCCCGCCCTTGTTGGGGGTCCCACCCCAGTGTGAGCTGTCAGCGTTTACTGTGCTCTCTTAAACTTGAAATGTACACACTCTTGGCCTTAAGCAATCCCAACCCTATGAACTTTTCTACAGAAACACTTCCAGAGTTCACAAAGATATGTGGACAAGGATGTTTATTTGCAGCATTATAGCAGAGAAAAACTAGAAACAATCTAAATTTGCACTAACATGAGACTGGCTAAATAAATTAGGTTACAGCCATACATACTAATACGGAAAGACATGGGGAAAAAGAAACTCAACCTGCAGTTCTCTGTGTAGAGTTTGATACTGTTTTGTAAAATAATGACTTAAAGCCCCACGTCCACTGGCATACTGCTGTGAATTCATCTGGAAGACTCACGTCCAAGTGTTAATACTTCTGGGAAGGGTGGGTGGGCAGGGAGTGAAGAGGAACACTGACTTTTTACTCTACATAACTTTAAAGTTTTTCTTCTTTTACCACAAACATGCAGTTTTTTTATAAATAAAAAAATGACCTTCTGCATAAACCCGGCTCGGACCCAGGACACGGAATTAGGTTAACACTTCCTGTTACTCACCATTGTCTAGGAATATATATTTAAAAGTGATTCTCTCAAAAGGGACTTCCTGGTAAATGTGAGGTGTTTAATACACAATTAAGACAAGCTCTGTGCTCACTCATAAGGCGCCTCCTGCCGTCCTGGGGTTCAGCTTCTCACCCATAAAGATGAGAGACTAGAGCCTCGCGGTCTCTACGTGTCCTCGCAGCTGAGTCTATGACTTTGTGATACAGAAGCGGTTGGAAAGACCTTCTAAGCAAAGGTTCTAAGACTCTGAGGACCCAGGTATGAATCCACGTTTGGTCAGGAAGCTAGTCTGTTACTATTGCATCATCATCATAGCCCTCTCTTATCTAACTTCTGACTCCGGGTTTTGAGTTGATATTTAGGTTTTTGCTTTATTCCTCATGATGAAATCAGTACATAAAACACAAGGAAAAAAACCACTTCCATCATCTTATTGCCCAGATGAAACAACTGCAAACATTTTCTTTCAAAGAATCAATCGTGAAGTTAAAAGAGTAGCACAAAAGAAATCACCTGAAGTATTTCTGCTCCATATATTCATAAGGACACTCCCAAGTAAGTGTATTTTGTTGATTAAAAAAGTAAAGGAATGGGTGAAATTCCTACCGACTTCATGCACAGGCATAGATCTATGCTCGTTTGGAGAATATCTGTTCACCAGTACCCTCAAACGCCATTTTTAATTCTCAAATTTGTGCCATAAACTTTCTTCCAAACCCTATTTGCATTTGTGTCTGTGCAAGAGTGAAAATGCAAAACTATGACACCTTGGTTACAGCTTTGACACAGACACTAGGTTCATTCTTTGAATAAACAACCCTGACCAGGTGCTTAGGTAAAGCACAGGTGCTGTCGGGGACACAGGTGAAGGAGGACCCTGCCCACGGCAGCTCTGGGTCAGTCAAGCTCTTTACCGTGTATATTCTTCTTGCAACTGACCCGGATCAGGTGGGAAAAATTTCACTCCTAGGCGAAGCACTGTATTCTTTGGCCCTATAAAAAGAAAAATTTTTAAGTCCACAAATAAGGTCACACTCTGTATTTGCCATCTTTCTGCATATTCTGGTGTGACTAAGCTAGTGCTTTCAAATGGACTGTTAAAGCAAATCTTTTCAAATAAGAGGATGTTAAGAAATTTCCTCTGCATGAAATTGTTAGTCCTAAGTACCAGTCACATATAGCAAAGAAAAAACTGAAAACTTTTGCTTTAAGTAGAGATTACTAAAAGAAACCCTAAAAACAAGCAGGAAACTGCACATTAAAATCTTAAAATGTATTCTTCTTTATATTTTAGGAGTAAAAAAGTGATTTAAAAAATTAGGGTGTTTATACTATTAGTCATAGTAAAAATTTAAAAAGCCTGGGAGTTCCCTGGTGGCCTAATGGTCAGGACTCCGGGCTTTCACTGCCAGGGCCTGCGTATGATCCCTGGTCGGGGAAATGAGATCCTGTAAGCCACGCGGCAAGGCCAAAAAAAAATTAATAATAATAAAAGGCCCATTATTTTTGAAATCCTTATATACTTTAGTGAAAGAAAAATGTTATCATTCACTATACTGAACTAGAACAACCTGATTACTGTAAAGAAAAAGTGTAGGATATTAGCTTATCTGAGTATTTTAGCTTTATTGAAATTTTATAATAACACAGCCATGTGATTTCCACCACAAGAAAAGAGGAACTGTTTTGCTAAAGTGCTATGGCAACCGAAATGGCCTTCGCTTATCAGTGAACAAAAGTTCCTTCTATACAACCTCTTCTCCTCAATTTAGTCCTAAAAAACTTACAGGTGAATTCAGATGACTAGGGATTTCACCCCGTATGTCTTTTCATAACTTAGAAACTGCACACTTATTTTTGCGTATTGGCCAAAAATGACGGCAATATCGAGCAGCATATCCTATTTCTTCCAAATTTGAGGCAAGTAACTGAGAACTATCTGAGTTAAACGATGCCCCACCCTCCACATCTTACAGTTTAAAGCTAAACAGCAAAGTGACCACCAAGTTCACCTGCTGCTGGTGTCACTCTGCTGCTGCCCAGAGAGTGGTGACGACCATGATCGTCTGAACGTGCCTTGAATTTGAACAGTCAAGGACAAAGCATCTTAAATGAGCAGTTTTAAAGAGTTAAGAAAAGGACTTACTTCGTACTTGTCTAACGATGGGTTTCATAGGTTCAAGCCAGATCTAAAGAGGATTTAAGAAAAGATATCAAATCCATTAAATTATTTCTCTATTTAATAAGAATGTTGGGCTTCCCTGGTGGCACAGTGGTTGGGAGTCCGCCTGCCAATGCAGGGGACACGGGTTCGTGCCCCGGTCCGGGAGGATCCCACATGCCGCGGAGCGGCTGGGCCCGTGAGCCATGACCACTGAGCCTGCGTGTCCGGAGCCTGTGCTCTGCAACAGGCCACAACAGTGGGAGGGCCGTGTACCGCAAAACAAAAAAACAAACAATAAGAATGTTACAAAACACAAATATTTATAATTAAGGGAGATATTTAAGGCAGGAGTATTTTGGCCCTGCTGCTCTTAGACACACGTCGAATCCTGATCTAACAGAGTACAGCAGGGCCCGCCGTGGGAGGCGGAGGAGGACAGGATGCAGCTAACCACCCCAAGTCACAAAGGCTGCTGTCGCCGTGCATAGGATGGGCACCCGGAACTCTGTGTGTGCGTGCTGGGGCTGGTACCTGTTAAGACCAAACAAATATCGGGCACCCGCTGCCCCTGTAAACAGCGAGCTGATGAGTGGGTTACTGTGGGACAGGGGTAGGAGGGGCTCTACGATGCCGACATGCTGTTTGAACTAATGGGCTCATTTGGTCTCTTTAAACCAGTTCCACCTGTAAATATTAAAGCTCCACACTTTTATGGTTCACCTATTAAGTAAAACGAGGCATAACCAGCTTAGTAAAGCAGTTTGCTCAAGATCCACTCTTGAAATGATTATCACACACGATATACTCTAGCTGCTTTTAGAACTTATGAAGAAAGGATTTCCTTGGCACACGTGCTAGTAGACTGAAAACAATTAGGGGGGATGCCAATTCAGGCTTAGGTAGAAGGCAAATATATTCCCTACAGCTGTAAATAAAATGCTTTGATAATAACAATGTGCCCTGCTTGTATCATTCCAGGAGGTCCTCAGAGGTCTCTGGCCCAAATGCAGCATCACAAGCACCTGCAGCCCACCTAGAGCCTATCTCCAAAAGCAGATGAGAAGCACATACCCAGCAGGACTGGACGTTTTGAAACTCCAAGCCGAAGTAGTCACATTCTATCAGATTCAAGCGCTTCCACACCTGGGTCAGTAACACCTGGCCATCGCATTTAGGCTGTGGTGAGACAGACGAGAAGAAACACGAGGAGGGTTACACGACTTCAGACAACAAAGATTTACGAACACTGCGGCATAAGGTCCCTTCCCACACGCACAACTTTATTATATTTAACTTCTTGGTTTGCTTTCCCTTCTGAGGAGGCTCGCAAACTGTCACCGAGCAAACAGATGAACCTGAGGCTCTATGCTCAGAAACTGACGCATCAATAAAGCTAAAAACTCCTCAATTTTACATTCTCAGAGTGTGTGGAGTCACATTTCTTTGTAACTTTAAGGTTGTAGGAACCATTTTTAGCCTCAGTAAACATTTTATCAAACAATTCTGATATTTACTAAAAAGGTGAGTCTCATAGTCCATGTTTGCATGAGATCCCGTGGATAACGTAGTGTCTGGCAGCCTTTCCCATAGGGAGAAGAGCATGAACCAGGCAACAAACCAGGTGGGGAGTCGGCCCTCCACTCTGTTCACAAAGATAAATTCCAGTTGACTAAAGGCAGAGGAGAATGTTTCCATAATCATGGGCTGGGTACAGTCTCCTAAGCGGAGCACAAAGGAAAGACTGATAGATCCAATTACGTAGAAATGAAAAATTTCTGAATAGAAAGACACTGAACAAAGTTAAAAACTAGAATCATGCTGAAAAAATTATAACTTATGTCTCATGCTGCTCTTATGAAGAATTATAACTTATGTCTCATGCTGCTCTTATGAAGAAATACAAATGGCTTTAGGAATACAAAAAGATACTCAAGGGACTTCCCTGGTGGTCCAGTGGGTAAGACTCCATGCTCCCTATGCAGAGGGCCCCAGGTTTGACTCCTGGTCGGGGAACTACATCCCGCATGCATGCCGCAACTAAGAGCTCACAGGCCACAATTAAGAGTCTGCATACTGGGGCTTCCCTAGTGGCGCAGTGGTTGAGAGTCCGCCTGCCGATGCGGGGGACGCGGGTTCGTGCCCCGGTCCGGGAGGATACCACGTGCCGTGGAGCGGCTGGGCCCGTGAGCCATGGCCGCTGGGCCTGCGCGTCCGGAGCCTGTGCTCCGCAGCGGGAGAGGCCACAACAGTGAGAGGCCCCGTACCGCAAAAAAAAAAAAAAAAAATTTTCCAAGTCAATTACTAGCCTATGTTCAGGTAACAAAAAGAATTTTGTATTCTCCGTGTCCTGAAATACATAATTAATTCCCACAAAACCCATCAGAAACAGGTGTCTTCACAAACCATGAAGGCACAGACATTTCCAAAGTTATTTAAATTAATACAAGGTGACACAGATGGTGGGGCAAGGGGGGAGGGAATTCCTTAAATCTGTTTTATGGAAAAGAACCCCCAAACTCCAAACAAATCCACATATACACACACATCCCCCCAAGCGAAAGATTCCTACTTATGGATATCAATGAAAATATCGCAAGTAAAATATCAGCAAACATAATCTGGCAAAAACAGAAAGAGTGACACATCATAACCAAGTAAAATTATTCAAAAGAGAGAGGATAATTCAATATACTATTAGGACATTTAACATTACATCTTTTCAACAGACCTGCAGAAAAATATCCTATGATTGCCGAAAAATATCCTATGGTTATTCCCAGAATCTGAGATTCTGAGAAGGCATCTGATAAAATTCAATTCTTAATAAAACAGGAAGAGAGGCATGATTCCCTAACATCTAACAAGACGGGGTGGCTGCCCCCAACCACACATTCCATCACTAACTCTAAATGCCAGCACCAAAACAGGAAGAAACGGGAGGCAAAAAAACTGGAAAAGAGGAAGCAAGGTGTCATTACTTGCAGGTATGATACTTTACTTTGAAAATCCAAGAACATCAACTAGAAAACTATTATAAAAAAGATGAAATTCAGTTAGGTGATGGGGGAAAATTATTATACGGATATCACCAGGCCTTTCAGGATAGAGAGGAAGAAACAACCACGTTTGTAACAGCAATGAAAAAACTGAAATATCTTGGAATAAACTTACAATAAAAGAAAGCCTTACGGGGAAAATTTTAAAAACACTGTCAGGAGACTGAACAAGGGGCAGAAGTGGATGGCGCCACCTTCTTGGAGAGAAACACCCGCGGAGACGTCAAGCTTCCTTCCATTAATCCACAGACTCCACGTGGCCCTAATAAAAGTACCAAGAGGATTCTTTAAGGAACCTGAGAGGCTGATTCTACAGTTGATGTATTTTTTTAAATGCAAGAATAGTCAGGAAAATTCTGAAAAAGAAAATTAAGAGAGGATGAGCCTTAGCAGATAGTCAAACTGTTGAAAAACTATAGTAATTAAAACATTTGGTACTGGTGCATGTCCACACAGACAAATCAATGAAACAGAGTAGGAGGTGAAGAAATATACCCAAGTACATAAAATAGTGGAGTGTCTGGTAACAGTGACATTTCAAATCAATCAGTGAGAGGAAAACAGATTATTCAATAAATATTATTAGGTATCCATCTGGAAAAAACTAGGCTGTACCCTTATCTGGCATAAAAATTTCAAGAGGAATAAAATATCTAAACACAAAAACATCTACCCGGATGGCGGAAGAGTAAGACGCGGAGATCACCTTCCTCCCCACAGATACATCAGAAATTCATCTACACGTGGAACAACTCCTACAGAACACCTACTGAACGCTGACAGAAGACCTCAGACCCCCCAAAAGGCAAGAAGCTCCCCACATACCTGGGTAGGGCAAAAGAAAAAAAGAATAAACAGAGACAATAGGATAGGGACGGGACCTGCACCAGTGGGAGGGAGCCGTGAAGGGGGGAAGGTTTCTACACACTACAAGCCCCTTCGCGGGCGGAGACTGTAGGTGGCGGAGGGGGAAAGCTTCGGAGTAGCGGAGGAGAGCACAGCAACAGGGGTGCGGAGGGCAAAGCGGAGAGATTCTGGCACAGAGGACCGGTGCCCTCAGGCACACACCAGCCCGAGAGGCTTGTCTGCTCGGCCGCCGTGGCTGGCGGGGCTGGGAGCTGAGGCTCGGGTATCGGCTTTCAGTCGGAGCGCAGGGAGAGGACTGGGGCTGGCGGCAGGAAGAGAGCCTGAAGGGGTTAGTGCACCACGGCTAGCCCGGAGGGAGTCCGGGGAAAGGGTCTGGAGCTGCTGAAGAGGCAAGAGACTTTTTTCCCTTTTGTTTCCTGGTGCGCGAGGAGAGGGCATTAAGAGGGCTGCTTGGGGAAGCGCCGGAGACAGGCACGAGCCGCGGGTAAGGCACGGACCTCGGAGACGGGCGTGGGCCGCCGCCGCCCGCCGCCGCGGCCCGCCGCCGCCGCGCCCGCCGCCGCCCGCCGCCGCCCGCCGCGGCCCGCCGCCGCCGCTGCTGCCGCCGCCGCGGGGCCTGTGTGCGAGCGCGGGTCACTGTCCGCCCCGCCTTCCGGGGGGCCTGTGCACCCCGCCACTGCCGGGGTCCCCGAGACCCGGGGACGGCTTTCCCGGGAAAGCGCACGGAGCGCCACGGGCTGCTGCAACGTCACGCCGGCCTCTGCCGCCGCAGGCCCGCCCCACACTGCGCGCCCCTCCCTCCCCTCTGCCTGAGTGAGCCAGAGCCCCCGAATCAGCGGCTCCTTTAAACCCGTCCTGTCTGAGCGAAGAACGGACGCCCTCCGGCGACCTACGCGCAGAGGCGGGGCCAGGTGCAAGGCTGAGACCCGGGAGCTGTGAGAGCAGAGGCAGGGAAATCTCTCTGTGCAGCCTCGGAGGCAGCGGATTAAAGCTCCACGGTCCATTTGATGTGCCCTGCGTCTGTGGAGTGCATGAATGGACAGCGAATCATCCCAAATTGAGGAAGTGGACTTTGAGGACAAGATTTAAGACTTTCCCCCCTTTTCCTCTTTTTACAACGAATTATTCCAAATTAAGGAGGTGGACTTAGAGAGCAAGATTTCAGACTTCTCGCCCTTTTCCTCTTTTTACAACGAATTATCCCAAATTGAGGAGGTGGACTTGGAGAGCAAGATTTTTGATTTTTCCCCCTGCTCTCTTTTTGTGAATGTGTATGTGTAATCTTCTGTGTAAGATTCTCTCTGTATAGCTTTGCTTCCACCATATGTCTCAGGGTTCTATCGGTCCGGTTTTTTTTTTTTTTTCAATAATTACTTTCTAATTTTAATAACGCTACTATATTTCATACTTTATTCTATTTTACTTTACCTGCTCTTTCTTTTTTTCCTACTCTCCCTTCCTCCCTTCCTCCCTCCGCTCCTCCTTTCCTTCTTTGTTTTTCTTTCCTCCCTCCCACCCTTCTTCTTTCCACTTTCTTTTTCTTTCCTTCCTCCCTCCCTCCTGTCTTTCTTCCTTTCCTTCCTCCCTCCCTCCCTCCTTTCTTTCCTTCTTTCTTTCCATCCTTCCTCCCTCCCTCCCTCCCTCCTTTCTTTCTTCCTTCCTTCCTTCCTTCCTTTCTTCCCTTCTTCCTTTCTTTCCCTCTCTCTTTCTTTCTTCTACTAATTCTTTCTTTCTACTTTTTCTCCCTGTTACTCTGAGCCGGGTGGATGAAAGGCTCTTGGTGCTGCAGCCAGGAGCCAGTGCTGTGCCTCTGAAGTGGGAGAGCCAACTTCAGGACACGGGTCCACAAGAGACCTCCCAGCTCCACATAATATCAAGCAGCGAAAATCTCCCAGAGATCTCCATCCCAACACCAGCACCCAGCTTCAGTCAACGACCAGCAAGCTACAGTGCGGGTCACCCTATGCCAAGCAACTAGCAAGGCAGGAACACAACCCCACCCATTAGCAGAGAGGCTACCTAAAAACATAATAAGGCCATAGGCACCCCAAAACACACCACCAGACGTGGACCTGTCCACCAGAAAGACAAGATCGAGCCTCAACCACCAGAGCACAGGAATTAGTCCCCCCCACCAGGAAGCCTACACAACCTACTGAAACAACCTTAGCCACTGGGGTCAGACACCAAAAACAACGGGAACTACGAATCTGCAGCCGGCAAAAAGGAGACCCCAAACACAGTAACATAAGCAAAATGAGAAGGCAGAAAAACACACAGCAGGTGAAGGAGCAAGATAAACACCTACCAGACCTAACAAATGAAGAGGTAATAGGCAGTCTACCTGAAAAAGAATTCAGAATAATGATAGTAAAGCTGATCCAAGATTCTATTTCCATGATCCATAATCTTGGAAATAGAATAGACAACATGCAAGAAACAGTTAACAAGGACCTAGAAGAACTAAAGATGAATCAAGCATCGATTAAAAACACAATAAATGAAATGAAAAATACTCTAGATGGGATCAATAGCAGAATAACTGAGGCAGAAGAACGGATAAGTGAGGTGGAAGATAAAATAGTGGAAATAACTGATGCAGAGCAAAATAAAGAAAAAAGAATGAAAAGAACAGAGGAGAGTCTCAGAGATCTCTGGGACAACATTAAACACACCAACATTCGAATTATAGGGGTTCCAGAAGAAGAAGAGAAAAAGAAAGGGACTGAGAAAATATTTGAAGAGATTATAGTTGAAAACTTCCCCAATATGGGAAAGGAAATAGTTAATCAAGTCCAGGAGGCACAGAGAGTCCCATACAGAATAAATCCAAGGAGAAATACACCAAGACACATATTAATCAAACTGTCAAAAATTAAACACAAAGAAATCATATTAAAAGCAGCAAGGCAAAAACAACAAATAACACACAAGGGAATCCCCATCAGGTTAACAGCTGATCTCTCAGCAGAAACCCTACAAGCCAGAAGGGAGTGGCAGGACATAATTAAAGTGATGAAGGAGAGAAACCTGCAACCTAGATTACTCTACCCAGCAAGGATCTCATTCAGATTTGATGGAGAAATTAAAACCTTTACAGACAAGCAAAAGCTGAGAGAGTTCAGCACCACCAAACCAGCTTTACAACAAATGCTAAAGGAACTTCTCTAGGCAAGAAACACAACAGAAGGAATATACCTACAATAACGAACCCAAAGCAATTAAGGAAATGGGAATAGGAACATACATATCAATAATTACCTTAAATGTAAATGGACTAAATGCTCCCACCAAAAGACACAGAGTGGCTGAATGGATACAAAAACAAGACCCATATATATGCTGTCTACAAGAGACCCACTTCAGACCTAGAGACACATACAGATTGAAAGTAAAGGGATGGAAAAAGATATTCCATGCAAATGGAAATCAAAAGAAAGCTGGAGTAGCAATTCTTATATCAGACAAAATAGACTTTAAAATAAAGACTATTAGAAGAGACAAGGAAGGACACTACATAACGATAAAGGGATCGATCCAAGAAGAAGATATAACAATTGTAAATATTTATGCACCCAACATAGGAGCACCTCAATACATAAGGCAAATACTAACAGCCATAAAAGGGGAAATCGACAGTAACACAATCATAGTAGGGGACTTTAACACCCCACTTTCACCAATGGACAGATCATCCAAAATGAAAATAAATAAGGAAACACAAGCTTTAAATGATACATTAAACGAGATGGACTTAGTTGATATTTATAGGACATTCCATCCAAAAACAACAGAATACACATTTTTCTCAAGTGCTCATGGAACATTCTCCAGGATAGATCATATCTTGGGTCACAAATCAAGCCTCGGTAATTTTAAGAAAATTGAAATTGTATCAAGTATCTTCTCCGACCACAATGCTATGAGACTAGACATCAATTACAGGAAAAGATGTGTAAAAAATACAAACACATGGAGGCTAAACAATACACTACTCAATAACGAAGTGATCACTGAAGAAATCAAAGAGGAAATTAAAAAATACCTAGAAACAAATGACAATGGAGACACGACGACCCAAAACCTATGGGACGCAGCAAAAGCAGTTCTAAGGGGGAAGTTTATAGCAATACAATCCCACCTTAAGAAACAGGAAGCATTTCGAGTAAACAACCTGACCCTGCACCTAAAGCAATTAGAGAAAGAAGAACAAAAATACCCCAAAGCTAGCAGAAGGAAAGAAATCATAAAGATCAGATCAGAAATAAATGAAAAAGAAATGAAGGAAACGATAGCAAAGATCAACCAAACTAAAAGCTGGTTCTTTGAGAAGATAAACAAAATTGACAAACCATTAGCCAGACTCATCAAGAAAAAAAGGGAGAAGACTCAAATCAATAGAATTAGAAATGAAAAAGGAGAAGTAACAACTGACACTGCAGAAATACAAAAGATTATGAGAGATTACTATAAGCAACTCTATTCCAATAAAATGGACAACCTGGAAGAAATGGACACATTCTTAGAAATGCACAACCTGCCAAGACTGACTCAGGAAGAAATAGAAAATATGAATAGACCAATCACAAGCACTGAAATTGAAACTGTGATTAAAAATCTTCCATCAAACAAAAGCCCAGGACCAGATGGCTTCACAGGTGAATTCTATCAAACATTTAGAGAAGAGCTAACACCTATCCTTCTCAAACTCTTCCAAAATATAGCAGAGGGAGGAACACTCCCAAACTCATTCTACGAGGCCGACATCACCTTGATACCAAAACCAGGCAAGGATGTCACAAAGAAAGAAAACTACAGGCCAATATCACTGATGAACATAGATGCAAAAATCCTCAACAAAATACTAGCAAACAGAATCCAAGAGCACATTAAAAGGATCATACACCATGATCAAGTGGGGTTTATCCCAGGAATGCAAGGATTCTTCAATATACGCAAATCAATCAATGTAATACACCATATTAACAAGTTGAAGGAGAAAAACCATATGATCATCTCAATAGATGCAGAGAAAGCTTTCGACAAAATTCAACACCCATTTATGATAAAAACCCTGCAGAAAGTAGGTATAGAGGGATCTTTCCTCAACATAATAAAGGCCATATATGACAAACCCACAGCCAACATTGTCCTCAATGGTGAAAAACTGAAACCATTTCCACTAAGATCAGGAACAAGACAAGGCTGCCCACTCTCACCACTCTTATTCAACATAGTTTTGGAAGTTTTAGCCACAGCAATCAGAGAAGAAAAGGAAATAAAAGGAATCCAAATTGGAAAAGAAGAAGTAAAGCTGTCACTGTTTGCAGATGACATGATACTATACATAGAGAATCCTAAAGATGCTACCGAAAAACTACTAGAGCTAATCAATGAATTTGGTAAAATAGCAGGATATAAAATTAATGTACAGAAATCTCTGGCATTCCTGTACACTAATGATGAAAAATCTGAAAATGAAATCAAGAAAACACTCCCATTTACCATCGCAACAAAAAGAATAAAATATCTAGGAATAAACCTACCTAAGGAGACAAAAGACCTGTATGCAGAAAACTATAAGACACTGATGAAAGAAATTAAAGATGATACAAATAGATGGAGAGATATACCATGCTCCTGGATTGGAAGAATCAATATTGTGAAAATGACTCTACTACCGAAAGCAATCTACAGATTCAATGCAATCCCTATCAAACTACCACTGGCATTTTTCACAGAACTAGAACAAAAAATTTCAAAATTTGTTTGGAAAAACAAAAGGCCCCGAATAGCTAAAGCAATCTTGAGAACGAAAAACGGAGCTGGAGGAATCAGGCTCCCTGACTTCAGACTATACTACAAAGCTACAGTAATTAAGACAGTCTGGTACTGGCATAAAAACAGAAAGATAGATCAGTGGATCAGGATAGAAAGCCCAGAAGTAAACCCACGCACATATGGCCAACTTATCTTTGATAAAGGAGGCAGGAATGTACAGTGGAGAAAGGACAGCCTCTTCAATAAGTGGTGCTGGGAAAACTGGACAGGGACATGTAAAAGTTTGAGATTAGATCATTCCCTAGCACCATACACAAAAATAAGCTCAAAATGGATTAAAGACTTAAATGTAAGGCCAGAAACTATCAAACTCTTAGAGGAAAACATAGGTAGAACACTCTATGACATAAATCACAGCAAGATCCTTTTGGACCCACCTCCTAGAGAAATGGAAATAAAAACAAAGATAAACAAATGGGACCTAATGAAACTTCAAAGCTTTTGCACAGCAAAGGAAACCATAAAGAAGACCAAAAGACAACCCTCAGAATGGGAGAAAATATTTGCAAATGAAGCAACTGACAAAGGATTAATCTCCAAAATTTATAAACAGCTCATGCAGCTCAATAGCAAAAAAACAGACAACCCAATCCAAAAATGGGCAGAAGACTTAAATAGGCATTTCTCCAAAGAAGATATACAGACTGCCAACAAACACATGAAAGAATGCTCAACATCATTAATCATTAGAGAAATGCAAATCAAAACTACAATGAGATATCATCTCACACCAGTCAGAATGGCCATCATCAAGAAATCTAGAAACAATAAATGCTGGAGAGGGTGTGGAGAAAAGGGAACACTCTTGCACTGCTGGTGGGAATGTGAATTGGTACAGCCACTATGGAGAACGGTATGGAGGTTCCTTAAAAAACTACAAATAGAACTACCATATGACCCAGCAATCCCACTACTGGGCATATACCCTGAGAAAACCATAATTCAAAAAGAGTCATGTACCAAAATGTTCATTGCAGCTCTATTCACAATAGCCCGGAGCTGGAAACAACCTAAGTGTCCATCATCGGATGAATGGATAAAGAAGATGTGGCACATATATACAATGGAATATTACTCAGCCATAAAAAGAAACGAAACTGAGCTATTTGTAATGAGGTGGATAGACCTAGAGTCTGTCATACAGAGTGAAGTTAGTCAGAAAGAGAAAGACAAATACCGTATGCTAACACATATATACGGAATTTAAAAAAAAAAAATGTCATGAAGAACCTAGGGGCAAAACGGGAATGAAGACGCAGACCTACTTGAGAATGGACTTGAGGATATGGGGAGGGGGAAGGGTGGGCTGTGACAAGGCGAAAGAGAGGCATGGACGTGTATACACTACCAAACGTAAGGTAGATAGATAGTGGGAAGCAGCCGCAGAGCACAGGGAGATCAGCTCGGTGCTTTGTGACCGCCTGGAGGGGTGGGATGGGGAGGGTGGGAGGGAGGGAGATGCATGAGGGAAGGGATGTGGGAACAGATGTATATGTATGACTGATTCACTTTGTTATAAAGCAGAAACTAATTAAAAAAATAAATAAATAAACTTAAAAAAAAAAAAAATCTACCCATCAAAGTACTGCAGTGAGATAAATCTGTTTTGTACTCCACATGGGGAGAGGCTGTTTTCAGTTCACTCCAGCAGCTAAAAGCCATCACAGGAGGCTTGAGAGACTGAACACAAAAATAAAAACCTCTGCACAGAAAGAAACACTGTAAAGTCAAAAGACTTCTTCAAAGACAAACAGGGGAAAAACTTTGATAGCTCATATCACAGACAAAGGGTTAATTTCTTTAAACCATGCCAAACTGCAACTGAATAGAAAAATGGGCCAAAGGACAGGCTGTTCACAAAAACAGAAACCTAAATGACGTTTAAACACATAATTGAGATACGCAAATCAAAACTACACTGAGACCCCATGTTTCGTCTGTCAGCTGGGCAGAACTCAGAGCGTCTGGAAGCGCCATGTCAGGGAGCAGGGCAAACAGGCGCCCCCTGTGGGGCCAAGCGGGCAAACTGGGGCCACCTCTGTGGGGCTCACGATGGAGCCACCCACCAAAATGTAAATGTCCACACCATGCTTTTAAAAACCCCACTTCTAAACAGTATTTCAGGGGATTCCTTGGCGGTCCAGTGGTTAGAACGCTGCGCTCTCACTGCCAAGGGCCAGGTTCAATCCCTGGTGGGGGAACTAAGATCCTGGAAGCCACGTGGCACGGCCAAAAAAAAAAAAAGTATTTCACAGGTGCAAAGCTATGCATATAGAACATTTGTCGCAATAATGCTTCTAATAGCAGACAATTAACCATACCCTAGATCTGCAGCACAGGACAGGCTGCTAAACTGCAGCAAATCCAGTGACACTCGAGGCGGGTAGACTAAGGCCGTTCTCTCTGCACTAAAGTGAAAAGACGCCAACATAAACTGTTAGGGTAAAAAATCTGGGTGCTGAACAACACACACACCACCACTGCATGGGGGGATATAAATATAGACATAAATCTATACAGACGCATGTATGTACTGTAGGTAAACGCACAGACTCTCTCTGAAGGGGCGGTTAACTAGGAACAGTTGTTGGTTCCAGAGAATTGAACCATGTGACACAAAAGGGACTTAACCACAAAAGAATGTCTGATAAATGGACCACCTGAAAATCAGAAACTTCTGTACATCAGAAGACACTGTTAGGACAGGAAAACGGCAAGTCACAAACTAGAAAATATGTGCAATACCGAAGTCCAACAAAGGTCATGAAGCCAACACATATTTAAAGATCTACAAATCATAAGGAAAAGGTAGACAGTCCAGTTAAACAGAAGTGGGCAGAAACACCTGAACAGGCACTTTCAAAAGAGTGTTATCTAAATGGCCAATAAACAGTAAGAAAAGCTGTACAATATGACGTCAGGGAAACACATGCTCAACCAGACGCCCTCCAGGATGCTAAAAATAAGAGGACTGGCAATACTGACACTGGCGAGAACGTGGGGAACCGCAGGGAGGTCGCGTCCAGGCTGATGTGGGTGCAGTCCTGCAGGTCTCCTGGGGAAAGCGGCGGCCAGACCTGCCCTACGGCCACGCAGTCCCAGTCCCGGGGTACGCTGAACAGAAGTGTCTGCTTACGTACAGCAAAACACACGTTTGAGAATGTTCACAGCAGCTTCACTTATAGGCAAAACCTGACAAGAGCTGAAATGTCAAACTGGATGGATAAACGATATACGGTTTGTTGACACGATGGAATATGACCCAGTGATGGAAAAAAGAGACCACTGCTTTATGCAGCAATGCTGGTTACTGATAAATGTCAGCACACACACCATATGATTGTCTCTGTACCAAACTGAGTATCTGGCAAAACCATTTTATAGTCCTAAAGATCAAAACAGCAGCTATTTGGGGGCTGTAAGCGGCTGGCGGGGGCACAAAGGAGCCTGTGGTCCATCTCCACCGGGGGTGGGGAGCAAGTGCACACACGTCAGCTCACCAAGCTGCACACGAAGGGCTGCACACCTCACTGTGCAAGTGACACACTGGTACGAAAGTCACCACAAGGAAAATAAGAGGTCAAACAGCCTTGGGAGTTCCTGAAAGCTGACCTTTCACCTGTTACATTAATCCTTCTAGAGTTGCTCTGAGGCGTCAGGACGCACAGGGCACGAGGCACCTGGTTCCACCACTGGACGGCCCTGACTGGAAAGAGTTCCCAGCCTTTGGCCAAAATGCCTTTGCTTAAATCCTCCCTTGATCAATCCCCTGCAGACACGGTCCAGTTTGTCAAGGGCCCTTTCAGAAATGTCACCCAGAACAGAACACACCGGAAAAGCCCAAGTCCAGCGTGGCGCTCCACGCGGAACAGACTCACTGGAGCCCATGACCTGCGCAAACGTAGGGACGTGGGGTCAGAATGTGGGTCTCCGTGAGAGCATGACGCTCACACACACGCCAGCCCATTCCAGTTTATAAACAATCGTTTCTCAAAGTGCTCGACATGAGAGACAGAGACTTTTTTAGACCACAGGTTTTGGGAGAGCAGAAACCATATCTTGAATTTTGTTCAATAATTAACAACTCACCGCACGTGTAGAGACTTTCAATAGAATGAGTTCTCCTTGGGGACAAAATGCTAGGTGGTTTTTGATACTTAAATTATAAAAGAGCGTCAGGAGGTTCTTTGGTGCGCAGAGTAATTTACATGACAGGCACTCAGATGTCTGTTAATGAATCAATCACATAAGAACTGGGACAACCCCTTCCATTATGACCATAGATACTGAAGTCCAATCCAACGTCATTTATTAAAAGATGGGGCAATCCATCCTGAACAAAAGGATCAGGAGTGGGTGAGGTACCACGCAGGCCGCACGTGAATCGGGAAAGCGAAGCAGGAGGGCAGAGCTGCGGGTCTCCGGCCGCTCCCGGCTGCCCTTGGGTCCTCTGTCCCTGCAGTGACACAAGACGCACAGTTCCCGGGCGTGTGAAGAACTTTAGGAAGATGCTGAGCGGTTAGTTTTCAAACCCAAAGAGGACAAAACTAGAAGAAACAGTTTAATTGACATTTTAGATTTCAGCTAAAAATATAGAGAGGCATCGACGGTCAAGAGGATGAAATGTAAAAGGATCGGCGTGCTGCTCGATCAGCGCCAAGACGGCAGAGACAGTGACCTGACCAAGCTTGGTCACCTCTGCCTGATGTGGACGAGAAACCAAGGATTTTCTTGAGATACCTTCCGGCTCCTTGGTTTCATCATAAGGAACAAGCTGCGTCACGCGGCCGCAGGAACTCAGACCTGGAGCTGGAATCCCGGCTTTCCGCTTTGTGGCTATGCTGGGCCTGGGTTCTCCTCATTTGAAGAACAAATAATTCTTACCCTGAAAGGGTTTTCTGGGGATGTCAGGAAACCACGTGTGAACACTGCCCCACGGGACGCCTGACAAGCTGGGAGCGCTGTCTGCACATGCACGACAGCGTTGGCACGGCACAAAACATCTCCCAACCGGGCACGGAGAGAGCTCCCAGCCCCGAGGACGTCCGTCCAGGTCTTGTGTTTGTTCATCAAGTGTGCACAGTCTCCTCCTGACATGTGACTGGAAAGAGGCACTCGTTTCATCTGCCTGGAGCAGAATAGGAAGCAGACGGGGCAGTGAGCCCCTGGACTCTGCACGGGGAGCGTGCTGCTCACGGGCAGCCAGGGGTTTCTCCCTCCTGTCAACACCTATGCAAACACATGGACACGGACTATCTTTTCTACAGTGTAGTTTAAGAGTATTTCAACATTACTTGCCAAGAAAATTTTCTACAGGTTCATTCCTCTCAATTTTTACAGGAGCATCACAACTAGGACTTGGCTAGTGAAATACGGCAGCTCTGTTCTGTGTCCCTTGTATCTGTCACATGTCCATCTCTGCCTTCTCATGTCTTCCATACTCAGAGTTGACCTTCTGTTCCTAAAAATACAGACACTGACCATCAGTCGGACTGCAGTCCGCACGGTCTGTGCCCACAGGGGCGGATGGTCAGAGGGAACAAGGCTGCCTGACCACCATGGAGGGCGTCTGAGCACCGGCATCCCCAACAGACACGATGGAGAGACCGACTTCACAGCCCAAACCAGGGCGGGGCTTCAAACACAAGGCCGGAGGAGACACGGCATTAATAACATAACCAAAGTACAAAACACAGGTTACACACGTTTTGTTCAGTGTTTCCATTTTTCCAGTTGGTCACAACGGCACAGCTCTTCTCCAAGCTTAGACATAAAGCATATTGTTAAAAATCTACATAGACAAAAGTACCATTAAAGATTTTGTCTGGATGGAAATGGGTTACAGAAGCTTAGCTAACAAAGTACTTCTTTATTCTTTGTCTTAGCAGTGTGGGAAAATCCTTCTTGAAAAAGCTTGACTTTGTCCTTCAACTTGTTTGTTCCATGTGCCCATTTACAGCTCATTTGTCAAACGACAGCTTCTCCGTCTCTGCTCCTGTACCGAAACTCACATCTCCACTGCTAGCTTCAGGACTTAAGATTTTTCTTGTCTCATAATTAGATCAACTCCAAGCTTCCTTTTATAATATTATACTGTGCAATGAAGAGAATCTTGAGAGCTCAGAGGAAACTGCAGCCACATTCATTCTAGACACTCTGAAAGGTCACCCGCATTGCCGACGGGCATTTCCCTCTCACTCTGGCTCACGCTCAAGTCTGAGATTCTCGCATATTCCTCAAATGCTGTATAACCAGAGATCCACTCCCTCCTGCGCTAAAGGCCACAGGAGTTGTGTGAAGGTGGAGGACATGAAGACATCACTGCTACGTCTGCTTATCAGGGAGGGGACTCAGTGTCCTCAGACAGAGATCACCTTGACCGCGGGATGTGGGCACCACATGAGCTCACACATCGTGGATCTGCCAGCTCCCCAGCTTCTCTGACAATAGCTTCTCCGAAATTACTCGAGGAAGCAGGACCGCTTAGATCCCCAAATAAGTACCTGTTAGTACGGGTGGCTACTTCTCTCCTTATCGCCCCTCTGCTCCAAGTCCACCCTTCTTTGTGGCTCTGTGACCCTGGGACAGGACCTGCAGACATCTCTCTCTGACCAGCTGGAGACAGCACAGGAAGAGAGGGCCTCTCTCCCTGCTTCTGGGCTCCGGGCTCACAGCTGCTGGCCTGTGCAGGAGGCCCAGCAGCGACTCGCCCTCAAGCTCCGGTCCCGCCGCCGGGCAGCTCCTGCCCGCAGCCTGTTCCTGGGGCCCTTGGTCTGAGCCTTGAGCTTGGGGGCGGCGGCAGCTGACTGCACTCCCTGCTCCGCATCCTGCGGGGCTCCCCTCCCCGCTTCGTAGTTACTGTCTGTTACCAGTTAACAATTGTTGCATTTCCCAGTTCACAGGGCAGGTGTATTCTGTCTCCTGACCCGGACCCTGAATAACTGGGCACACAGACCCAGGACGACGCCCACGGCGTGCACAGCCTAGGCAGGAGAGAGCTCCAGAACTGGGGGGAAAGCCAAATCCACAGCAAGCCTCCTGCAGCTCGTCCAAACGCACACAGTTAGCACAACAGCCGCGACGTGACGGCGGCAGAAGCTCGTGACCAGATGAGGCTTAAACGCAGAACAGTGAGCATTAAACAGAGGGTCACATAGACGTCTGTCCTGCGGGGTGCTCTCACAAGCGGGGGGGAGGGGGCGACAGCAGAGAAGCAGAATCCGTGATGAGCATCCTAACAAGACCCTGTGGAGTGGGGAGGGGCTGAGGTGTGAGCACAGGAGAGAGACGGGAACCCCCCTCCCAGCTCCGGCAAGGACCATCCCATCTCCTCCCACCAGAGCGAGGGCGCTGGTGACCCGGGTGACCCAGGTAAACGAGGCCGCATGTCCCCACCACATCCTTACGTAGTTTATGTCCCATGGCGGTAGCCAAGGAAGCAACCTGATACTTCTGACGAGTTTTAGTAGTTGGGCGATCAACCCACTATTTTTTTTATTCCTTGTCCTTAACTTAGCATCAGGGAAAAATAAAACGGAGGGTGTATCTTAGCGGTGAATCTCCTAGAGCAGCCAGTCTCTCGGGTGATTCCTTTCTTTCTTCCTCGTCAACAGAAGGGTCTGGTTGGCTTGCCTGCCCTGACGTGTGTGCTCCTGTGGAGACTGCCTGCTCCCCAGCCAGGGCCCTGCAGAGGGGACCTGCCTACAAAATCAAACTGTGCCTTTAAAAAGGTCACTGGAACCAATACCAAGCAGCCTGAACCTTCATTTGCAAAAATACACGGACAACCGGGAATGAGCAGATGCTTAACACCAAACTCCTGAAACAGAGGTGTCGACCTGGAAAGCAGATAGATGAATTCCCGATGAACGGAGAGGATGTGGTAACCAAAACCAAAACAACGTCATTAAAAAAAAAAACGAAGATCCTCAGAAAGGCCAGTGGAACAGGTCAATGTACTCATAAAATGAGAAGATTTCGAAGAAAGAAAAAGAGCAACTAAAGAATAGGAGGAAATAAAAAGATAACTCCAGAAATTAAAGGTCAACAGGAGGCCTGAACTGAACGGGTAAGACGTGCACCTGCATGGGTGTGGACAATAATTATGGAGGCATTCCTCTCGAGATGGAGTAATGAAAGAAGCGTTCAGACTCAGGAACGTGAATCGGGAACCACAAACGTGTCTAAGAGGAATCCCAGGAGGGGCGGCACAGGAGGGGAGGCGTTGGGGGAAGGGGTGCTCAGTGACTCTTCTGAGGACAGCAGTGTAGACTGCCACTTCCTCAGTCTCTGGCTGGAATCACTGAAAATCAAGACAGAAGATAAGAAACAAAAATGTAAAGTCCATTTTCAGCCAAACGAGGAAACTGCTAAACCCTGAATCACAGCTTGGTGGAAGGAGTGCCAGCAGCAGAGCCAGCCCGAGGGCGTGGCAGGGTGTGGGACGATGCCGACAAGACGCCAGGGCACAGGTTTCAGCAGAAAGCCTCACAGAGCACTGAGTCACGGGACGGGCACAGCTTGGGGGTGAAACCTACACCCCTGTTTGCAAAAAGGAGGGGAAGAGGCGGCAGTGGCAGAGCCCAAACCCGGCCCGTCTGGCTTGGAGAGGCACACGCAGGCCAGGGTGAAAGACCGCCTGCAAAGACCCAGGCCAGCTGCTGCTTTCGGCTGACTGAAAATGAGGGGTGAACTGAGTCTCCCCCAAGCCTTAGGTCTTACATAAATGCCAAATGTCCACAACTCTGCAACCAGTCACTCATACAAGACCCCCTCAATGTAGCTAATCCATGAACAGCTGAACTGCTTCAAAAATGGGTGACCAAAATAGAACAATCCTGCAAATATTCAGACACTCAAGATAAAAGGAGGGAAAAAAAAACAGCAAAAAAAAGTCAGATGAGCACTTAACAGAAGAATGCTGCCTCTTAGCAGATGAAACTGCGGCCAAAATTTCATCATGAAGTTAGAAAACAGTTAATAAAGCAACTGCCTCTGTAATACAGGAGCACAAAGCAGAGAAACTGGAGCTCTGGAAAGAGAAGAGAAGAGAACAGCTATTCAAGGAAAAGGGACCACCTGGGAGTGAGTTCCCAGGTGCCTGCTTTCTGGCCATGTGACCCTGGGCAACAGTGTAAACTGGGTTACTTGTCTGTTATTATTGAGTTGTGAGAGTTGTTTTAAAAAATATATTCTAGGGACTTCCCTGGTGGCACAGTGGTTAAGAATCTGCCTGCCAATGCAGGGGACATGGGTTCGAGCCCTGGTCCGGGAAGATCCCACATGCTGCAGAGCAACGAAGCCCATGCGCCACAACTACTGAGCCTGCGCTCTAGAGCCCGTGAGCCACAACCACTGAAGCCTGCACGCCTAGAGCCCGTGCTCCACAACAAGAGAAGCCACTACAATGAGAAGCCCGCACACTGCAACGAAGAGTAGCCCCTTCTCGCCGCAACTAGGGAAAGCCTGCGTGCAGCAACAAAGACCCAACGCAGCCAAATAAATTTATATATAAAAAATATATATATTTTTTCTAGATAAAGTCCTTATCAGATGTATAATTGTAATTTTTCTCTCATTCCTTTAACTTTCTCGATAGTATTATTTCTAGCACAAATTTTTTTTAAAAAATGAAATCCAATTTATCTATTTTTTTTTTGTCACGTGTGATTTTGGAGTCATATCTAAGAAACTACTGTCTAACCTGAGGGCATGAAAATTTACTCCTAGGTTTTCTCCTAGAGTTTTATAGTTTTAACTCTGACATTTAGGTCATTGATCCATTTTGAGTTACTTTTTGTGTATGGTTTGAGGGGTCCGACTTCACATACGGATTTATTTCTGGACTCTCAATTCTATTCCACTGACCTATACCGTTGCCTCTCGGTATCCAGGGGCACTGCCACAGACAGCCAGATCCGCAGATGCTCAAGTCCCCTAGTGGTGCTCCACGTCTGCAGGTTATGTGTGCATGGATTTATCCGTGGTTGGTTTAATGTGTGATGTGGAGCCTGCAGGCACGGAGGGTGGTCTGTACCTCTGTCCTCCTGCTGGCACCACACCACCTGGATCTCTGTTGCATTCTAGTCATCCTTGGAACGGGAAAGTGTGACTCTTCCAACTTTCTTCTTTTTCAAGATTGTTTTTGGCTATTCTAGGTTCCTTGAATTCCCATATACATTTTAAGATCACCTTGTCAATTTCTGTAAAAAAGCCAGCTGGGATTTGACAGGGATCACAATAGATCTGTAGGTCAGTCGTGGAGCCCTGCCATCTTAATAATAGCAAGTCTGCTGATCCACGAAGATGGAATATCTTTCCACTGATTTATTTAGATCTTCCTTCACTTCTTTCAGTAGTTTTACAGTTTTCAGTGCACAAGGTTTTTTTGTTTGTTTGTTTGTTTTAAAGTTACAGTTTCACTGGGGCTCATAATATGTGTTTGGAATTGAGTTGAGCTGTCTCTGGTGATGGTTAGGTCTGGGCCATCCAAAGCAGGGGTGGAAAGTGGAGGGATGAAATGCAAAGCAAAACTCCTGGGCTTCCACAGCTGAGCTCAATGTTTCCTTTCACTGCCCTTTGCTAGAAGCACAAGGAACAGTTGCAAATAAGCAGTTATGACATTTTGGTAAACACCATCCTAAAATGCCAGTGAAAAATATATGTTCTCTAAACCAAATCTTTTCTTTTAATCTTTAGCTATTCATTGAAGGTAAAAAAAAAAAAAAAATCTGTTTCTCCTGACAGTTGATTCTGGCATTTAAAATTCATCTTTAAAGATCATGTTTTTCAGAAACACAGAGATTTATTGAATTTGTTTTTAGTAGCATGTAGGCATTCCCCCCCCCCAATTAATGGAGCTTTTCAGAGAACATAAAATCTGGTTCTATCACAAATCAGTACTTCTAGTAGACAAATGTAAGAGATTCAATTATTTTAGGACTTTACATATGTTATTGTGTTTAGTTTTTAGGAAAAAATGCAATGTAAAAAATAGTATTTTTGTAGCTGGATTCAACGTAAATACAACTGTGGTTTAAGTTTTAAAACATAGGAAAATGAAAGTAAATAAATAAATAAATAAATAAATAAATAAAACAAACATAGGAAAATGGATGGACAATACAAAAGGGAGGATAATTTGACCATATAAATTAAAAAATCAGTGAACTGTAATTTAATTAGAACTTTATTGTGCTTGAAAATTTGCAATTATTTTTATAATTATACTGCAAAGGAGAAAAGAAAAGACCTTTCTAGGCCATTCCCTTTGGAATTTTTTTCCCATAAATAAAAAGTTTCATTCAAAATCTACAGGTGACTAACTGGCTTTTCAAAACTCTCTTTTTATGGGTTAGAACTACAGATTTCCCCTTCAAGAAATTAGTAGTTGACTACTAGGGAGCATATAAATTTTGAGGTTCTTTTGTTAAATTTGTTCCCAAGTATTTTATTCTTTTTTGATGCCACTGTAAATGGAATTATTTTCTTAATTTTCTTTTGGGACTGTACATTGCTAGTGTATTGAAATACAAATTGATATTTGTATATTGATGTTGTATCCTGTGGCTTTGTTGAATTTGTTTAATAGTTCCAATAGTTTTTTTTTTTTTTTTGTAGATTCCTTAGGATTTTCCATATACATCATAATGTCATCTGTAAATAAGAGATAGTTTCACTTCTTCCTTTCCAATATGGATTCCTTTTATTTCATTTTTTCTTACTCTTTCCTTTTTTTTCCTAATTGTCCTGGCTGGAACTTCCAGTACTGGGTAAGTTTTTAAAATTCCCTGTATCTGTTTTCTCAATTATAAAACAAAACTAATAATAATGCTGCTAATGGTTAAGGAGGAAATTAAGTAATACATGCAAAGTGCTTTTGAACAGCACTCAGAATGTGGTAAACACTCAGTGTTGGCCATTAGGTTGTACACAAGAAACACAGCTGAAGCAAATGATACAGAAAGGTTGAAAATAAAAGAATGACATGGTTGAATCAAGAATATGGCAAACAACAACAACAAAAAGTAAGGGAACATGAACTTTATAGAATACATGGTTGAATTTAGGCCAAAAAGGCAACTGAGGCCAAAAAAATACATATTTTATAAGACGAAAACAGTGCTATGCCCATCAGCATATTACAACGAATATCTTGGTACCAATTCACATGGTGTCAAGATTCATAACACAGAAACTACAGGAGGTAAAAAGAGAAACAGGTAAACACGTGAACGTTGGGAAGTGCTTACGTGATCAAGTGGACGGTGTGTGACGTGGACTGTGAGCCTGCACCCCACGTGCACACACATGGCTGACTGTCTGGAAGATTAAATGGGTAACATGACCAAAATGTCAAAGATATTATTCCTGGGTGTAGGAGAATAATACATTTAATTTTTTTTCCTCTGTATTGACTGACTGAATTTTTTACTGTGAGCATGTATTAATCTTATCATTTGAAAAAAATACATAAAAAGTTTTCTACGGGGGCTTCCCTGGTGGCGCAGTGGTTGAGAGTCCGCCTGCCAATGCCGGGGACGCGGGTTCGTGCCCTGGTCCGGGAAGATCTCACATGCCGCGGAGCGGCTTGGCCCGTGAGCCATGGCCGCTGAGCCCGCGCGCCCGGAGCCTGTGCTCCGCAACGGGAGAGACCACAGCAGTGAGAGGCCCGCATACCGCAAAAAAAAAAAAAAAAAAAAAAAAAAAAAGTTTTCTACGGTGTGAAAAAGCAAAAAAAAAAAAAAATCAACACGAAATACTATAACTTTATAAAGTCAGTTGACTTGAATAATTAAAAATAACAGCATCAGTTTCTAAACTGTAGAAAATTTGCAGCAATAAAAACTTTGGGGGACTTCCCTGGTGGCGCAGTGGTTGGGAATTCGCCTGCCAATGCAGGGGACACAGGTTCGAGCCCTGGTCCGGGAAGATCCCACATGCTGTGGAGCAACTAAGCCCATGCACCACAGCTGCTGGGCCTGCGCTCTAGAGCCCACGTGCCACAACTACTGACGCCCGCGTGCCTAGAGCCCATGCTCTGCAACAAGAGAAGCCACTGCAATGAGAAGCCCGTGCACCACAACAAAGAGTAGCCCCCGCTCACTGCAACTAGAGAAGGCCCGCGCGCGTCAACGAAGATCCAGCACAGCCAAAAATAAAAAATAAAATAAATAAAAATTAAAAACAAACTAACTTTGGTTTTCCAGAACTTAGAGTAACAATTTTCCAAAACAAGTTTGCCCTCCTCTAGTGCTCTTAGGTGTCTCCTAATCTGATTCCACTAAATAAGGAAAAATTGAAGACCCTTTGTAGAAGCCTGTGCTCTCAGCAAGAGTGTATCAAAGTCTCTCAAGATGTCTTTTTTTATTCTTTATGTTAATATGCTAACAAGTTAAATTTTATCTCAGTACTTATGTAAAATTTATAGTTTCATTTCATAATACAATTTGGATTCCTCACTACATTTAGAATATGTTTCTACTATTTTTTACGGTTTTAAAAGACATAGGATTGATGTAAATCAGAGCCAGAAGCAAACAGCTATAAAGCTGACTATCCTTGATTTAGTATATCTGATTTAAAAGAGTCCATGTTCCAACATAATTTCCAGAAGGAAAGCAACATCTAGAGCCTTAAAGTCATTCTGAGTTGTCCTAACTGAAAATTACTTTAATAGGGAAAAAAAAGGCTTTTCTTCAGCTACAAAAATCTAACTTTATCAGATTCAAATATCAAAACATGCGGGCTTCGCTGGTGGCGCAGTGGTTGAGAGTCTGCCTGCCGATGCAGGGGATGCGGGTTCGTGCCCCGGTCCAGGAAGATCCCACATGCCGTGGAGCGGCTGGGCCCGTGAACCATGGCCGCTGAGCCTGCGCGTCCGGAGCCTGTGCTCCGCAACGGGAGAGGCCACAACAGTGAGAGGCCCGCGTACCGGAAAAAAAAAAAAAATCAAAACATGCAAAAAAGCATAAGGCCACATATTAGTGGATTAAACAAATGCAAAAAATATAATTATGAGGAAACATTATAAATATCTAAAAATAGAAAGGTAAGAAAGAATGTATCTTTCATAATCAGTAATGTTAAATTTATTTTAGAAAAAGATATTTTAGGCTTGACAGTGAAGCTATGACAGAAGTCTACACGGGAACTTCTGAAGAAGGCTCAGTCCCAGGCAGGGGTTTGAGACCAAGAGCCGAGCAGGAAAACATTTCTTTCTGATTTTCACTGTCACCAGAAAAAGCCCTCAAGTAAGGGCTGGGATCCTCTCTGCCATGGTGGCAAGTTACATAAACTACAAAATTACACACACAAAAGCATAACACATGTGCAAAGGACATTTCAAAGCATTCCAGTAACAACAGTTGGGAAGCACCTACAGATGTTTTTCATGTTTCTGTTTAAAGACTAGTCAAAATCTTGCTGAAAATAAAAGCCCATAATTACTGTGACCCAGGAGTCGAGGATAGGAGAGTTTATAGCGGCCTCCTTGGCCAACAGCTGACATGGCTGGCACGTGCGTCTCGCTGCGAGGGGCGGAGCGCAGGAGGGCCAGGGCCTCCCCGGGGACCCACCCCCTGTGTCCCCCCTCCTCCCACCCACATGCCCAGCTCTGGGTCCTCAGCCTCCAGGCCCCTGCACCCCCTCCATGTGCCGGTCCATCTCCACCCCTTCCTGTCTAAGGGTGCACCCACACTCCACCCCTGCCTGCTTTCTCTCCTGAGCACTAAGGGCTCTGCTTTCCCTGGTTTATCCTCGAGCTTCTACTGCAGCATAAGCAGCAAGAAGGCTGGGCTCACCTGGCATCCCGGCCCGGCTTCCATAGCGGTGCCCGGAGCATCGCAGGTGCTGGGACACACCTGCCCCCGAGAGCCATGGGGTCACGGAGTGCGGCACAAACGCACACCGACGGCCTGTCCAGGTGTCCAATCCCTGACTGTGCTTGACATAAACTTTCTGTCCTTTTCTTCACTGTAAGTTGTCACTTTCTGTGAGGTCTCCAGCATCCCCTGGCTTTTTCTCCTCACTTCAAATACCATATACTTACTCTCAACTTCCCATTTTTTTTAACTTCTAATACGATGTAGAAAAATTTGCAAATTGCATATTTGATAAGGGGTTAAGATCCAGGATATGTAGAGAACTTTTAAAACTTAACAAAAAAACCAAACAACTCAATTCAAAAATGGGCAAAGGACCTGGACAGATATTTCTCCAAAGAAGATATATATACACAAATAAGCCCATGAAAAGATGCTCAACATCACTGACCATCAGGAAAATGCAAATCAAAACCACAGTGAGATACCACCCCACACCCATCAGGATAGCTGCTATCAAAAAAAAAAGCAAGAAAGAAAGAAAAAGAAAAGAACGAGTGTTGGCTAGGATGTGGAGAAATTAGAAACCTCATGCACTGTTGGTGAGAATGCAAAATGGTACAGTCACTGTGGAAAACAGTATGGAACTTCCTCAAAAAATTAAAATAGAACGACCACGTGATTAAGCAGTCCCACTACTGGGTATACACCCAAACGAAAAAGAAGGAGAGTCTTGAGGAGATGTCTGTACACCCAGGTTCACAGAAGCACTGCTCACAAGGGCTAAAACATGGAAGCAACCCATCTGCCCCTCAGCATTTGAAGGGCTAAGCAAAATGTGGGCCATCCATACAGTGGGACATCATTCACCTTGAAAAGGAAGTTCTGACACAGGCTGCAACACGAGAGAACCTCGACACCACGGTGCTGAGTGAAATAAGCCACTCGCTCAAGAACAAATACTGTGTGATTCCACTTATTTGAGGTACTCAGAGGAGAAGAATCACAGAGACAGTAGGATGGTGGGTGCCAGGGGCTGGGGGTGGGTCAGTGTTTCACAGGGACAGAGCTTCAATGTTACAAGATGAAGAGTGACAGGGGTGGACGGTGGTGACGGCTGCACACGACGAGACTGGACTTAGTGCCACTGAGCTGCGCACTGAAAAGTGGTTAACGTGGTAAATCTCTCCTACATCTATTTTACCAAAAAAAAAAAAAAAAAAGTAGAGCAAACACACACACACACAAAACCCCTCAAAACAAAACCAAAATAGTTAAGTTTGATAAAACTGTGTCTAAAAAACATAACTTTTGCCTATTAAACTGGAGATTTCATTAAAAACCATAATAGGTGCTGCTGGGGGGTGTAAAGCGCTTCTGCCCTTTGTGGGGCCCCCCGAGGGCCATACAACACCCTCTGACGCAGAACCTCCAGCTCCAGATATTTATCTAAAGGGAATAATCCAGAATGTGTATAAAGATTTACTACAAAGAAACTGAAAACTAGAAAACTACGTAGTCATTAAAAATTTAAGGAGAAAGTACACAGAAACATGTTCAACAGTATGCTAAGTTTAAAAACAGATTACAAATGTATGTGGTTTGATTCTAGGTGTGTTTAATGAATATATGTGAACAGATAAAAGGCTGGGAGGATATTCAGAACACTGTGCTTGGCTGTTTCCTGGGTGGTGATTCTTGGCTGTAGGCCTTCCCCATCTTCCATTTTCTTACAAGGGACACGTGTGATTTGTAACAATCAGCTGAATTCCCTCCCAAACAGGCGGCACCAGGAAACCCGCGTGCCATCTGGCTGGTCTCCGAGGTGCCGGCTGCGCGAGAGCCTCGCCAGGGGCATAGCGTTGCCAGGGAGCGGATGCGGCGCCGGTGCAAGTGCTAATCCTGGTGGACACGCTATTCGTGAAACAGTAAGATAAACTTTGGAAAAAACGTGTATTAAACACAGTACAAGTGAAAACACAGAATGCTCTCCTTGAAAGAAGAGAGAATTGTAATCCTCCAGCCAGCTTTCTGGAGAATCTTGGTTACTTTCTTTAACTGAAAGTGATCGGTAACACAGAATTAGGTTCTTAGGACAGAAAATGAATTGTGGGGCTGCTACAACCTAGCAAAGCTCCACTGAGAAGCGGAGCTTGGAGGAAGTCTTGTGGAACACCATACCTTCTGGTGGGGAGAGGAGGGAAGGGGAGGGGGAGGGGAGGGGGAGGGGGAGGGGAGGGTTGGGGAGGGTGTGTTTGTTTTGTTCAGGGATTGAGTGAATGGACGGAGGGGAGAAATGGGTCAGCAGAGGGTGCCCAGGGTGGGGGAGGGCACACATTCCAGAACCCGTAAGCTCTTCTCTAAACCCCGGCTGCCCATCCTGCCCAGAATCACCTGAGGATTCCTCAGCAGCATGGCATGTTTTAAAGGTGGCCTTGGCGACCCGAATGTGCAATAGGTGTGAAAGGCTCACTGGAGGCTGCGGGGTGTGGGGTGGAGACCAGGAGGACGGCAGCGCTCTCGGATGACCTGGCTGGGGACAGGAATCAGGACGGGACACAGATGGCCCCGGTGCCAGGCCCACCAGCGGCCCGCACTGGGCAGCAGCCCCCGTGGACGGAAGCAGCAGGAGAAAGGCCACAGGACCAGAGGATGGCTGGCAGTGGTCCTGTGTGGACGAGGGGCCCGTGAGACGGTCTAACGGGTTTCCAGAGTAATCCACGTACCTGGGCAGGGCGAAAACGGGCACATCCTACAACCACAAAGTCCACGCTGGGGACACACCCTAGAGAAACCCACGCACGCAGCAACACACACAAGAACATCTGCAGCAGCATTGCTCCTAACATCCAGACACTGTTCACCACCGAACAGAGCAGATTCTAGTAAGTTCAGAAAGCCCTGGAGTGTGCCAGGCTAAATGGCTCAATATGGGGGGCAGGACATGGAGTGTGTGTCGGGCAGCCGAGCTAAGGCCTACAGAGGAGGACTCTGGGCCTTTCTGGCCTCCCCGCCCACGTGGCCCCCGCAGAAGCAGACAGGCACGGACATCACCCCCCCCCCCACTCTGGCCACAAGTCTGGACGGGGCCCCTGAGCAAAGCCATTCCCAGACTTGGAGGAAGGCCCTTCCTCACACCATCGGGTGGTGAGGGGCTGAGATTTAAAACCTGGTCCTAACGTGCCCCACGCGGCTGCAGGGAGAGGGATGATCATGAGAGCCCAGGAGGCCTCGGTGGTCAGGCAGCACCACTCTCAGGCGGGCCACCTCCTTGTGGGGAGTTGGGCCAAGAGTGCGGGCATCGGGAACTTGTGGGAAGGGGTGGAAGCTGAACGGGAACAGCGATTCAAGGGCCCAATCAGTGAAACAAGTACAAGGTCAGCTCTTCTAGCCTCCTATGAACACAGGACAACAGAACCAAATTCTCTCTGATCAGTAAATGAGAGCATCACGTGGATAAGAGCAAGGGCTCTGGAGACAGCCGGGGGGTGGGGTGGGGTCACAGGTCAGCTGCATCACCCGGAGGCTCACTCTGCCTCTGCCTCCTGCTGAGGTTGCCAACGACATAAGCCTGTCACGTGTCTTAAGGGCTCAGGAAACAGCTTGCAAGTCAAGACAACCCAATGGGCAAGTTTCCTTTCTATGACCCTCTGCTGGGTCCCTGAGACAAGTCTGCTGTCTTCCATTACACAACCGTGGGGATGGGTCTTCACTTGGCGACATTTCCCGATTCTTTTCCATTTGTCATCTGTCATCATCGTGGGGTCATCCAACATAGACCGTACGTGCCAACCCGCAGGCATGTGCGTGTGCAGGCCAGTGCGTGCATGTGTGTTGGAGCTTCGATACCACAACTGGGTAAATGTCCACACCTCTGCCTCGTCCCACCCTGCCACATTCCTGGGCTTCAGGGTCAAAACACAGATCAATTTTCCAAGACAAAATAATAGGTTTCAAAACCTAGGGCAGAATCACATAATTGCTGCATATACTAGGGACACACAGAGCTCTTATATAAAGCCTATATTATCGCCAAACTTCAGATGCTGAATTACTAACTTCTTCTTCTGAGATCAGACCAAAATAAGCTCTAAGGCGGTTTCTTTGCCATATTTAGGGTGCTCATGTAGGAGCAGTGACAAACATCTGGCTACGATACTTTCTGGAATTCTGGCTATTTTTTCCTGGCCAGAAAGAAAACATTAAGTTTTTACTGGAATAGCAACTTCAAGTCCTCCAGCATGGGACTTCATGGCTGAGAGTCCGTCCTCCTACTTGCCACATATTTAAGCTAAAGCTTTTGCAATTCTAAAAGAAAGAAAGAAAGAAAGAAAGCCCACTCTGAAACTTTTGAGGATGTTAAGGGGGAACGTGAGCAACCTTCATGTTCATTAGAACTCCACCACACCTGCCAGCAAAAAAGGCATGACATTCACTCCCATGGGTGAGGTCTCCCTCACCCAAACCACATCCCAGACTGTTCTTTCAATCACTAAATATCACTCTTTCCACAATACAGACTCCAGATAACAGAAAAGCTATAGGTGACGCCCATTCCTAAACCCGCCATGAATGGTCGGGGACGCAGGTACGTGCCCTGTTCCCAATGCCGTGCCCTCTGCAGTCGAGGGGAGGCCTCTCCAGGGAGGACAGGACCGCCAGCTCAGCCCCTCTGCTGCTCCCAGGGCAGCATGGACACCGCTCACACGTACAGGGCACAGAGCTGGGCGCTTTCTACTCCCTGACTTTGCACACAGGACAATCGAGCTGACACACGGCCTCCAGATGGTTTCTCTTACAGCTGAGAAAAAAACCTTCCAGAGCTGAGGTCAGATTTCTAATTTCAAAACCACAGAATTCATTTAATTAACTGAAAACAAATCATGATTTTACTAGATAAAAAAATTGGTCATTGACTGACTGTCAGGGAGTTAAAAATCCCATCAGTAAATGTTAAACATCACTTAAAATAAGACAGAGTTGAAGTTCCACCCTGAATCCATCAGATTTCTCCCCCTTTCTTTGCGCCCTCCCAGACACAACAGAAGTATTTTAATTTAACTAGTAATCAATATAAAGAACCACAAAGTACATCTTGCTTCATTATCATACATAATCATAATAAACATAAGTTTGTTAAAACAAATGATCTACATGGATGAGAGTAAATCGTAGACATTGGCAGCTAGTACTTATAAATGAGATAAATATTGATTTAAAAATACAATTGTCAGGGGACTTCCCTGGTGGTCCAGTGGGTAAGACTCCGCGCTCCCAATGCAGGGGGCCTGGGTTCGATCCCTGGTCGGGGAACTAGATCCTGCATGCCGCAACTAAGAGTCTGCATGCCGCAACTAAGACCCAGCACAGACCAAATAAATAAATAAACAAACAAACAAATACATCTTTTAAAAATAAATAAAAATAAATATAGTGTCAGTAGAAGCCTAAATGAAACTTTAAAATGTTTTAAAAAATTTGACACGGCAGCTCCCACTCCTCTACCAGCTTCAGTTCCCAGGGCCTCCAGGGCCTGCCCTCAGCCTGCTTTCTCTGTGGTCCTCACAACTCTGGGATGTAGAAATGTTCATTCCACGTGTGGTAACTGGGCCACAGCTAGACGGTTAATTCCACAAGTACTCATAATCTATCCAAGGAACCACCCCCAAAGATAATTTTTTTTTTTTTTTTTTTTTTTTTTGCGGTACGTACGCAGGCCTGTCACTGTTGTGGCCTCTCCCGTTGCGGAGCACAAGCTCTGGACGCGCAGGCTCAGAGGCCATGGCTCACGGGCCCAGCCGCTCCGCAGCATGTGGGATCTTCCCGGACCGGGGCACGAACCCGTGTCCCCTGCATCGGCAGGCGGACTCTCAACCACTGTGCCACCAGGAAAGCCCAGCCAAAGGTAAATTTTTAATGGTACAATTCTCATATTTTTGGCCTGAAAACCTTCCTTTCTTTAGCCATTAAAAATTTTTTAAATTTCACCTCAAACCACAACGAGATACCACTTGAAACCCACTAGGATGGTTAGAATAAAAAACTCAAAGAATAGGGCTTCCCTGGTGGCGCAGTGGTTGAGAGTCCGCCTGCCGATGCAGGGGACACGGGTTCGTGCCCCGGTCCGGGAAGATCCCACATGCCGCGGAGTGGCTGGGCTCATGAGCCATGGCCACTGAGCCTGCGCGTCCGGAGCCTGTGCTCCGCAAAGGGAGAGGCCACAACAGTGAGAGGCCCACATACTGGGAAAAAAAAAAAAAAACTCAAAGAATAGTAAGTAGTTGAGAATGTGGGGAAATTGGAAGCCTCATAAAGTTGCTGGTGGATATAAATGGTGCGGCCGCTTTGGAAAGCAGTCTGCCAGTTCCCCAGACGATCACACACAGTCACTGTACGACTCAGCAGTCCCACCCCCAGGTGTCTGTCCGAGACAAGCGGAAACGCATGTCCCCACAAAACCTGTACCCGAATGTTTACGGCAGCGACGTTCGCAACAGCCCAAAGGTGGGACGTCCACCATCTGACGAGTGGGGAACAAAAAGGAAAATATGCTGAGACGTCAAACAATGTGGATGACCCCCTAAAACACCATGCGAAGTGACAAGCCAGTCACAAAAGGCCACGTACAACTCTACTCTGATGAAAGGGGTCTGTGGAAACAGGACCCAGGTCACGATTTGCTTAGAGCTGGGGTGGGGTGGGCATGGAGGATGCTGGGGCTGCGAGGGCGACAGCTAAAGGGTGTGGGGTTTCCAACTGGGAGGGATGGTTCTAAAACTGACCGGCGTGATGGCTCTGCGTTTCTGTGAATACGTTAAAAACCACTGAATTGTACGCTTTACATGGGTGATTGTACGGTTATGTGAGTTGTATCTCAATAAAGCTGCTATAAAGTTTCAGCTTATCCAATGCTGCTCAGGAAAAAGCAGACAGACCCCAGCTTCCAGCCACCTTGACTTTGGGCCAGCAGGACTGCAGACCGAGAGAGAAAGCCAGAGGAAGAGAAGGCTCCTGTGTGGCCAGCGGTTCTGGCTCTCAGAGCACTGGCCAGTATCGTGGGGCCTGAGCTGGCGGAAGCAAAGCTCACGTCACCGCCCTAGTGGGTGGGAGACAGACGGAGCCGGGCGCTCGTGGATGGCACTCACCCCTCGGAAGGAAGGGAATGAGGGCGGCGGGGAGGGCAGCCTCAGCTACTGAAGCAGCAGGAGATGACGAGCCACAGAGTCTGCCTGTGAAGAGCCACAGGCACCAGCAGAAGCCGCCGTTTCAAAAATAACTTAAACGTCAACTTCTTCCCCTAAGAATAAAGCTTCAGTATCAACCAGGGGAGTCCACACAGGCCACACTAGGCCAGGTGTCACCGGCTGCACCAGAAGGTAACGTCAGCACATCAACCCTGCAAGTCTGCAGATAATACTGCAGAAAACTTAGTAAAAATAAACCAAATCAGCGCACCGTAAGATAGGTGTGGACGGCCAAAAAACCCCAGACACACAAACACGACACCCGAATCCCTAACGTCAGAAGACATTGCCATAGAGGGAAAAACTAAAAACTCTCCTAACGAAAGCATGTTACCCAAGCTCACCCTCGCTTCCGTTCGGTCGACCGCACTTACCGGCACTGGTCCGAACACGGAAGCAGCCTCGCCGCCCAGGACCTGCCTTCCAGGAGGAGAGCCCGGCCAGCTCCGGGGTGGGGGCGTCTTCCCCAAGACCTGCCTTTTGT
Organism: Mesoplodon bidens; assembly: GCF_964165515.1. NCBI lineage: Eukaryota > Metazoa > Chordata > Mammalia > Artiodactyla > Ziphiidae > Mesoplodon > Mesoplodon bidens. The sequence goes on along the minus strand of NC_138165.1, from coordinate 113,700,132 downwards.
GTCACCAACAGAGGCCATCCGCCCCGGGACCTCACTGCCCGGCACCTCAAGTCTATACCACCCACAGACCCACAGCGAAAGTCACCCAACCACAGTGTGTCTCTCAGTCCAACTGTATAGGGCGGGCGGGGGAACGACAGACAAGATCAGTGATGAGGGACGGTGGGGCAGGGGCGGCAGGCCCAGGGAGACCCAGCCTGGGCTCTGCATCCCGGATCTTGGCAACGGCGGCCTACAGGAGACACTGGGGAGGAGGGGGCAGGGCAGATGCACCTTCTCCAGCAGCCCTTCCCGGAGGAGGCCCCACAAAGTGCTTCATCTGGCAAACCTGCCCAGCCCGCTGACACCAGATACTAGAGCTTCGGAGACTGTTTCTTTCCAGGGACTGTGCACCTGATCCCCGGCAACAGCTGTGTGAAAGCCTGCAGAAAATGGCCACAGACTCCTGGGTACTTCTCCAACCTGGGCTTGCCTGGCAGCCTGCTTGATCAGTAAAACCCGGCAGAAGGTACACGTGTGAATTACAAGCCTAGACCTCAGGGACCTCACAGCTGCCACCCCCGAGCGCATTCCCATCACCATGCGAACAAGGTCACGCCAGCTCGCTGGACAGGGAGGTCCCACACGGAGAGAGGTTCCAGTTGGGGCCCCAGACATGTGAGCGAGGCCATCCTAGACCACTCAACACTCAGACCAGAAGAACCTCCAAGCCAACACTCAAGACATGCAGAAGATATTAAATATTTGCTCTTCTAAGTTATCAGGTTTGGGGGTGACGTGTTACTCAGCAAAGCTAACTGATACAGTTGTAGATGACTAGGGTACTTAGAAATAGAATACAACTAACTTACAAAAAAATACATTGAGTTTTAACTTCTCCTGAAAGGTATGCATCAGTGGGTAGCACAATTTAAAAAGTACCCTATCCTACTCAGGATATACAACAGCAATTTGATTCTTTAATTTCTGGTAACTCTGCCAGGTATATCAAAATACCAAACATGATGGTTAAAAGAAACAACAATCTCAATTTATTAAAACTTTGACACGCTCTCTATATTCTGAACCTTTATAAAATGCTATCTCTGATTTAAAAGCGAATTTCTCAGAGCAGGATTACATCTTATTTATGACTCAACAATAAATGTGTGCTTTTTTCCTTTTCTGGTCCTAGGTTTAGTTGATAAAGACCCTTAAGCAGGCCAGAAAAAGATGCTCTAAGAGTAAACCCTAACTAATGCAATTCTTTTCTTTTCTCTTCTTCCTTCCTTTCTTTCAAAAAATCTGAACCTCTTTTAAGCCTAGACCATAGCAAATGTGTTTATCATAGGATGGCTACATGGTGGAAATTCTTCCAAACATTTGGCTGGAAGAGACCTGGGAGCCCAGCTAATTCCCAGACCTTTAACCTGTTTCTCCAGGTGACTCATCTGAGTATGGTAAGATGGGGACCGAGAGCCAGCCCCCCCTCTTCAGGGCTCAAAGGTGGCCTGTTCCCAACTCCCTGCCCTGCAAAGGCTGCTTCTTGCAACACAGGAGTGACGTGGGAAGGTGGACAGACAGGCCCTACCAGTTCCAGTTACCACTGCCCTGATGAAATAACATCTGGTTTCTTCCTCAAATAAGACCTAAAAGAAGCATTCAGGGTTCCCTGAGTTCAGACACTAGGAATCTAGGCACTAGATACCTGCCATGGAACACTCAAGGTGTGCCCTGGGCTCCAAGCAGGAGGGCACCTCTACTCAAGCCCCCCAGCTGGCCTCTCCCCTCCGCTCCCCCCACCGACCATGCTCACCTCCTTCCTCACCTCCGCCTTCTCATGCAAGGTATCCTGCAATCAGGCCCCGCGGGAGCCTCTAGGCCTCTTCACAGTGGGCCCACAGCTCCTCAATCATCTATTTTCTGTGTAGCGTCTGGACCTCTCCCCAAGCATAAATAAACCTCCTGCTAAAGTTTAAGTTCATTCTCTCGTCTTTACTTTGTGCCATTAAGAGCAGGGGACGCTGAGCTTCCCTGGTGGCGCAGTGGTTGAGAGTCCGCCTGCCCATGTGGGGGACACGGGTTCGTGCCCCGGTCTGGGAGGATCCCACATGCTGCGGAGCGGCTGGGCCCGTGAGCCATGGCCGCTGAGCCTGCGCGTCCGGAGCCTGTGCTCCGCAACGGGAGAGGCCGCAGCGGTGAGGGGCCCGCGTACCGCAAAAAAAAAAAAAAAAAAAAAAAAAAGAGCAGGGGACGCTTCCAAAGGTACTACTTTAAACCAATATAAAGATATTAGAAAGAAGAATGTATTCCTGCATTACTTAGGAAAATAAGTAATTTTTAAAAAGAACATTCAATCTATTGCCATTTAGAAAATCAGAAAAGGTGTTTTCAAACATTTGCTATATTCAATTGTCTTTGCCAACATTATCAGTGCAATCTATGATTAGAGAATTTTCACAATAAAAATGTTACTATTGCTGACCTAGAAAGACAAGCCCCGTGCAAGCGCTGTGCCAGGCTCTTCGTGTGCGGAGTGCTGCGCCCTCACCCCAGCCACCCTGGGAAGCGGGGACTTGAGTCACCCTCACATTCAGACGAGGACACACTGTGAGGCTAAGGGGCATCCCTCACCCAGCGGCTCGGCCACCAGGACCTGGGTGGAGACAAGCTGGTTCCAGTCTGCACTGCATGGCTCTCAGCCAGCCTCTCCAAAGAGAAACGTCAAGACCACATTACATCAGAATTTTAAGACAGGAGAATACCACTCCCCAGACTAAAAGGGGAAACACAGACGGAGTTCCCAAGGATTTTATTACCAGCCCAGCCACTCATGGGCGACTTGATAAACAGGCAAAGTCTAACCAGCAAAATGGAGTTTGGTACATAATATACCAAATAATACCCGACTTCTAGAAAACGCGAGGGACTAGGCCTCCAGGAATCACGCTTCTTACCTCAACGTCAAACACCTCGACGGAGCTGTCCAGCAGCTGCACTCGGATGGGTGTCCTGGCCGCTGGCCACGCCGCTGTTGCCGAGGGGCCCTGCCCAGGCTCGAGGGTGCTGACGCCCGCGGGGGTCGGGGCACCTAGGCGTGTCCCTGGGGTCTGCAGGACGCGGTAGGTTCCTTCCAGCTCCCCCATTCTTCACCAGCTAAGAGTGAGGAATGCACTAAAACACACAAAACCCGCCAAATTATCCCCCGTTATTTTGATATTAAAACAACGTAAGAAAATTATTCTCTGCACTGTTTTTGCACTTCTACGAGTCTTAACGTACATCAAAATTAAGAGTTTAGAAAGATCATCTCCTCATACCTCGACTGGTGTGCACACACAGCAACAAGCCCCAGCACCACTACCGCCAGGGTGCGCGCGCAAGCAGGCGGTGCGTGAGCTCATTTGACCCCCAGACCCTCTGAAGGAGCCGCAGCACCTCTGCAGCACCTCTGCTCACCGGCAGGGGGAGGGGAGGCCCACAGCCGCCTGCCGCTCTTTCCCCAGACCACCGGGAGGCCCTGCCCCTCCTCCCTCCACCAGCCCAGACATTCACGTGCTGACCACACGCTCTGTGTGCCGGACAGCGCTTTTCAGCAAAGGGAAAGGGGTACACACAGCACGGTGCCAGCATGGGCCCCGGGTCCCACCTCTGCTGACACGGTGGGGGAAATGCCAAGGAAGGTGGATGAAGACAGCCAGGCTGTCTGCCCGCTTTGCACACCCTGGTTTTTCTAAGCTGTGTCACCAGGCTGGAGCGGGGACCACCAGTGGTTCAGGAGGTAACTTCAGACTTGGCGCTGAGTGACAGCCTGGCACACGTCACGGGGAGCACACGCGGGCCACCCTTCCCAGCACCTGCCCTGCCCCGTCCTCACAATACCCTTGTGGTCACCACCACCCACGCCTTCCTCACCCATGACGACACCGAGGGTCTGCAAGGGTCAGAGAGCTGCCCCAGGAGGCGCTCGTGCCCTTTCAACCCTCCTCAACGTGCCAGGGGAAGGGTTTCCGGTTCTTAGCTGTTAAGTTGAACAGAGCCGATCACGCCGTTGTTTTTACCAACCAAAGGACAGGCTCAGCGCCCGCTAGAATCTGGTCACGCTGCCTTGCTTTAGTCGTCCTGATTAACATCGTTACTTTCTGTTTATGGCCAATTCCCTTCTTAAACACTTGTATTTATGTATGAGAGTCAACTTAAAGAAACATACCTAATGGTTAAACACAGTATGGCAAACACAAATGTCAGATGTTTAATCAAGAAAGAATGCAGATGCTGTGAAGATCATTTTATTTTGCTTAATCATCTTCAAAAAGTCTTCTACTAATTTGCAGTAAATATTTTAGAGAATTAATCTCCCTAAACTCCTAGTCTGTGCCCTTTCATGCCAGCTTAATTGCCGAGTCCTCTGGCCTTTTCCTCTTTTTCGAGCTTATTTTGTTATCAAGATAAACCAACTCATGAACTTATTATCTCTTCAATTAAGATGGAAAAGCTTCTCAGTGACCCACTGCCAAGCAACTCCTACTTAAACCCTACTCAGACCTTCCCAACAATCTGTGTGAGAATTTCCATGCACATCTGGTTTATCAAACAAGCAAACAGAAAATGAGAAAGCTAAAACCCCCGGGAAAGGTGAAATGTGCGTAGCATGAGCAAAGTGATGAGGCAACGTGTCATTCTGCGAAATACAGCTCCCGCCCCACCTCATGCACAAACGAACGGGCTGACCCCCTGTTCGGACTGGCACGTAGATCCCCTGAGCCACACGTGTGGTTCAGGTTGGCAGTTACCCACCGTCCTCAGAATTCTCTCTCCAGGCTGCATGCCCCCAGGAGCAGTCACTAATTCTGTAAATATTTGCTAAGTATTTACTTAATTAACATCGCAGGCATCAAAGAACAGGCACCGCATAGACCGCAGTCAGGAACCACACTTCAGAAAAGCCCTGTTTTCATGCCACTGACTGATACTCAGCGTGAGGTATATGAAGTTCTGAGAGCCATAAATGTGAGCGTTTTCACACCAGTCTCACAAACTTGAGTAGTTACTGCAGAAGAGAGGGGTGTTAAGGAAGTCAAGCCCACCTCTCAGGTGTGCCAGGTGCATACACAGGTGAGAGTAAAGCGTGGTCAGCTCACAGCACTCGCCCAACACCCACCACCAAGAGGAGGTTCTCCTGAAACAAGCTACGGGATGTTTTACTTTGGGCACCAAAGTGATCCTTTCCCTTTTAAGTAAAGCTACAATTCTGAAAACATATATACAACCAAGATGTACTTTTAGGAGTCACTTCTGTTGTGTATTCCATTGTAAAATTCTCATTTATATTTCTTCATAATAATTTTAGATGGAAAAAAAATTCTTCAGGTTCTTTCTCTTTTACTTATTATAAGAAAGTCATGTCTAAACGCCTACTTAAAAAAAAAAAACAAAAAACCAAGCAAGACTAACCTGTCTTGAGGGGCACATCCCAGTGAGAAAACTGCAAGAACACGCAAGGTTATTCCTAGAACAGTCAGGGCAGTGGTCCCCTTGGTGGGAGGGGCCCGTCCCGGGGGCAGGGCACAGGGGAGGGGTCCCAGGTGTGGCCGGCACAGTTCCATCGCTTCACTGGACAGTGTCCACTTCATTCATTAATCTGTACATTTGATTGATGCAGTTTTTCTGTATCTGTGTTTATTTTATAATAACAATATATTTAAATCAGCATACTTTTAATTTACCATTGTTTCATCTCTCATAAGAACAAAAGATACGTTAGACAGATGAAGAAAACAATTTTCTTGGCTCAAGGAATTCTAAAACATGGCTCTTGAGAGGAAGCCTTTGCAGGTCTGCACACCTGAGCATCACGCTTACATCCTAGTTATTTGCACCTGGTCAAAGTTAGACACCCACACAGCTTGGGCTGAGACTCCGGACCACGAGACGGCCTGATCCCGGAGGTTCACCCGAGGCAGACAAGTTCTCTTAAGAGGAAGTGACCCCATGAGGCACCCTCCTGCTGATACTCTAAAGAAAGCTCTGTTCGCTATTATACAATGGCAATGTGGCATTAAACCACCCATTTAATAATTACTCAGCTTTAAGAAAGTTTAGAAAGGAAGACACTTAACGGAAAATTGAATGTAACTGCCGTGCTGTGAATGTTAGTTATCATGGTGTCATTTTAGAACAAGCAGCAGAAGGGACCCCTCCCTGCAGGAGCGTGAAGCTGCTCATTCAACAGTCTTGCTACATACAGCCTGATTGCTTCCTGTAGTCTGACAATGGGAAAAAATGAAAGGGAAAAATGTATGCACTGAATTTGCTTTACATAAATTATAAACGAACAGAAATTACTTTGTTTTGCTCTGTGTGCTTATAAATAAACATTAAAAAGGCAAGAATATGCAAACCGGACTAGACACACAGAGTGCGTCCCGCAGTCCTGCAGGCTCTAAACGTCAGGCATTAGCCCCTGCTCACTCCCCTGCTGCTGCCAGAGACCCTCTCCAGAAATCTGGAGGGAATCAGCGGTGGCAAGAGTTAGGCGCCTACGAGGGACTCCAGTTCCCTTCTCCCACCCAGGTGAACAAAATGATTTGCAGTCTTCGTGCCTAAAAATATTTCTGGGGACTTCATACAAATTTCTGCCACTGATATTTAGTGTTACCTACTACAAACTCGGCTCCTATATATTCTCATTTAGTAAAAAATTTAAAAACCAACTCGTGACATATAATTTCCATCTTGAAGTTGGAAAAATTCGGCTTCAAAATCTGCCAAGGCTTTGGGTGATGACATGTCAATGCAGGTTTGTAACAAAGGTACCACTGGTGGGGGGACGGGGGGGAGACTGTGCACGTCTGGGGGCGGGGGGCAGATGAGAAATCTGTAAAACTTCCACTCAATTTTGCTGTGAACTTAAAATTGCTCTAAAAAGCAGGTCTATTAAAAAGAAAAAGAAGCTCTGCCACAGAACACATAATTCAGAAGTGACAAAGCCAGGACATGAGCCCAGCCCAGATTTGGCCCTCAAGTCGCCTCCCCCTCGGCTGGGAAATCAGCTTGTGGCTCCCCAGACAAGCGCAGTCCACTGTCCACAGCAGTGGAAGTTGTTAAATTTCTGTCACGCACGGAAAAGATCTCTACATGCTTCTTTGATGAAAAGGTGAATAAAAGCAAGGTACAAAGCAGGCGCATGGCGCACCAACTGGTTAAAAGAGGAAGACCGTAAACACATGCATTTTTCAAACAACCACCCTGGAGGGTAAACCAAAACCTAAAGGAAAGAACTGCCTCTGGGGGCAGGGGGAGGGGGAGGCGCGAGGAGGGCAGCGCTGGGCTCTGCTTCCTGAGTCTACGGTGTTCAGTCATGTCGCATAGGGAACCTCGTCGATGTGCTTTTGCTACGTAACATAACCTGTTCCCACAAGTAACACCAGGGGGTGACGGCCATGGGGGCCAAAATTCTGCCCACCGCAAGGTCTTTGTCGGGTAATTCCGATGTCTGCATCATCTCAGCTGTAGCCTGTCTTTTCTCTTGTGAGCTGGTATTTCCCTGGTTCTGTGTAGGCCAGGTAATTTTGGATTATATCCTGGACATTTTAAACATTGTGTTATGAGCCTCTGGCCTTGTTTAAATCCCACAGAGAATGTGGCACTTCTCTTTCAGCAGCACTGGCCTGGCCGGGTTCAGGCCGCAGCCGTGGTCTCAGCATCAGCTCCACCTCCAGAGGCTCCATCCTCCCTGTGCACCATCACCCAGCTGCCAGCCTGGCTCCCGGGCTGTGGTCGACCCCTTAGTTGAGTTCCCACAGCCTCTGGCAAGTGGCGCAGGGTTGGCCCCATGCGTGTACAGCTCGGTGTCGAGCCCACAAGTTCATCGGCAACTCTGAGGGGTCGCCTCCTGAGCACCGCCCTCCACGGGGGTCACCTCCTGAGCTCCCCCGCCTCCACAGCTCCCTGGCTTCCTTCTAAGTCCTCCAGCCAGAGGACTGTGGCTTGTTCCCCTGCTCTGCCGTGCACGTCCTGGAACTGCACCCTTGCTGGGACCAGGCTGCAGGAAAGAGAGTAAAAAGCCCTTGGAGTTTTAGGTGTCTCAGGCCTGGCTGGAGAACATGGAGAGAGAGAAGAAGACATGATGGCTTTCTCCCACTCTCTCTAGAGCCCAAACTGGGTGGCTCCCCCGCAGCCCTCCTTATCTGCCCCTGGAGCCCACCTCCGGGTTTCGGACACCCTGAAGCCGGCTGGGGACCGGGGGTGCTGGAGGAAGAACAGGAAGCTCAGTGCTCCTGCGGCAGGCACTTCAGGCCCTGGCCTTTGTCTGCCCGCCACCACTTCCTTGCCAGAGTCCTCAGGGCTGCTCATGCTGCTGTCCAGCTTTGTAGCCACAGTCAGCGGGAGAGACAGGGTGGAGGAGGATTATTCCTTCTTCCCACAAACGGAACTTGACATCCATGCATTTAAAGCATGTTTGCAGAGGTCATCTTTGAGAGAGGGAAGAGGGTTGATTTTTATTTTCTTCTTTCCTGGCGCCTGTATCTCTTGAATTGCCTACCGTGATGAACGTGCGCTACTTCTGAAATCAGATGGCTTCCGGGCAGACGACGGCAGGGGTCACCTACAGCCGAGCCCGCTCGCCTTCAAAGAGAGAGCCGGGGTAACCACCCACGTCTCCTCTAGGTGTTGCGCTTGTTCCATAAAAACTAACATTTTAAAACACTCTCTTTAAATCAATTTAAAAAATTGATTTCTTGTTCTGATACTGAGACTTGTTCCCCCCAACATTCACCTTGTGTTAACTGTTACCAAGGCAACCTGGATCTGAACGATGTAGGAGATGAAGTTAATAATGGCCAGTCACTTAAACGACTGTAAAACAGCCAGCGCTGCTTCCTGCTTCCAGACACATCCCGCTGGCCGCAGATAGAGGCGCCGTGCACCCTCACCCACATGCCTCCACGGTGCTATGTGGCACCAAGCAACGGACCACAAGCTGCCCCTATGCTGGCAGTGTGACTCTAAAGCCATTCTGCCTCGTTTCTGGGCCCCTCACTGGCACCGGCCCTGCCAAGGTCCTAAGAAAGGCCCTCAGTGAAGTGTGGCCATGATCACAGCCTTCTGGAAGATTCGAAAACATATTCAAATTGCAATCGACTAACACTGCTGCCCCTTCCACCCCAAGTCTGTCTCTGTCTCTTCTTCCCTCCATGTCAGGAGGCTCAGGAGAGGACCCAGCTACCAGCACAAGGAGCTGGGGACACCCTTAGTTTGGGCTGAAGCGGAGACGTTTCAGGTGTTCACACTGAGGTGACCACCAGCCTCGCAATGCAGCTATGGTTCCCGGAACACCACTGCCAGTCCCGTGCTCGCGCGCCAGAGGGTTATGGAACAAAGGTGCAGGGCCCGGGCCCTGCAGCAACACGAACAGACCCGATGGCACCTGGTGCTGGAAGCGTGTGGGCCCTGGGAAAGGAGCAAGGTTTGAAACTCGGGGAGCCAGACGCACATTTGTGGGAAAATCATCACCAGACTCGTCAAAATGCAAGCAGAGTTCGGTACTCAGTAGTCAAAACTGCACTTCTCGCCTGTCAGAAAAAAAAATTTATAATGTAGCAGTATAACTATAAATACACCATTGATTTTTTAACGTTGTTGAATGGAATTGTGCAAAACAGAATTTATCAGAACTCCTGCTTTTCCAAGACACAATCTGTAGCTGTGCTAGAAACAGCAAGTGTGAAACCATGTTTTATATATCCTAACAATCAATAATAAGATTTCTGATCAGCCATGCTAGAGGAATCACTGAATTCTTTCTATTCTCTGTCATATGAAGAGGCAACTGAAAAGTACATAGCCAAAGTGTGTCAGATAATTAACAAATATGCTATCTTTCTGGATTTAGTGATGCCTGTATCAACGGTCAGCGTTTTCAAATCTGTATCTTATTTACTTTTTCTCATTCTAAATAAGTATCTGCAAATTAATTTTCAAATTGATTTTTATTCGTAACACTGTATTTTCTTAAAGAGGCCTCCTCCCCCAAATTGGATAAGTCTCAGGCCCCATAAAAGTTGGCATCTGCCCTTGCCCCAGATGAAATTCGATTAGTTCAAACATTTATTGAGCACCTTGCCTCAGTATCAAGCAAGTCTAAGTCCTTAAAGACACGGGAGCCTGTAAGAGGGAGGAAATCCTTCCCATTACCGTGGGAGAAGACAAAGAAGACCGTCTGTTAAAGGGTGGAGAGAGCCGTGTGGAAGTGAAGTGAGGAAGCCTCCAGGAATCTGGTAGGTGGAGAGGGAGGGAGGAGGCCTCAGCAAAAAGGGGGTGTCTGTGCATCTGGTCCTCACAACCCCCATCACACACGTGCTGTCTCGTCTCCGGTTTAAGGGACCCCATGTGGTGAGTACACAATGATCTAGAAGGGGAGACCACTGTGGATGTGGCCCTGACCACTGCCTGCCGCAGCAGCGGAAGGCAGGAAGCACGAGGTAACACCGAGGAAGGCAGCGCGGCTAGCCTGGCTGGGACGGCTCTCCAGGATGAAGCGGGAGCTGGGCCCTGCAGGGCGACAGGAGACCAGCTAGACAAGAGCAGCCTGCGTGCAGGCAGGGGCTGCTGGGCAAGGCTGAGGGTGGCAGGGGCCCTGAGGATGCCCACGGTGGGCCGGGCTGTGGGGGTCTCGAGGGCCCACCTAAGAGGTCTGGGTGGAATCTCATACCTCCTTCTGTGCTGCAGCTTGGAGAGAGGGGATGAAGAAAGATGCGTCACTGCATCCGACAACGTCAGAGGGCCTTTCTGCTTTTGAATTTTAAAATGACTATAAACCAGAACACCAGCTTAGCGAGAAAACAGTCCTGGGACCCTAAAACAAAACTACTTACATCACTTCACCTTCCCTTCTGATCCTTGTCCATGTCCTCGCATATTTTTACATCAGTATAATGGCTGTGTACAAACTACTTCGCCTTTTTGGTTAAGACGTGTTTTTGAACATATTTCCATGGATCAAAATGGTTCCAATTTTGCTGGGAAGGAAGGATGGGAAGGAGATTGCCAGAGCACGTCTGCTGGCTGAGGAGCACTCTAACCCTCTGACATGCAGAGTTTATGTACCAAAGTTTGTTTTCAAAACTGGGATTCCAAAATCAACATCTTTATCACATGCGGCTAGCTGCTCTCCAAAAAGATTAGACCAATTTACAGAATCACTAGAAACCCACCAAACACTGGCCTCTATCATATTAAGCTTTGTGGAACCCTCTCACCTTTTTGGCACCCTGTTGCCAAGGTAAAACCTGGAGTTGACAAATACGCTCCTGTGCAGTCATGCTCTACACACGGGATCTCAGAGAGCACCACCAGAGTGACCTCGGCTCAACATCCAGCTTTACAGGGGGGTTTCCCTGCACCTAACGCCAAGCCGTGTGCAGGAAGCTCATGACCCACTGAGCAAATGGGGAGGTGGCAGGCTTATACGAAAGCGGGTGAAGAAAAAACAGGGACAAACCTGAAAGGGCAAGCAGCAGTGACAAACACCTGCTACCGTCTCAGGATAGAGGAGGTGCTGGTGTGACTAGAGGCAGGAGTGTTTAGTGGAACAGAATTCCTTGGGGCCCAGGGGATTTAAAAGAGCTTGCATGGACTTACCCACGCATCCACCTCTGCTTTGTCAATCCAGTGCATATCCTTCCCTCCACGCAGGATAATTCTGCTTAAATACTGCGCACTTCTCTCTCTACTGTCGACTCAGATTATTCTTCCACCTGGCAATGTAATGGCTGACACTTATTAAGCACTTACTGTGTGCCAGGCATCTAGCTAACAGCGTTTCCACTGATGCTTAATCCTCACAACAAGTCTATGAGGCAGGTAAACCGTAACCTCATTTGCTGATAGGGAACCTGAGGCAGAGATAAATGAATGTATCATATAAACTTCCCTTTTGGGAAAGGATGCCCATGCATGTAAATGAGCCAGCAAACTTCTGCAGCTCCTGTCAGCGTCTGGTCCAAACAGCTCACTGTGAACTGCTCACGGAGAATCTGCAACAAAGCAGGAGCCCCGGGGAAGCAGGGCCAGGGTGTGACCCTAAACCGGTCACCCCGCTCCCTGCTTCCCGACGGGGCCTGGGCACGTCTCCTCTGCAGAGTTTGAGAGAACCAAATAAAATAATGGGCGAGAAGCGCTTCACAACCCTACCCAAAGAGCTACGTCTGTAGTGTACAGGAACTCATAAAAACCTTTCAAAAAACAGCAGATACAGACAATGAACATTAGATGTGGCTTACCAGCAAAGGTCACTCCATGCCTGCTGACCTCAAATGTCCTCTCCCATCTCTGTGGCAGGAGAAAACTGCACACTGTCCACACACAAGCAGCCCGCTGGTCCAACGCTCCTGACACCCATCGAGCACCTCCGCGGTCCTCCGCCGGAAGCGCCCTCACAGCCGTGAGCAAAGGTACAGAGAACAGCCCCCCTGACATGTAAACCTTCCCATCCTTTCACTGCGGACCGACATTATTTCCTTCAATGCACCTTGTGTGAATTTGTTTTTCACGGCAATTACTGACCAGCACACGAAAGGCCACCAGAGGCTGCAGCCACCATAGTAAACGGAAACGGGGGCATATTCCAGCCCCAGCTTTCACCGTCTGCCTTTAGAAGGCTCCCCACTGCCTGAGGAGCCGTTCTACACTTCATGGAGTAGAAACATTAACACCTAACACCGATTCCCGGCGTTAAGATACAATCTAAGGAAAGGCCAAAAAGGGCGTGGTCTCAGGCGGCGCGAGCTTCCACCTGTGGCTCTGCCGGGGCCTCCACGCGGGACCCTCCCCGCCCACCCCGGCGCCTCCACGCGGGACCCTCCCGCCCACCCCGGGCCTCCAGTGGGCAGGCTCCCCACACACGGCCCTCCCCGCACGGGGCCTGCCGCCCTAAGGCCTTCTGAGCCCGGGCGTGGACTCCTCTGGCCGCCCGCCGTCCGGAGGCGCCCGCCCTGCCCTGGGCTTCGGCCCACGGCCTCCGCCACCCACCCCCGAGGCGCAGCCCAGCCCCTGCCTGACCGGGACCCCGCTGCCCCGCTGCCCCGCACGCTCACCAGACGCCAGGCCCGCGCTGTCGCCTGCAGCGCCCTTCAGATACCGCGTCTCCTCCGCCCGCTTACGACGGCCCGTAGGCCGCCCCCGCGCCGCGCGCCCAGACCCTACCCCCCGCCCAGGGCCCCGCCCCCGCCCCCGCGGACGCGCCGCCGATTGGCCTGCGGACTCTGGGGCGGGGCCTCCGCGGCCGCGGCCTAGAAGTCCGGCACAGAATTCTGATTGGTGAATGGACCGGAGGAGGCAGGGCGAGAGGGCAAGCGCGGAGTCCAATGCAATTCAGCAGATATTCGGCTCGCAGGGCGGCGCTGGGTCCTGGGCGGGGCGCGGTTCCGGCTCGGGAAGGGGCGGGGCGTCGGCTCTGAGAGCAGGGTCCGGCTCGGAGGGCGGAGCGCGGTCCCGGCGCGGCCTTCTGCTGGCTCACTTCGCCCTCTCCCCTGGCTGCCAGCCTTCCCGTTACCCGTTCCTCCCACCAATCGCGACACTCCTGGGGCTACTGGTGTCGTGGCCTACGGGCACCGAGAGCCCTGTGAGGATGTGCTGAGGAGGAAACGGGCCGTGCTGGCGAGGCCCGCGGTCCTTCCAGGCTTCACAGTCCTCCTCTAGCCTCGTGGCCCCCACCCGGAAATGGAAACGTGACACCACGTCCGGAGCCCTCAGGCCCGCGACTCGCAGCAGCACACGCCTCTTCTTCGAAGAGGTTCAGTGAACTTCTACGCATCCTTCAAGACCCGGTTCAATTTGCCCTGGTCCTGGCCCCCGCCGCAGTCCCCGCGCCTCCCGGGGCAGGCCAGGAGCGCGCCCGCGCGCCCCCGCGCGTCTGTATAGGGAGTAAACCGGGGATGGACCCGGACCCATCTAGTAGGGGACTGCTAGGGTTCTGGCCACCAGATCAAGACCCCGACCCCGTACGTTTCCCCGCTCCCCGCGGGGAAGCTTCGGATTCGAGACTCAGGAGGGCACTCCTGCCCCCCGTCGCTCCCCTCATCGGCAGCCCCGATGTCAGAACCCAGGCGCTGTTCTCGCTGCTCCCAGGGTGGCACACACCCCTCGGCATGGAACCCCGACAGGTGAGCAGTGCCAGTGGGGACCCCGCAGGGGGAAAGCCTGGTCAGAGGCTGCGGGGTGTATGCTGGAGGGAGGCCCTGAGGCAGAGGTGCAGGACCTGGAGGAGGGAGGGACCTGGAAAGAAGGAACCAGAGACAGGGCTCTAGGCAGACACTGAGAAGGAAGTAAAGGGGCCATGGGGTGGTCAGTGGCGTGGGCAGAGGGCCGGCCAGCCACCCAGATCAGGCTTACAGTCCAGGTTTTCAATATTTCTTCTAATAAGTTAGTAGTTGTTACTACAGTGAATGAGATCCTTCCCATTTTCTATTTAGTGGGCAGACACCACTGAACTCTCACTAGTGGTAATTTTTATCATTCACTTTAAGGAGATGATCAGATTCCCCTGTAAATATTTCCTTTCCAATCTTTATGGCTTGCTCTTTTGGGCTGGGATCGCCAATACAGAGTTGTTGGGTACAGATGTTGGTACAAATAATTCCTCCTGGTTTTTTTTTTGCGGCACGCGGGCCTCTCACTGTTGTGGCCTCTTCCGTTGCGGAGCACAGGCTCCGGATGCGCAGGCTCAGCGTCCATGGCTCACGGGCCCAGCTACTTCGCGGCATGTGGGATCCTCCCGGACCGGGGCACGAACCTGCGTCCCCCGCATCAGCAGACTCTCAACCACTGCGCCACCAGGGAAGCCCTCCTCCTGATTTTATTAAAAAATTTTATTTACTTATTTTTGGCTGCATTGGGTCTTCGTTGCTGTGCGTGGGCTTTCTCCAGTTGCGGCGAGTGGGGGCTACTCTTCGTTGCGGTGCTGCGGGCTTCTCACTGCGGTGGCTTCTCTCGTTGCGGAGCACAGGCTCTAGGACACGTGGGCTTCAGTAGTTGTGGCTTGTAGGCTCTATAGTACAGGCTCAGGAGTTGTGGCGCACGGGATTAGTTGCTCTCCGGTGTGTGGGATCTTCCTGGACCAGGGCTCGAATCTGTGTCCCCTGCATTGGCAGGAGGACTCTTAACTACTGTGCCACCAGGGAAGCCCCTCCGGACTTTTATACACAGAAAACGCAGGGCTTTCTCTGAATCTTTCCCAGAAAACCTTACACCTTTACCTCATCAAGAGCCAATAATGAGTACTCACTTAATATCTAAACAATAGTGCTTTATTGGTAAAAGGTTAGTTTCAATGGATACAAAATTGCTGTGTAAAATAAGTTTTCAAAATACATTTTTATAGGTAAAGCTTATCTCTTAGTAAAAGAGCAATTATCTATTAGCAAAAGTATTTAGATTCGGGCAACAAAACAAAAGGGAATTTAAAAGTCTTACAGTGTCGGTCCACCCACACCCCCATAACCATTAGGTGGCAGCTGGCACTAAGTAGTAGTTCTACTTTATAGAGCTTACACCTACCACTTTCAAGTGCTGCCACGCCCCGCCCCTTTTTAAAACAGCTTTTACTAACAGTTAGTAAATGACAAAATAACCCAAATAACTAGCCTTGCATGGAGGGGCCCTAAGGTCATGGAACATTTTTTCTTGGTAAAAACTGCACAATGTGCCTAAACCTATAGCTCTTGACCATTTGCAATTACCCAACAGTGAAAGGGCAAAGTCAGGAGAACACCCAGTGATTTTCTGTAGTACACCTTTGTAACTAATATATTTCAACCATCTCATTTTCTTTTCTGTTGAATACAAAACCCCCTCCTCGTCCTTGGAGTAATAAGCATTGTCTCCATTTTAACCCCTCTTGTTCTAGCAAAATGAAAACACTGAACCAGCACCTGCTCCCTCCAGATCTTCTGTCATCTGTCACTTTTTGGGGGACCAATTTCCCCACGTCAGTAGAAATGCTGGAAAAAAAAGGCAACCCCAAGAGCATCAGCGCCCCTTTGAGTGCACGACAGGGAGACCAGCTACAAGGACAGGGAAGGGCCAAGGCCACAGAGCACAGGAAACCAACCAGGTGCGGCTTCAACAGGCGGCACCCGTCAGCCAGCCCCCCGTGCAGACCTGAAACAGCCTTCATTCTCACACGGTACATGGAAGGAAAGGACAGTGGCTGAAGAAGGACTAGACAGCCTGCACACACAAAAAGATTACCGCTATTTGCCTGAAAACCATTCAGGAAAGCATCAGTTAAAGGGACGCCAAATCAGGAAAACCTGGCAGGCATTTTGGGCTCCACGGGGCTGAGGCCTCGGGGCCACCCACCCGAGGACCCTTATTTTCGCTGCCGAGGCACGTCTCCTATACCTGCAGTTAGAGAAAACACATTAAAGTGCAGTATAAAAATACAAAAAGGCTGGTTTCTGCACAGATCAATTGTTAATTTTCCTTAAGTTATTTTTTTAATTTAGCTGAATAAAAATAGTTTATTGACTCTCATTGTGTAGGTAAGAATCTTAGTTGCAACATGAAAACTGCAGCTCATTGATACTTTGATTTTTCATGGCAAACTCTACAGAAAGTGGCTTGTGGTGAGTTCTGTGCATAGACCCAAGAATCCAAAGACTTGTTAAAAACAAGTTCACCGCTAAAAGCCTGTTTTTAAAAAAGCTATTTAAGTATAAACATGTATTTCACTGGGTAATTCTGTTTCGTTTGGTAAACAGATAAATGTGCAGATGGATTAACAGTATTGAGTTATAGCAGCAAAACTGGTTTTAGGTGTTGTGCTCAAACAAAGCAAGACAGCTAACCAGGTGCCATGACTTGGTGAGAAATGGCCTTGCACCAGGGCAGCTCTCATCTTTATGTGTCACTAGGTCCATGTCTCTGCTACTCAGGAACATTCTGGGAAACCTGAATGTTCTAGAAATAAATCATGATTAGTCAGTTAGGCCAGCCAAATCAAATTCAACTATTAACTATACATGCTGACTGGTCCCTGGGGAATCAATTCTAACATTAGTTGTCAGTTAAGGTGGACAAAAAATGGAAATGGAAAGTTAACCTCACAAAATATAAAGTATAACATAATGAAATATAAATGTTAATGTACTTCATACAAAATAACACATCAGAAGTTTTTAAAAAATTAAATTCTCAGACACAGGTACTGTAAAATGTGGACAGGCACCCCTCCAACAGTCTTGAAAACACGCAGCTGTGTTACTTGTCAGAATGTTATCTTGCAAAGTGTTTTCTGGAAAAAACAAAACAACACATTTAAATGGGAGTGATGCAATGCCTGCTGCTTGGACCACTGGTAGCGTTATTTTCCTGTGTAACAAACAGCACAAACTGAGCAGAAGGTGGGCTCTGAGGACCACAGAGTTTACTAAAATCAAAACGTCACTTATGAAGCTCTTGGAAATCAGAACTGCAAAACTGCGAAGTATACAGAAATGTAGATGAATTTTAGGTACCAAAAGTAGAATTCTCGTAATTCCGTAAGTTTTAAAAAGAGAAGCAGCAAGATCAGACAGAGTGAGCTAACATCTACTGCTCCCTCCTGCCTCAAATGGGCCCCACCCCACCCCTCAGGAGTCCGTTTCTCTGCCATCATTTCCCATCAGGCAGCAAACCTGCCCAGGCAGGACTGCCCTGTGCGGCCAGGAAATCCATCAATTGACAAGTGACGTGACCACAGGCAAGTAATTTTAAACCCTTGCACAGCGTCCGTGTCCTCACTGGGCAAGTGCAAACTCAGCACGTGCCCTCAGGACCTTTCTAAGGTTTCAACGTGATGACGAAAGAAAAGCAACCAACTCTGACCCAGGTGGGGTTCTGTGGATGCTCCCTTTAAAAGCAACTGGTTACACTGTACATGTGTATCTGTGTCTTTCTGTGCTTGTATTTCACAACTAAAACCTTTCCCAATAAGCCGCAAAGGGGCAGGGGCTTTGTTTTGGTGACCAATGCGCCCAGCCTGCCCGCCCCGCCCCACATCCTTCATCACCTGTCCATGTTGTGGAAGACTTCTGATAGGTGCCCGACCTCCGGGCCCCTTACCTCCTGTCTCATTGGTCCTGCAATGTGTCAGCTCAGCCTGCAGTCACTCAGGCCATCACATCGCCTCCTGAGGGACTGCGGCGACGCTCACGTGCCCTACCATCAGGTCCATATCCCAGCTCTGTGCCAGCTCGAACTCTGACTGGCCCCAGCCCGCTCTTCCCACGGAGCAGGCTTGCCTCCACCCCTCCCCATGTAACTCTTCATCCTCTAGTCCTCATTTGACTTTACCTCTCCCTCGTTCCTCTTGGAGGTATGGAAGCAGCCACCTGGACAGCTCTCAGTGTCCCCCTGTCCACAGGGTACAGGGGAGCGGACATTTGCATTTTCCTAGTCTCCCTTCCGGCGGGGAGGCCAGCATACACCCGGCCAGCCAGCCACACGAGCCACTGATTCCCGTCGGCTGGAGCAGAGCGGTGCCGAGGAGCAAGGTCAGCAGCAAGGTAACCCTGACCTACCTGGCCTACTGCTCCCTTGACCCCATCTCGACTTTTAGTTGGCCTAAGCTGTTCCAGTAACACTTTGAAGAGATGTTTTCAGCTTTAATAAATTTCAAATTGTACGACTAATAAAAGCTACTTTAATACACAGTTTTCTTCTACTGCTGTGAGACAATAAAAATAGATCCTGGTCTCTGCCCCCAGCCCTGGCACACAGCCCCTAAAACCCTTTCATTTCCTAAGTGGTCAGAGCACCAGGTGCACCTCTTGTCCTGATACTTGGTCCTTGACCTCTGTTACTAACACAGGGCTCCTGAAACCCATGTACCTTCCCTGATTTTGTGCTAATAAGGGAACTCTGCGGGTTGGTCCCCCGTAAAACCAAGCCACGATGAGAAGCTTGTCATTTCCAGCCCTGTCCCCCATCCTCCAGCAAGGGGAGAGAAGCAGGAAATGGAGATAATGACTGATCATACCTACTTGAGGTAGCCTCCTTTAAAATCCCCAAAGCAGGGGTTTGGAGAGCTTCTGGGTTGGTGAATCCATCCAAACCGGGAGGGTGATATACCCAAACTCCTCAGGGACAGAAGCTCCTGCACTAGGGACTCTCTCAGACCTCACTCGCCCTGTGGGTTTCTTCATCTGGCTATTCACCTCTGTTCTTTATTATATCCTTTAATGTGACCTAGTAAGCAAAACGTTTGAGTTCTGTGAGCCGCTCTAGCAAATTACTGAACCCACGGTGGGGTGGGCACCTCTCATCTCTAGGCGGTCAGTCAGAAGCACCAGTGACAACCTGGACTTTGGACTGGCGTCTGAAGTGGGGGGCAGACTTGTGGGACTGAGCCCTCAACCTGCGGGGGGTGACAGCATCTCCAGGTAGCCGGTGTCAGCACTGCGCCCGCAGGACCCCAGCTGGTGGTGTGGAGACCTGCTCGGTGCAGGGGAAGCCTCCACACACCTGGCAACCAGGAGCGAGGGCGCTCTGCGAGGACGGAGACAGACAGGAGAGGAGCACACAGTAGGGAAGAACGGTAGGAAGGGGAAATGGTTTTTCCATTACAATTGTGACTCACACTTCAAAGCTTAGAAAACACGAAAACCCTTTACTAAACAGGAAGCGCGGAAGAGCTTCCGTTTTGAGGAGCAACCTTTATCCTTTCGGGACACGCGCCTGCTCTCCAGGCTTGGCCGTTACCTCACACATGGTGCCCGTGGACTGCGCCGTCGCCATCCCCACCCTGCATCTGCATCTGCATCTGCGCCTGCATCCGGGCGATCATCTCCTGCATGCGGCGGAGCTGCGGACACGAGATGGACACACCGTTGGTTCTCGGGCTCTGCTGTCCCCAAGCAGGCTTTACGGGGGTCCTGTGATTGCTAGTACTTCAACGTCTGTGCTCTCCCAAAACATGACCATGAGTTGACATACAAAAAACGCTTGCAAACCAGTACAAGGACCAATGGCTCAACAGAAAACCGAGCAAACGATAAGAATAGGCAATTCAAATAAAAAATAAAAATTATCAAGAAACGGAAGAAATAAGAAAGACAACATGAGACAGTTTTTGACCTAAAAAGGTAGGAAGGAGTTGCCACTACCCAGTGGGGAATGTGCACTAAAGGGGAGTGACGGGCCCAGCTTCTTTGGGTGATTCAAATGGTGAATCTTCACCCTCCTGCATCCCCATCACTTTTTAAAAAAAATTTGTTTCATTTATTCTATTTTTTCTTGCTATTTGTGTTTTAAACAACTTTATTGGAGTGTAATTGCTTTACAATGGTATGTTAGTTTCTGCTTTATGACAAAGTGAATCAGCTATACATATACATATATCCCCATATCCCCTCCCTCTTGCGTCTCCCTCCCACCCTCCCTATCCCACCCCCCCTAGGTGGTTACAAAGCACCGAGCTGATCTCCCTGTGCTATGTGTCTGCTTCCCACTAGCTATCGGTTTTACATTTGTTAAGGCATATATGTCCACGCCACTCTTACACTTTGTCCCAGCTTACCTTTCCCCCTCCCCACGTCCTCAAGTCCATTCTCTAGTAGGTCTGCGTCTTTATTCCCGTCCTGCCCCTAGGTTCTTCATGACCATTTTTTTTTTTTAGATTCCATATATATGTGTTGGCATATGGTATTTGTTTTTCTCTTTCTGACTTACTTCACTCTGTATGACAGACATCTAGGTCCATCCACCTCACTACAAATAACTCCATTTCGTTTTTTTATGGCTGAGTAATATTCCATTGTATGTACGTGCCACATCTTCTTTATCCATTCATCTGTCGATGGACACTTAGGTTGCTTCCATGTCCTGGCTATTGTAAATAGATGAGAATTGCTACTCCAGCTTTCTTTTGATTTCCATTTGCGTGGAATATCTTTTTCCATCCCTTCACTTTCAGTCTGTATGTGTCCCTAGGTCTGAAGTGGGTCTCTTGTAGACGGCATATATATGGATCTTGTTTTTGTATCCATTCAGCCAGTCTATGTCTTCTGGTGGGAGCATTTCATCCACTGACATTTAAGGTAATTATCGATATGTATGTTCCTACTACCATTTTCTTAATTGTTTTGGGTTTGTTATTGTAGGTCTTTTCCTTCTCTTGTGTTTCCTGCCTAGAGAAGTTCCTTTAGCATTTGTTGTAAAGCTGGTTTGGTGGTGAATTCTCTTAGCTTTTGCTTGTCAGTAAAGGGTTTAATTTCTCCATCGAATCTGAATGAGATCCTTGCTGGGTAATCTTGGTTTTAGGTTTTCCCCTTTCATCACTTTCAATATGTCTTGCCACTCCCTTCTGGCTTGCAGAGTTTCTGCTGAAAGATCCGCTGTTAGCCTTATGGGGATTCCCTTGTATGTTATTTGTTGTTTCTCCCTTGCTGCTTTTAATATTTTTTCTTTGTATTTAATTTTTCATAGTTTGACTAATACGTGTCTTGGCATGTTTCTCCTTGGATTTATCCTGTATGGGACTCTCTGTGCTTCCTGGACTTGATTGACTATTTTCTTTCCCATATTAGAGAAGTTTTTCAATATCTCTTCAAATATTTTCTCAGTCCCTTTCTTTTTCTCTTCTTCTTCTGGGACCCGTATAATTCAAATGTTGGTGCGTTTAATGTCCCAGAGGTCTCTGAGACTGTCCTCAATTCTTTTCATTTTTTTTTTCTTTACTCTGCTCTGCAGTAGTTATTTCCACTGTTTTATCTTCCAGGTCACTTATCCATTCTTCTGCCTCAGTTATTCTGCTACTGATTCCTTGTAGAGAATTTTTAATTTCATTTATTGTGTTGTCCGTCACTGTTTGTTTGCTCTTTAGTTTTTCTAGGTCCTTGTTATACGTTTCTTGTATTTTCTCCATTCTACTTCTAAGATTTTGGATCATCTTTACCATCATTACTCTGAATTCTTTTTCAGGTAGACTGCCTATTTCCTCTTCATTTGTTTGGTATGGTGGGGTTTTTACCTTGCTTCTTCATCTGCTGTGTTTCTCTGTCTTCCCATTTTGCTTAACTTCCTGTGTTTGGGGTCTCTGTTTCGCAGGCTGCAGGTTCGCAGTTCCCGTTGTTTTTGGTGTCTGCCCCCAGCGGGTAAGGCTGGTTCAGTGGGTTGTGTAGGCTTCCTGTTGGAGGGGACTAGCGCCTGTGTTCTGGTGGATGAGGCTGGATCTTGTCTTTCTGGTGGGCAGGACTGCGTCCAGTGGTGTGTTTTGGGGTTATCTGTGACGTTATTATGATTTTAGGCAGCCTCTCTGCTAATGGGTGGGGTTGTGTTCCTGTCTTGCTAGTTGTTTGGCGTGGGGCGTCCAGCACTGCAGCTTGCTGGTCATTGAGTGGAGCTGGGTCTTAGTGTTGAGGTGGAGATCTCTGGGAGAGCTTTCGCTGTCTGATATTATGTGGAGCCGGGAGGTCTCTGGTGGACCAATGTCCTGAACTCAGCTCTCCCACCTCAGAGGCACAGGCCTGACACCCGGCCAGAGCACCAAGACCCTGTCAGCCACACGGCTTTTGAGAGGTTTGAGGTCTTCTGCCAGCGTTCAATAGGTGTTCTGTAGGAGTTGTTCCACATGTAGATGTATTTCTGATGTATTTGTGGGGAGGAAGGTGATCTCCACATCTTACTCCTCTGCCATCTTGAAGGTCTCACCCCATCACTTTTTATCACTATGGTTTCTGTTTAGAAAGGCCTCTAGGCAAGTGTTGTAAACGATTTACCTCAATTTTCTTCAGGTAACTTTTGTGATTATGTTTTTAACATTTAAATATTTGATCCATAGTGAATTAATTTGACCAAAGAAGTGTTTTATTTTTGTTTCCAAAAGGGTAGCCTGTTTTCTTTTTACTCAACATGCCTGAATTCCACCACTTTAACAGGTCTCAGCACCTTTACCTCAGAGCACATTTCCATACTTCTAATCTATTTCCAGACCTGCATTAATTAATTAATTAATTATTGATTGATTTTTTAAATATTTATTTATTTATTTTTGGCTGCGTTGGGGGGGGGTCTTCATTGCGGTGCTCAGGCTTCTCACTGCGGTGGCTTCTCTTGTTGTGGAGCACGGGCTGTAGGCGCATGGGCTTCAGAAGTTGTGGCTTGCAAGCTCTGGAGCACAGGCTTGGTAGTTGTGGCGCACGGGCTTAGTTGCTCCGTGGCATGTGGGATCCTCCTAGACCAGGGCTCAAACCTGTGTCCCCTGCACTGGCAGACGGATTCTCAACCACTGCGCCACCAGGGAAACCCCGACCTGCATTTAATCAGCCTAACCCGCCTGTACCAAACTCTGGACGACCACCTTTTGACATTTCCGTAACCAATAAAGCAAGCCTCTTTTCATTAGTCTGCTTTTTATAGAGTTTCCTGTTTCCCAATGCTTAGCCTTCAGGACAAATGGAATTACTTCAAGTTCTCGCTAAAACGAAGAACTAAGCAAACATACAGAATTCTGTGGGAATTGCGTTAGAGAGCTGTGGTCCTCACACTGAGCATCCTACCTACAAAGCTTTGTGTCTACTCAAATTTTGAAAGCAGTTTTCAGTAGAGCTTTTTCTAGTTTCTTCCCCTATATAAGCCCTACGTATTTCTTACGTTTTTATTAATGATGGTGAATGAGCTTCTTTCATTATATTTTCATTGTCTGTGTACGGGAAAACTGCTGATTTTTAAACATCTTACAAAAACCAGTCATGTTACTGAATTCTCACTATTTCCAACTTTTCCCACTAAATTGCTGTTGGGTATTAAATAAGATAATATACGTAAACCAATATACATTCTTATGTATATATATGCATATTATCATGTGCAGATATATATATAAAACAGATTAGTTATATATAGTATGTTCCTTTTCAAAAAAACAAGAAAAAAAACTATATGAACTACAAATAATATTTTTAGGTATACACTAAACAGTAGACTCAAAAACAGAAAAAGTACTTTTCTACTTACCTCAGCTTCCTTTTCCAGCAAGATCTGGTCTTTATTCATGTCCTCATTTTCCACTTTTCTAAGAGGTGAAAAAAACTACAATTATAATATTACGGCAAATATAGTTGGTCATTTCTCACGACAGATGCTCAAAGTAAAATTTCATTTTATATTTCTGAGAAATATATCTACTGAAAATTGCATAAATTTATCATTTTTCTGATTAACGACATGAATAAGAAAATGATGAAAAATGCAATACGAAATGGAAAATTCAAGACCTCTTTCTTACTCTAAGCTGGGGTGTGGCACTTTCGACTTTACCCAAAAAGCAGTAGGTATTATCTGAAGAACACTCTTCTAAGATAAGTTATGAACAAAGACTACAACAATCGTACTTAAAGAAGGAACAGGATGTGAGTGTCCAAGCGGAGAAGCCGGCGCAGGAGGCCCTCTGAGCCCTCGAAGACATGGCTCCACGTGGGCCCACTCCCTTGGTACCACAACCTGGCTGTATTCCTCAGACTGGGAATGTTCTTGCTGCCTCTAAATCCTTTCTTCACATCTGGTCCCCAAATTAGTAACATCATAAAGCAGACTCTAAAGTGTACCTCATACGTATGTACGAAGGACCTTGTGTTGAAACAGGATCCAACACAAGTCTTTGGCCTTTCCATCTAGAGCTGTTCTTGATATGCAACAGTTAAAGACACCTTTTAACAGGCATAACAAAAAAACCCCACCCAAAACAAAAACAAACCCCAACCCCATGATGTGATTAAATTAGCAACAAGTATCTCCCAATAGCTTCTGAGTAGGAAACCAAATGGTGATGCTTAGTGGTCAAGGCTGAGCCAGACACACAGAGGAGAGGGGGACAGCATGACTCAAGGTGACCAAATATGGACCGAGGGGACAGCATGACTTGGGGCAACAACCTTCCGCCTCTTTTGAGCCTCTCGGATCGGAAGTTTTCATAGTGAAGGTCCTGGGTCACCTCTTGGAGATCTTGCATGTGAGTGCTGAAAGAGAAAAGGATGTACCAGGCCTATGCCATTCACATGGAAAAAACACCCAATCAAGGACACAGAACACACACACCAGGAACTAAGACCCCAGATTACTTGGTAAACAGTACACAAAGTTGCTGGAATTTCGGGATAAGGGAATGAGGCTGTGGAAACATCTACAGAGGCGCATCTGTTTGCTACCATGATAAACAACGCACAGACACACCCAGCTGGGCCACAGGGTCTCCGCCACAAGCACCACGCTTTGCATGAGATCACCACAGTGGACAGAAGGAGAGGCACAGAGGCTTTAGGAGATTGTTTAGGTAAACAATGTCTGAAACAGAGCATACTTTTCTAGAAGAACTTACAAAAAACAAGCAATTCAAACATTTGTGACTCCTTAAGCTTAACGTGTATGTCACAAAGAGCCTATTAGTGTCACCTGTGGAGAAGACCATAAATCAAAGTACTAATCTTCTGGACGAGATAGAAACAGCACTTTGCATCTTCTAATCGTCTTGGAAAACATTCATAGCTTCGGCCCAGCTTTTCCAGATACTTAAGCACTCAGCTCTGAGACAGGATCATTTGACAGTCAAGGGCTTGTCCCTGGAGGGCCTGGGTGCACTTTCACACCTGACATGGTGACTGAATTACATCTGACATAACTTGTATGCCAATTTTAATGGTATTTTTAGTGATTTTAATTCACCAAAAATTCCTAAACCAAGTGAGACCTACATGGCCTGTAGAGCAATTTTTAGTTCTTCAAAATTTATCTGGACCAGCCGTTCTTTGATCTCAAAATTCTGATGAAAGAGGGTTAGATTTTAGCAACACTCTTTCTTTTAGCCTCTTTATTCAAGGGCAACAGCAGTGCATGTTTGTTACTAAATGTACAATTTATTTTTAGAGGAAAAAAGTCTGCTTTTGTAGTCAGGTCTGTTCTAGCTGCTAAGAACCGACTGGAGAACCTCAAGGCTAACCGGGGCCACCTCGTCTGAGAGCCTGAGGCTGATGGGCACGCTGCATTTCAGCGGTGGCTGGAGAAGGCTCTCAGGGCCCCAAGCAGCGAAGCTGTCCAATTCCTCGCCAGAGAAAGAGGTGTCCTGTGCGTGGTGCAGCCACACCACAGGTGAGGTCTAGTCTACTCTTAGCATCAAAAAGGTCTTTGAGATTAGGAAGGAGAGTGTATTAAGCTACAGGCCCCAGGTGGAAGAGGCTAGTCTGCTACAGTCCCAGAGAGGGGAGGGCCTTCCGCACCAAGCTGGGATAGCCCCGCTGCAGGAGCACAACGGAGCCGGTGTGGCTTGCAGGCCCCACGCACACCCACCCCTCGAAAGCTCTGCTCTCCAAGCCAGTGGGAATGCATGCGCGCCTTACATGAGCATCGTCCTCAGTTTCAGGAAGTCGTTGTGCTCTGGGTTCTCCACCTCCACGACGCCCCACGGGTAGAGGCGGCCTCTGACTTTCTTGCCTTTGGCTTCAATCAGCTGATTGGATCCAACCACAGAGAATGGGATACTGGCCTAGAAACAGACACACGGGGTAGACTGGCTCCACACAGGGAACCCCAACTTTCACTGCAAACACAGGAACGTGAGCACAGAATGAACACACTGCTGCCAACTACAAGGCTCACTTGGAAAGCCAATGGTACACATATTTTACTTGCAAGTGGCAGTTCTTTTCCACATGGGACAAACTGTATGAAATCAAACTAAACCTGCAGTAAGATTTCTAAGCCTCAGGTGACAGCTATGCCAGAATATCTTTAGAGCAAAGCTATTACTGTGACCAAATCTACCTGGCAACCTCAGAGGCCAAGCCTTCTAAGACTGTGTGCTTTGCCAGCTCTTTCCATTTTAAATGCACTGACTACAGGAAAAAGGAGTTAGTTACACCGTGTACTTGGAGACAAAGCTCCTACCTTGAGAAGTCTAGTCTGCTCTTTAAAATCTTCATCTTCATCTGACTCTGCATCAGGTAAGTGATAGATTTTGATGTTATGTTCTTCAATTTCATCCAGAATCTGAGAGAAAGACCAAATCAGGAGCAACTGTAGCAAACTGCATACTATTTCAGTCAAGTCTAACGCATCATATTAGAAGTATGTCAGAACTATCCAAATGTCAATAATCATATTGATTAAAATCATTTTCAAATGATTTTACAAACTGCTAAAAAGGTATTCGTGCTTGCACTGAGGGACCCTCTGTCCAGAATAACAACAACAACGTATCACCACCTTCACTGCACAAAGCAGCAGACTAACAACAGTCCCGGTACAGCAGGTAAAAGGAGACCACACCACAACCAGCCTCTGGAAGGAGTCCTGCAGGTAGAGAAGGGAGGTGCGCCCAGAGGGAACATCTCCTCAAAGGCATGGAGGGGAGGACGCAAGCAAGGGTTGTGTCTTGGGAATCACAAGAAATCCAGGATGGCTGGAAGGTTAAGACATCCAGTTGGACAGGACAAAGAAATAACTGAGGTGGACAGTTCCCTGAATGCCACTAGGTGAAGGATCTAAGGGTCTGGATTTTATTCAATAGGAAAAAAGTGGTCAGCAGTGTAACCTCACAGTCTGAACCATCAACCAAGTAGTAGAGTAGCCTAGAGGGAAAGAGAAACTGGGCTGGAGTTGAAGTAAGCAGGCATTCACCAGCCAGTCTACTAAGCAGCCAGCCCCCAAGCCCCCAATGTTGGTGCTCCATCAGATGCGAGGTTGGGGCTCTGCTTTTACTCTCACGCCAGAGTCTGGACCGCCAAGGGAAGGGAGAACACAAGCCAAGTCAGCAGGAAGCACCCCTACTTCAAACCTGCTCCCCAGTTTTTTCCTCCTTAACGTGACCTAAGGGCCCTGCGTGGTCAAAGATCTTGGACGAACCCACTGTCTGCACTAAGTTGGGATTTAAGAGAAGGTCCTCCTCCCCGCACCCTCTCCCCCATGCAAGCTGGCCTTAGTCTGTTCCTAACTGCTTGTTCCCCAACGAGATGGAGAGGCTGAGCGGTGAGCGTGACCCTGCCCTGCCTGCTCCCCACTCTGCAGCAAGAAAGTGGTGGGTCAAAAATAATCACACCTCCTCACTGTGGGCGACTGCAAGAGCTACAGGACCATTCTCAGAGCCAGGGAGGTGGGCAGACGTTCTTAGACTGGGAAGGAGGAGCACAGCCACAGGTACAGGGAAGAAACCAGATAAAGAGAGGGACTGCAAAGGCCCACGATTTCATTCATTTCAGCCTTTGAAGTTGAGCCTGAAGAATTGCGGACACAGGATCAGAGGTGGGTATAAAGCCTCCTAACCCTGACAGCTGCCCCTCCTCCCTGTCCGAAATGCAATGTAACATCCAATAAAAGGTGAAGTTCCCTTAAGTGTAAATTGCCGAAACACTTACTGTCAAGCATAAAAACGCCTAAGGTTTCAGGGACTCTTCCAAGGGCCTGAATATTTCCTAAAAAACTGGCAGACACTTGAGACAATAAAGGAAAAGGCTGACAAACGTGAGTCCATATAATTTTAAAACTCCGCTTATGGCAGAAGACATCAAGAGAAACGTGAAATAACACAAAAGTCTAACTAGGTGAAATAATCTGCAACGTGACAGTCAATGTCTAAAAATATACGAATATCTGTAAGTCAATAAAAATGCAATAAAGAGCAGCAAGGCTCTAAAACCCCAGAGAACACAGCAACGGGCTTCAAGCACCATGACACATACTCGCACCAGCAACCAGGCAAACGCAAATTGCAACGAGGTGCCGTTTCCCATCTCTCAGAAGGGACCCTACAAATGCCGGGAGCACATCCAGAGCTGCTTCAGGGCCACAGAGGAGCAAGCTCACACTCTGCTTTGGGGGCCGCAAACGGATACAAACGGCTACAAACTTGTTTTGAGGGAAACGCAGCCCTCTTTCAAAAACATAAACGCACATCAGTTCCTTTCTAAGAATTCGTCTGACTTACGCAGTTGTGAGACGACAGAGGCGCACCGACGCTGACAGCACGGACGTCAGTGAGGCCGGCTCTGTGCCAGCCAGGGACTGTCCCAACCCACCGCCGGACTCCCCGCCCCGCCCCCACCTGCCCCGGCTCTGGCCCGGCCGCCCGATGAGCCCAGCACGCACCCTCTTCTTCAGGCGCTCCCGCTCCTTCAGCGTGAGCGTGTCGGCTTTCGCGATGACAGGCACGATGTTCACCTTGTTGTGTATCGCCTTCATAAACGCCACATCCAAGGGCTTAAGTCTAAAAGTCATGTTTAAGGGAAGAATAAGGAGATCACACTGAACTTTTTTCTCTCAAAATTACCCCAATTCTTATAATAAAATATGCAGCTTGGAGGAAAGTTGGAAACCCACACAGTAAACACGAAATCTTAATCTACACACCAGGTTTCCATGGTAAATGCTTACTTACCCATGTCCGAAGGGGGAAATAAAGTAAAAGCAACAGTGCACCCTGTTATCGACGATGTGCCTTCTGTTCAGACCACTCTCATCGTGCAGGTACCGTTCAAACTGCTCATCGATGTAGGAGATGATTGTCTTAAAGCTGAGAGAAACACAAATACGAGTAATCACGGGATGCAAGAGGCAGCTGTCCCAAACTTCAAAGGCAAAACGAGCTGTTCTACCCCCTGCCTCTCCAGCAGGTGTGATTTAATAATTCAACTGTAAGATGGGAACAGAAAACCGACTCCTAGGTTTGGCAAGATGGAGGCTTTCGGAAACTGTGCTAAGAATCATTTCCTTAAGTGTTGAAGGTCAAAAGCCTGGATGGGATAGGTTACAAAGAGGCTGAGCTGACTGACTGAAGACAGTCAGTAGGGGCAGAGTGGGAGCGGAACACGGGTCAAGGACAGGGGAGCTGAGGGGTGCCTGCGGAAGGAAGGGAGAAACCCCCGGTGAAGGAGAAAGACGCAAGAAAGCCTTCTCCTCCTTCCTTCCCTCTTCTCATTAGTGCTGGAAAGTTGGTGCTTTATGTTTACGGGGATTAGAACCAGGAGAGTTTGTACAATGAAGGCGTATTCTCTGCAAGGTACAGGGGACAGACTGCTCTTACATTCTGCTTCTGGGTTTCTTTACTTGTGCAAATGGTGCCAACAAGCAGCCAGTCACAGACACTAGCTCTTGAGCAAGTCTCTTAAGAGATTTCATCTTCTTGAATACGGAAAAGAGAAAGGCTGTACTACCGTATCTTGTCCACTGGCCATGGTCCAAATCAAGGTGCTTTATTTATTCTAGCATTTGCTGTATGGTTGGCTTTGTGATATCAGATCTCACTAGAATGTTCTTACCGAAAAAAATACTCATTCCCTGTGAAATTCCTCATTTAAAATGCCATAATTAAAATGATTTAAATTGTCTCATTGTTTTATTATACACAGCTACCCCAAACCCAGCAATCAGTCATCAACATTACAGACTGAAATATGTGGAAACAAACGTAAGCAGGCACACGGCCTCGTCACCGGCGGGGCTCTGGGGCACGTACCAATCCCTGCAGTTGATGGCGTCCCCGTAGCCTGGTGTGTCCACCACGGTCAGCCGCAGCTTGACTCCTCGCTCTTCAATCTCAACAGTTGAAGCCTCAATTTGGACAGTTCTTTCAATTTTCTCTAAAAAAAAGAAGCAGCAAACTTAATAAGAGAACGTACCTTAAAATAGAGCCAGTTTGCAAAAATGAGAAATTACCTGTTACTTTCTTATTATTAAACAAATGACTCAGAAGTTCACTATCTCTCTTTAAGGACAGTTCTCAGAAGGTAACATGAGGACTGTGTAAAAATGACCCAGGGTCAGCAAGGGAAACATCGCAGCTAGGATTAAAGGGCTGCTTGGGAGTTGAAAATTGTAATTTCTGATTCCTGGGACAAAAAGAACAATTAATGAATTCATTTAAAAACTGTCCAAGGGCTGCAGTCGTGTTGTGGTGGCCCAAGTCCCAGACTGATGTATGCACAGTTCATTCACTCAACAAGCCTCACGAAGCCCAGTGTCCAGTGCTGGACGCTAACACCTAGGGGAAGAGGTCAGATGACACCTATGCCCACAGAAATCTTCTGTGTATGCCGGTTTTTTCATGAGAACACTGATCCTCCCATCAAACATACAACAAAGGCAGGAACTATTACACTTTGTAGACAAAGAAAACAAGCTTGGAGAAGATGGACCATGGTACATGGTCTGAGTGTGTATCATCGAGATCCAAGGACGTCAGGTGCAGCACACCTTTCCCTACCTGACTGATGTTCTCCTTGTGTCTAGAGCCAAACAAAAACAAACAAAACACAAAGCTAAGGCACAAAATACTAATTATGCACTCTGTAGCAGCTTTCACGTAGTGCAGCGTGGAAACTTCTGTACCTGCGGCTCCAGGTATGACTCTTTCTGGGTAGAGGTCAGTCAGGAAGAGGCTGTTGATGAGAGTTGATTTTCCGAGACCTGATTCACCTTGAAACAAAAAGGAAATTGATGTCGTGACGTTTTATGTGTGACACAGTCAAATCTGCGGAGTGTTTACATGAGGCCTGGACCTGGACTAAGTGCCTCACAAACATCCGTCTCTGCATCCCATGTGACGACTGTGAAAATGGCACAACCCTTCCGGTCCCACTGATGGGGGAATAGAGGCTCCAAGGTCAGTAGCCTGTGTGCTCAGAGTGCTGTCCAGAGCAAGGCCTCAACTGGAATCCAGGTCTGTGAGGCTCCAGAATCCGTTAAGATCATAAACACATTGTGACCTCTTCCCAAGTATGTGGAATGGACTTGAGGTGGGTTTTTATTTTTTGAGAAAAGGAATGCACAGTAGGTTTTCAGGTATGGGCTCCACTAACCCTTAAACTCATCATGTTTCAGAGAACTGAACACACACACACGTCAACAACACCCAGCTTCCCAAGCTGTGGCATCAGGGCACGGAGGACGGATGGACAGCTAACCCTTGCGCACAACCGGTCTGCCATCTCCCCTGTGACAACAAGGCAGGAGCAGGCCCTCTGCCCTCTTCCTGTTTCACTCACAGCCCCACATCCCACCGCTGGCAACCATCGTACGTCAGGCAACTTCCTGCTCACTTTGCTGAGTATAACGCGACCAATTCGGGCAGCGCATAGCCACTCAAGCATTTAACGAGTTAAAAATTCCACTTAAACCACTGTGTATCACGTATTATGAATATTTGAAGTTTAACTTCAAAGAAGATGCAAAATACCAAAAATTAAAATTTCTATTCCAAGGAAGCATGAACAGATTCCAACACTTTACTGGAGGTCATCATCTAAGGCTTAAGTTTGCATGTATTGGTCCGACTGTCCCCTGGGCACCTCGGTGCGACCCCCTTTCTGCTAAGTGCCTGCACAGCCTGTGGAAGGAGCATACATCTGATTTAAAAATTACCTCTGGGAAAATCAAGAAGACTGAATCTGAAATTTGTAGGCATACACAATTAGGACTGCACTTCAACTAGACTGCAATTTTCATAGATGAAAAGGAACATTAAAAGGACAAAAACAGAATTACATTTTGAACATGTCCAAATATAAGAGAGTAAGAATATGACTAAATACACACTATCCCAGCAAGTTGTCCTTTTAATAAAGTGTCCAGCAACGCCCTTTTACACGTTCACTACACTTGCAGGGGACTTCACCAGGATGTGCCAAGTCCTCTCCCCGAGTGCCAGGCACAGGTGTAGGTGCGGGGACACAGCAGACAACAGGATGGGTGAGTCCCTGCTCCCATGGAGTCTGGCAGTCCAGCAGGGGAAGATGACAGGCAAAGCCACTCTGTCACCGACTGAATGGTGAGAGCTGTGACTAATACAGCTGAAAAGCGACCAAGGCCAGAAGACAGCTGAGCAAAGGTATCTGAGTGGAGATGGCTGATTCTAAATTATGAATCTTAATTTTAAGGGCATAAGTGATTATTTCACTTGGAATAGCTTTTGGGTAACATCTATAAATGATTTGCTTATTAACTCAGAACATGTTGCCACCCTTGGGCTGAATCTCTGAGCACACCTAGCTTTGCTCTAATACTTTCACTAGTATCTCTATCCCAGCTGGGAGTGTCCCAAATAGGTGCCTTTAGATGGGGGAAACAAGACGCGAATGAAGGTGTGGACGTGTAAATCCATCACCATCCAAAACTATTAACGCAAAACAAACAGCACGCCCTCTCCGCTGTGTCTGGCAGCTCTGGCTCAGCACACAACCAATTAGCCTCTGAGGTTGGTCGCTGTTGCTGCCCCTACCGACAGCCCGTTTCTCTGCACTGCCAAGCAACGTCCTGTCGTGTGGATACAACACAACCTGCTGCTGGACAGACACCTGAGCTGTGTCCAGAAAACTGGCCTCGAGCATTCACACACCGTCTGTGACGCGCTATCCCTTCTCTTGGGTAAACACCTAGGAGGGGACCGCTGAGTCACAGGGTGCGTGTGTAACTGTGAGGAAAGGGCACACTTTGCCTTCTCACCAGCTGCTCCACTGCTAACACTTGCACTGCCTGCCTGTAGCACTTGAGCCAGTCTGGCGGGTATGCGGGGCTACCCCATGGTGGTTTTCGTGTGTGTTTCCCTGATGACTGAAGAGGACGTCATCGTGTGTTTACCACCCATCTGTTTACCTCCCGTGAAATGTCTCTTCAAATCTTTTGACCCTTTTTGTAATTGGGTCATTTGTGTCTTACTAAGCCCGTGAAAACTTTTATATTCTAGATATAAGTCCTGTGTCGCATATACTACGATATGAATACTTTCTCAGGTTATGGCCTATCTTCTTACTGGTGCCTTTTGAAGAAGGCAAATCTCGAGTGAAGCACAACGTATTATTTTATTTTGTGACTAGTGCTCTTCGTGTCCTAAGCAATCTGCGTGCTCCAAAGTCATAAACGTTTTTAAAGCAATTTTCTCCTAGACTTTTTATAGCTTTCCAACTAGGTCAACAATCCATCCTGAGTTTATTGTTGATGCTCAGTGTGAAGGAGGGGCTAGAGTTTACTTTTTTCCCAAACAATCAAGCAATTGCTATAGCACTATTTGTAAAAAGACTAACCTTTTCCCATGCTGAATTACCTTGGCACTTTAGTCAAAAATCAGCTGACCATATACATGTGGTCTGGGCTGTTATTTTATGCAGTTGATCGCTATGCCTACCTTACACACTGCTGTGGATTTTGTTGGAAATCAGATTGTTCTGTCATATTCTAGGCCCTCTGTATTTACATTTGCACTTTAGAATCAGATCATTAATTCCTGTTTTTCAAAAGACTGCTGTGGGGGCTTCCCTGGTGGCGCAGTGGTTGAGAGTCCGCCTGCCGATGCAGGGGACACGGGTTCGTGCCCCGGTCCGGGAAGATCCCACATGCCACGGAGCGGCTGGGCCCATGAGCCATGGCCGCTGAGCCTGCGCGTCCGGAGCCTGTGCTCCGCAACGGGAGAGGCCACAACAGTGAGAGGCCCGCATATTGCAAAAATAAAAAAAAGACTGCTGTGCTTGGGGAGGCAGGACACCTGAAGAGCCCCACTCCACGAGCGGGTGAGGTCTCGCAACTCAGTCAGCTTTCCTTTGGTTTTTTCAGCTGTGTTTTGAAGTTTTCAGTGTTGGTCTTACATTTTGTTAAAAAAATTTTTTTACGTTTAATACTTTAAAAAAATATTTATTTTTATTTTTATTTTTGGCTGCGCCGGGTCTTAGTTGTGGCATGCGGGATCTTTTCGTTGCGGTTCGAGTGCTCGGTAGTTGCAGTGCGCGGGGCTTAGCTGCCCCGCAGCATATGGGATCTTAGTTCCCCGACCAGGGACTGAACCCGCGTCCCTTGCATTGGAAGGCAGATTCTTAACCACTGGACTGCCAGGTAAGTCCCCACATTTTGTTATATTACCCCTAAGCAGTATGTACCTTTTATATTACTATAAATAAATGGTCCTGTCTTTTAAAAAGATTTTATCATTGTAATTGTTTTTGATATTGTATTTCTAAGTTCATTTTTAAATTACTTGCTGGTAATTATAGAAATAAAGTTGATTTTTGTATACTGACCGGAACCTGCAATCTTGCTAAACTTTACCTATTAGATCTAGCAGCTTTGTAGTTTTCTTATGATTTTAACATACACAAATCATGTTATTTGCCATTAAAGAGATTTTACTTCTTTCTCTAAGTTTTTCATGAGTAAGAGTAATGCTAACTATAGGTATTTCCCCTTTAGAACCAAAGTGATTGATCTCCAGTGTTAAACCACACATTCCTGCGATCAACCCCATTCATTTAGGATGCACAGTCAGTCCTGCCATGACACTTGCTTTGAAAGTGACAATTTGTTCCAACACAACTGATATATTATGTAACAATTTCAGCATAATACAAACGTTGCATTTACTTATGTGTGATTTCACTGGTGAGAAACTAGGTCTACCCAGCAGAATCAAACCACAAAGGGAACACTCCTCCCAAGGCATACACCACAGCTACCAGCTGACATATTACAAGCCACAGCCACTCACCTCCAGTGTCCCAACTGTCCCCCCATCCTCGGATGCCCTCCTTCCACAGCCTCACAGTAACAAACAGGCTGCAACCGTCCTGATGTCCACTTTCACAAACTTCAGTTCAGTGGCTTATCTGGTGGAGTAATTTTCATTTAACCATTTAACATGTGAAACTGAGATCATTTTTACTATGTTCCTAACATGTCACTGAGGAAGGTTTTGAGTACTGTGTCCCTATTTTCCCTGCATGGTGATTTCTGGGAACACACATATATTGTGTTACAGTAGAACTGACTGTATTCAGTCAGTTACTACAATTTTAGTAAGGTGTCTGTGTCTAGGCTCATGAGGAATTAAGTCTACTTTTCTCATCGTTTGCAATAGGGCAGTGCTTGGCCTAATACTCTCATAATGCAGCGCATGTCTGGTGAATGTTCCACGTGCCTTAAAAGAACGGGTATCCTGCAGCTGTTCAGCACGGTGCTCTGCATGTCTGCTGGGCTGTATTGTTTGATAGCGTAACTTAAATATTCGACAACATTACTGACTTTCTATCTGCTTCATACGCTACTGCGAGGAGTGTTAAAAACTCCTGTCCTCACAGATTTGTCTTTCTCCCATCAGACTCTGCGTCATGCACATTTTAGATGATGTTGTTTTGAACAGATCCCTTTCTCGTTATGATATAAAGTTCTTCCTCTCTGGGAATATTCAGGTAGTAGACCTAAAGTCTGCTTTGTCTGATAGTAATTCAGCCACTTCAGCTTTATGACTGGGGCTTGCACCACAACGTCCCATTCTTTGTTTTTTTTAAATCTATTTATCTATCTATTTATTTATTTATATATTTTTTTGCTTTACGCGGGCTTCTCACTGCTGT
The DNA here is from genome assembly GCF_964165515.1 of Mesoplodon bidens. Classification (NCBI taxonomy): domain Eukaryota; kingdom Metazoa; phylum Chordata; class Mammalia; order Artiodactyla; family Ziphiidae; genus Mesoplodon; species Mesoplodon bidens. The sequence goes on along the minus strand of NC_138165.1, from coordinate 113,663,794 downwards.
GGCCTCTCCCGTTGCGGAGCACAGGCTCCGGACGCGCAGGCTCAGCGGCCACGGCTCACGGGCCCAGCCGCTCCGCAGCATGTGGGATCTTCCCGGACCGGGGCACGAACCCGTGTCCCCTGCATCGGCAGGCGGACTCTCAACCACTGCGCCACCAGGGAAGCCCCTGAATACTTTTTTGTATTCTATTTTATCAAAGCTATTGGCTTTTAGCCAAATCTTTATTTTTCTAGTGGATGCTCTTAAGTTCACAATGTGAACCATTAACCCAGCATCTTCCTTTCAATAACGTTCCGTCACCTCACACGTAACGTAAGAAGTTCATAGCCGCACGCTTCTACTCACCCTCTGTCCTCTGTGCTATCCTTGTTCATTTTATTCCTACATGTTACACGCTATCAATTATCTTTGAAAGAAATTAAGAAGTCTTATTTTTACCAACACATTTGCCATTTCCAGTGCTCTCCCTTCTGCACCAACTTGAAAACCTCATTTAATCTTCCTTACGGCATACGTCTGATACTGATAAATTCTTTCCGCTTATTTATCTGAAGATGTCTTTATCTTCTTTCTAAACTTCATTTTTAAAGGTTATTTTTGACAAACACAGAATCCTAGGCTGGTAGTTTTGTAATTTCAGCACTGTAAACTGTCATTCCACATGGCTTACATTATTCCTGATGGGCAGTCAGTGGTCCTTCTTACCTCTGACCCTATGTAATGTTTTTCTTTTTTTCTGGCTTCTTGTAAGATTTTTCCATTTATCAGTGGTTTTCACCATCTGATTACATGCCCTGGTGTGCTTTTCTTTATATTTATTCTGCTTGGTGTTTTAGTTTGGATGCTTTCTATTGCCCCCGTTCTTCTGCAGTATACAATTTGCTGTTAGGCCCATCAAAAAATTTTTCATCTCAGACGTTGTATACATTTTTTAATCTCTAAAAGTTCCATTTTGTTCTTTTCTGGATCTGTTTCTACTGCTTGATTTCTGTCCTGGTTATGGGCCATTTTTTTCCCCTTCTTTGCATATCCAGGAACTTTTTACTGGATGCTCAGTATTGTGAAGATTATACTGTAAGTGTCTAGATTTTAATGTCCTTCTTTAATGAGTGATGCGTTTTTGTCCTGGCAAGTAGGTAATTCATTTGTAAAGAAGCTTGATCCTTTCAAGGTTCGTTTATAAGCTTTGTTAGGGTTTAGAACAGCCTTCATGTGAGTTTAGCCCTACTCCTAAGCAAGGACATTCCTGAATGTCATGGGTGTTCAGTAAGATTTCCCCCCGGTCGGCTGGAATTCCAATGTCTCCTTGACCCCTTTCCAGCTCTCCAACTCCATCCATGCAGTCTCCTTCCTGGTGGTTCTATTTTGCCTGGCTTCATGGAGGCTTCCCCTACCCATATACAAGTTACTGTTCAGCCATGGTGCCAAAGGAACCCCAGTGCAGATGTGCGAAGTCGTTCTCTCCTGTGGAACTCTGTCTGCGACCTCAGCTTCCCCGAACTGTGGTCTCATTCTTCAGCCGAGACTAACTGTGTTAGGTTTACTCCTCCCTGGGAAAAGGGAAGGTGAATGGCAGAAAGCTGGAGTAACTTTATAGTTCATAGAATTTTTTTTCCTTCTCTCAAGGACCAAAGTCCTGCATTGCCTGTTCAATGTCTTAAAAGGGCTGTTTCATATATCTTGCCGAGCCTTCTGGTTATTTAGGTCAAGAGGACTAGTCTGGTACAGCTTTTTCAGGGTTTGGCAAACTGCAGCTCTCCTGCAAATCTAGCCCTCCACCACATGAACAAAACAGAGCTCACTGGGACAGCTGTGCCTGTTTGTTCATGGGTTGTCTACGGCTGGTTCCCACGACGATAGTGGAGCCAACAGCTGCACCAAAAGCTGTAAGGCTCACAAAGCCTTAAATATTTACTATCTGACCCTTTACAGAAAGAGCTTGTCAACCCCTGAGTTATTTTATCAGGGCCAGAAGTAACTGTCTGGTTTTAAAGCTCTAACTTAAGTAACCATGTGACAGACTGCACGGCATTTCTCTTTTCTACCAGGAACCGGAATTTGCATTATTAACATCATCACGGGGCTTCCCTGGTGGCGCAGTGGTTGAGAGTCCGCCTGCCAATGCAGGGGACACGGGTTTGTGCCCTGGTCCGGGAAGATCCCACATGCCGCAGAGCGGCTGGGCCCGTGAGCCATGGCCGCTGAGCCTGCGTGTCCGGAGCCTGTGCTCTGCAACGGGAGAGGCCACAACACTGAGAGGCCCGCGTACCGCAAAAAACAAAAAAACAAAAAAAAAACATCGTCATGTAATTCTGCTCCTAAAACATGTCTCCATTCACTTCTCTGGGCCTAGGGTCCCACAGTTTTTTCATCTCAGATTTGTGAACTGTTTATCCCAGAAAACAATCGTTTGTCCCACTCATGCATGACCACCCATCAAGCTTTTCCAGTGGCTACCTCAGCATTTGGGGAGAATTTTGCGATTATCAGGAATGAAATAAAATGTGATATGGTAAGCAGAATTAATAGTTCATCAAGTTAAGTTTGTTATGGACACACTGAAACAGAATATATATGCTATAATCCATGATAAAATATATCTGATATAATAGAAATTTCAGGTAACCACTCGATTTCAAACGATTTTAAGTACTTATTTTAAAATACGTGTGTGTAGTAAGGGTTGTTCCTTGTTTAAAATATACCCACCAGAAAAAGTTGAACAGTTCTTTTTATGAGTATTAAATAAACATGCTTCTGGTTAATTATAAGTATTTGTTATCTTTCAAGTGTAACAAATTACTGTAAAATTCAAGAGGCCTAATCCAACAACAAACATTTATCATCTCATGGATTCATTGGGACAGGAGTTCGGGAGTGTCTAAGGTGGGCAGTTATGGCTTGAGGGTCTCTCTGTGGTGACAGTGATGTTGGCCAGGATGGCGGTCACCAGCAGGCTTAACTGGGGCTGGAGGACATTTCTGAGACGGTCACTGACACGGTTACTGGCAGGCCTCAGTGCCTTGCCTTGCAGGACTTCTCTATGAGGTGTCCCGACAGTGACTGATTCAAGAGAAGGCAAGGCACAGGCCACGGTGTCTATGACCCGGTCTCCATGGCACACACCTTCATCTCCACAGCGTCCTACTGGCTACATGAGTAAGCCCTGCTCAGTGGGGAAGGGGCTAGAAAGCGTCATGGACACCAGGCAGCAAGGATTTGGGGGGCGGTGGGGGGGGGGCTTCAGAGGCCAGCTGTCACAATGAGCAAACACTTTCACTACATACAAGCAAGAAAATGACAGAAAAATTATAATTCTGCAATTCAGCAAAATTTTCTAAAGAAGTTTTTTTTTTTCAAAATCCCAAGTTATTTGACTCCGTCAACAAAGGAATCTTCCCTGTGACTTTTAGGTCATGTTATTATACTCCACAGGTTGGGAAAAGGAGATATGCACATATTTAATAACTTGAGAGTACAAGTTAATTTCTTACCAACCACCATTAGCGTGAATTCAAAACCTTTTTTCACTGATTTTCGATGAACTTGATTGGGAAGATTTGCAAATCCAACATAGCCAGGAGTTTCTGGATTTATAAACTGAGTTGGTTGTTGCTAAAAAAAAGAACAAATAAACACCTTATTAGTTGCTTTTAAGGAATTATTAAACCTGTGACAAACACACATATCCTTAGTTCTCACAAAGCAAAAAAGTATACACATAAATCGATACTTCCAAAAAGTCACTGCTATCAGAAAACTGATGGTATTCATTTGAAAATATTTAAAAAAGAAGAAAAACCCAATCAGTATCATTTCATGCCTACATGCTGACCTAAAATAACATTTCTGTTAAGCAATTAAGCAATGCATAAAAGATACATGCTTAGTTCATCTTAGTACAATTTCAAATCTCAACTTAAAAAATTGTCTATAGAGTTGAAGGAAGATCTGTCAGACGTACAAAGTAAGGCCCCACTTACAGTGGTCTCTTTCAACAAACTTCGCTAAAGAACAGCTTCCAAAGTAAAGACTTCGTGTATCAGGAGTGGTGCATTTGTGAAAAGTAGCCAGGAAACAGTCATGTCTCTTGCTGCATTCCTAGCTCAATGGAACCGAGCCCCACCAAGGGTGAGGCAGCCCACTTAGAGGTGGGATGCTGAGAATCTAGCTTCACAGACCAAGAGAAAGAAGACTGAGAGTGAGAAAGGGGTCACGGCAGAAGCCGCTGAAGTGTCAGTATTCCTTGATAGATGGATACCTGACACGAAGAGATTCAAAAAAGCAAGTATAGTAAAACAGTGAAATCTAGGCTGTGATATACTAAAAATGGGAAAAAATAAAAAAAGATACAGCAATTGATTATTAAATGTACAAGGCAAGATTTAGAATAGTATTTCCTTTAAGGTTACCTTTTGTAAATATATAGTCACACAGGCAAAAAGAATATTCACAAAACGTTACAAGCAGTTATTCTAAATAATGGAATTATGGCTAATTTTTATTTTCTTTTTCACTTATCAAAGTTCCACACTGATAGTTGTATAAAAAATGAAAATCGGGGGCTTCCCTGGTGGCACAGTGGTTGAGAGTCCGCCTGCCGATGCAGGGGACACGGGTTCGTGCCCCGGTCCGGGAAGATCCCACGTGCCGCGGAGCGGCTGGGCCCGTGAGCCGTGGCCGCTGAGCCTGCACGTCCGGAGCCTGTGCTCCGCAACGGGAGAGGCCACAGCAGTGAGAGGCCCGCGTACCACAAAAAAAAAAAAAAGAAAGAAAATCACTATGACTGAGCATCACAGTAAGAAACACCCAAAGACTTAAAAATAAAAGTAAAGAGAAATAATAATCTTGCAATTTTAACTACAAGTTCTGCTTTTCTCAGCATGTCTTTTAGAACCAATTCCTTTCCAGGCTCTGGGCTAATTTTCAAGAGCTGACGTAAGCCGATTTATCAAGTCTGAGAACCCCATAAATTTCATCATGATGAATTATTACAATTTTAAAATTATTATTTGAATGGTCTGCTGGGAATGATATAGGGAGGCTAAATGGATTGTCATGAATGTTTTTAGAAACAAATTGAAAATCTGAAAAAAGAAAGCTCACAGTTTTAGGATGATTGTTAAATTAGAACTCTGGCTTAATGAATCAAGTGTCAGTTATATTAAAAATAATGAATCATAAAAATCTTGATTATAAAAGGTTTCAAAACATAAAGCAGTTTCTCCTTATACTGTAGAAACATGAAGTGTGATCTCTTACCTTAGACATCTTTAGTGAAGTTTTGTCAATCTGTCTAAAGAAGAGAAAAATACATGTACATCCATACACATATACATACATATTTAATTTAACATGAAGTGATATGTAAAAAGGCTTACGTGAGGCATCAACAGCTTCTGTCTCACTCAGCTTCTCATTATGTCAAATACTTGCCCAGAAATGATGAAATTATCACCTCATTATATAAATTAGATATAAAAAATTAAGCTAATGAAAGCGACCATCTATACACATGTATACATATATACGTTCCACGTCTTCAACAATACTTTTAGTACTGATTACACGTTAGGCACTAGGGGGCAACTGGAGAAGAAGACAAATTCCCATAGCCTCTGGAATTACGTAATTTCCTTTGTCTCTTTGAAACCTTTGTACAAGGAAGGGGTGCCTGTCGGAGCGCATCTGTCTGCTGTCTGCTGGAGACTTCCTGAACTCCTGAGAACTGGACCTTGACACTGGGGCACACAGAGCAACACACGTACACGTACAAGTAAAAGAAAAAGGACTGGAGGCACCTGAGTGCTCGAGAAGTGCGACGATAGTTCGGAAGCCTCGGGAGATGCGGGGCTGCTGGCTAACCTTTGGGGACAAAGTCAGGAGATGTGAATGCAGTCACACTGGATTCCTCCTGGTGCTCAGAGACTCGTGAGGAAACGTCTTTCACCTTCGTGCCTCCTTATTTCCCCCAGACTGAAACATTCCTGAATACTGCACGCCCCCAAGTTTCCTTTTTGAATGTAAATGTTCCCAAACCACCTCTGAAAAAATGGTTAACCAAGGTCAAGACAGCAGTAGCATTCGTAACTCTAACCCTGTGGTACGACGTCATAGAAGATAAGGATACAGCCCTGGTTCTCCCTCTCGTCCGTCTGGCAGGAAGGAGAAGGGAAGAGGGAGAGGAGTCTGTAAACTGCTTCTTACTATGACAGATCATCACTAAAGGCAGGGAAGGAGTACTGGGTGCAGCCTCGTGTGCAAAGGAAGGACCACTTCTGACCAAGGAGACAGGTAAAGCTCCATCTAGGTTGTCCAAAATGCTTCAACCTAGGCAGCAGAATCAAGGCAAGCTTCCAGGACAGCAGAAACGCTAGGCAGCAAGAGAAGCAGAAGATGGAGGGCTCCTCAGAAGGAAGAACCAGAAAGGAACGAAAAGAATACAGTGAACCCTGGAAGAGCCTGGGAACAGAGACCTTGGGTGTGAGGACTCGAGCGGTGACAGGCCCATGTGAGTGTGCCCTCGTCCCCCTGCCTCCAAGATGAGCTCAACAGCCAAGCTGTAAGAGGAGGAAAACAACACCTGGAACCAAGAAACAGTATGGCTATGATGAAGATGCAAGCACAGTAATTCCACACAACTTTCTGGACCTAAAATCCACGATTTTCAAACCCAAACTGCTGTAGCTGAACTCAATGAAAGGTCACAGTAGACACTCGGAATGTGACATGGAAGACCAAATACAAGAAATCTTAGTGCACAAGGCAAACAGCAGGGAGAGAAATCATGGGTAAAAGACAGCCTCAGAGACAAAATCTAGGAAATCTACCTGTTAACAGTAAGAGTTCCCATAAGTAAAAGGGGAAGATGGAGGAAAAGAAAACAGTAATAACAAAAGAAAAATTTCCCAGGAAGAGCAATCCCAGAGTTTACCTGGGACTGTGTACTACACGAGTGACTTAAGATCTCTTGAATAGAAGGAACATCCTAGGGGAACACTATTCATAGTCCAGAATTTAAAATATTAAACTTCCTCAGCAAAACCTAAGAGTTGGGGGCAGGAGTGACAGCAGAGAGGTAAAACTTCCAAGAGGGAGAAGGGAGCAGTCAGTTGGAAAACAGATAGATGGTCCTGGCAGAAGAAGCAGCGGACACGTTGTTTTAAATAATAAAGAGATAAGTGTCTGATAACGAAAAAAAAAAAGGGGAAGGTAGCCATTAAAAAAAACTTACTTCCAAATTAAGAGAAAAATATGGAACAGCAACTTGATCAAACCAGTAAAAATATGGAAAAGAAACAGAAAAATTCAAGAGTATCAGTCACCAGTGTAAATGTGAAAGAAGCAAATTTTCTCCTTAAAAGAGGAGACAGGTTTTGGGGGGGGGGCCCGGGGTGGAGGGAGAACAGCAAAAAACCAAGGTATGTTACATGGAAGAAATATGCTTAAATCAAAGTAGCTAAAAAAAATGTTGAAAACAAAGGGACAGGCTAAGGGATACCAAGCTAGTGCAAACAGAAAGGAACAGGGAGAGACACTGTTAATATCAACCCGGTTGGGATTTAAGGAAAGTGTGGTCATGATAAAAGGAACAATTTATAAAGATAAACCATTCATAAACCCGTATCTATGAATACTTACAGCAGATAAATACATAGAGCAAAGACCAGAAAAAATACTATGTAAACTTGACAAAAATACAATTCAAGTGGGAGGCTTTGATAGCTTCTCTCGGAATTGGACAGACTCTGTACACACAGTATGAGCAAGGGCAGAGGTCTGAGACCACTGACACATCTGAATTAACTGGTATAGAGAACGTTGAGTCAATAGACAAAGAAAGGCGACTAAAGGATAACACTTTATCATGTAACTGCTGTGAAGAAAATTTATGCAAAGTTATTTTTACAGTCAGTGTTCTCAGATCATGATCTGTTAAAACAAAGATAAAAAGGAACTCCTAGTTATCCAGAACACTCCTGGATAACCCTTGGATCAA